>NW_027186473.1:12380038-12419146 GCF_028583685.1 Petaurus breviceps papuanus
GTGTGTGTGTGTGTGTGTGTGTGTGTGTGTGTGTGTGTGTGTGTGTGAGTGCATGCATGCTTCCTCCCCAGATTAGGATTTAGTACCATCATCATGCCATGCCTTATAGGTCTCAGCCAGCTCCAAAAAGATCTCACCCCTCTTTTGGGATCCATTATCCCTTATCAAGATCTTAGTCTTCTACTATCCTTGCTGCCTCCTCTGCAGCCCCCTGTCCTCCTAGGGATAGCTTGACACCATCATACCCAGCCAGAGCAGACAGTACACCATGGGTACCATGGCCATTCCTAGTGGACTTTACCCTAGGTGCAAGAATTTCTAGTTACAACTCTCTGTCCCTCCTCTCCAACACAAAAGTACTTTCCTGATAGTTTACTTTGGGGACATGGCAGGAAGGAGATAGCTTAAAGTGTGTTATATGTTTTCCATTCTACTGAATTCAGTAAAGGGGTCTCTGCAAATATGTATAATACAGGAAAATACAAAGGGAAGGGGTAAAAGAGACACTTGTCCTGTCCTATAGGCAAGGGAAGATAAGAGAGGGGAGGGGAGGGGAGCAGAAGAAAAGTGTTATTGCCCCATTTGGCAGTCTGGGGAAGCCTATGGATCCCTTTTCAGAATGTTTGTTACCTACACTCACAATAGAATGAAATGTTCAATATCAGAAGTGCGTGAAAATTAAGATGTCATTTTTTTCCCCATAGAAGTTCATGGCCCTTCTGAAATCCAATAATTGTCACGCCAGATTAAGAGCCTTTGATTGCAGTTACCTGATGCAACCTAATTCTGGAGATGGAGAGAGACCTCCTTGGAAGCTAAGCACCTAGGACAGTGCCTCAGACACATTAAATGCTTTAAAACTGTTTGTTGAATTGAAAGGAGAGGTTGTTCCTGCTCTCTGATACCACAGTATAGGGGAAGGCTCTGGCAGAGCATTTCTCTGGTCTGGAATCATGATTTTGAGCAGGAATGCAGTCTGCCATGACAGGAGCTCTTCTGACACCCCCCACTCCTCCACCCCCCCACCCGTGGAGCCCATGAAAAAGCTGATCCTGGGTAGGCTAGGTGGTGCAGTGAATAGAGTGCTGGCTTGGAGTCAGGGAGGATCTGAGTTCAAATCTGACCTCAGACACAGCACAAAAACTAGCCCTGTGATCTTAGGCAAGTCACTTAATTCCAATTGCTCTACCTTCCCCTCTCCAAAAAGCAAATAAAAATAAAAAGCTGATTTTGTGGAAAAGAGAACAATGCACTATCTTTTGGGAGATGAAGAAAACTCTGCATGTAGGGCCACAAAAGACACTGGACACAGAATGTGAAAAGAATCTTAGGATCACAGAATGTCGGAGTTGGAAGGAACGTCAGGGGCTCCTGAGGGAAAATATTCTCCATGAGAGACATAATCAACGAGTGGCCTTTGCTTGAAACCATTGGTGAAGAGGAGCTCACTACTTCCTCTGGCAGCTTATTATAATAGTTCAGATTGTTAGGCAGTTTTTCCTTACACGGAGCCAAAATCTTCCTCTCTGAAACTTCTCCCCACAGTTACTGAGAGGCAGATTTAGGCTGTATGCAAACAGTAAACAAAGCTCCTCACATCACGGAAATTTGGAGGATATCTATATTTAGCATTTCTGAATCCTTTCAGAATATGTAGGAAATGTCCAGGTTCCTGAAGTTGCAGGAGATTTCCTTGTCTTATTTTGCCATGGCCTGCCTTCATCACTCAGGGTCAGCTCATGCGCAGCCAGAAATCTGGACAAGCAGCAGGCTTTTGCTTCCAAAAGACAGACTGTCACTGAAGGTACCAGGAGGAGAGATTGAAAAGGATGTGGCAAAGGCCCTCCATCCTTCTACAACAGCCCTGAGGGCTTTCCCGCCCACCCTGAGATATTCTTGGAAGTAAGCCCCTGAGGGAATCCTTTGATGGGCAGTCCCAGTGAGTCCTCAGACAAACTGTCCTGAAATCTGTTGGACTCCCCTGACCAGGGCCTTATAGAGACTCGTTCTATAGGCGTGGAAATAACTCCCCAGAATGGGCTAGATTTCAGTTGGGACTTTTGGGGCAACCTTTCCCCCCTACTTCTTCTGCCATGGTTTCATGTATATTAGAAGCTTAGCTCCTCTCCTAGGTCATAAGTTTCTTGAGGATGGTGAAATATGCTAATTAGTTCTTTCATTTCTCCCATAGTGCCTGGCACAATGAGAGGCATATAGTTTCTATTCAATTCAGCACATTTATTAGGCTCCTTTAGTCTACCACCCACAGAGTTGGAATCGTATACTAGAGAGAACCCTGGAGTCAGTATGCCTGCACCCAAATCGCTCGTTGCCTCAGTTTCCTCACTTGGAAAATAAGGCTAATAATACTTGTGCTACCTAGGATCACATGAGATAATAGATGTAGAATGTTTTGCCAACTTTAATGAAGCATCATCATCGTGGTGGTCATCATCATCATGATATTGAATGCTGGACATGGATTCAAGAAGAAACCAGATCAAAGGATTCACATCCCACATCTCATTCCAGGGTCTGTGACAGGGACCTTGAGCCAGGCACTTCACCTTTTGTGGTTGTTCAGTCGTTTTCAGTCATGCCTGACTCTTTGTGATCCCATTTGGGGTTTTCTTGGCAAATACATTGGAGCAGTTTGACATTTCCTTCTCCAGCTCATTTTACAGAAGAGGAAACTGAGGCAAACAGGGTTAAGTGACCTGCCCAGGGTCACACAGCTAGTGTCTGAGGCTTGATTTGAACTCACATTTTCCTGACTCCAGGTCTGGCACTCTATCTACTGCATTGCCTAGCTGCCCCCACTTAATATTTATGAGTCTCAATTTCCTAATCAATAAAATGAAAATATGCTGATAGTACCTACCTTATAAAAATATTGTGAAGATTAAATAAGATAATGCATATGATGTGATATGTAAATATTATAGTAAATTTAATCAGTCAATGAACATTCATTAAGTGTCTACCATGTGTCAGGCACTGTGCTAAACCATCCTCAAGCAAATTACTGAATTTCTCTGGGCCTCAGGCTTCTCAAGTGTAAAATGAAATATTTACATTGATAATCTCCAGGGTCCCTTCCAGGTCTAAATCTATGGTCCTCTGATCACCAACAAATGTCCCATTATGACTATAGGGCACCCCAGCTGCCCCAGCCTGAGCCCCATCCAGCCAGAGATCACCATGGCACATTGTCACTGGAGTCACCATAGTACCCCTTGCCTCAGTGGACCCCCTGCCCATCCAGATCCCACTAGGAGGTCTCCCCAACAATGTACACTAAGAACTTCCAGACGTTGCCAATGGCTCTTCTGATGTATCCTGAATACCACTGGGCCTTTCCATTCACCCAATAGCTGAACTCTTCTACACCAGCTATTTCCCTTAATTAAAATGTGACCTCCCTGAGAAGTGGGACTGTCTTATTTTCCTCTTTGTAATCCAAGGGTTTAGCACAGTACTTGGCATATAGTATATACTTAATAAATGCTTTTCCATTCCATTATTGCTTATAAAATTCCTATATAACTGTGAATTATTATTTCCTCTATGTGCATGTTAGGAGAGCCTGGGGCCACATAGTGGAGGGGCTTGGACAAAGGTGCCGTCACAGCCCAATACAATGAAAAGGGAAGGAAGCACATCCTCCCTGCCCTTTGACTTTGTCTTTCCTCCTCCTGCTCAATCCAGGCCAAGTCATACCATCGAGCTGTTATTGCCTTGAAATGACATAACTGGCCCAATATCATTGTTCTCAACCCAGTCCATAGTCACTGGGTTGTTTGCCCAGAGAAGCCAACACCTCTTCCAGCATTTGGTGAGGCAGCCATAAGCCCTGCCAGTATTCAGCAAGCAAAAGCTCTGTAGAAGCCTCCTCTCTTGGGAGCAATCCAATTCATCAAGAACAGATCTCAAAGCATTCTTTTTTTTATTTAATGGAATGCCTATTGCTTCTCATTAAAGCCCTTACTGATTCAGTTATACAGAAAGGAGGAAAGTTTAAGGAAGCCTGCAATTCACCAAAACTAAGTTTAATAAGCTAACGTTACCGTGATTTAATTATTCTACTCCATCCTTACCTAAGTTTGTTGCCCTTGTTGAGCTGTTCCAGATTCTTTGGGACCCCATTGGGGGTTTTCTTGGCAGAGATACTAGAGTGGTTTGCTATTTCCTTCTCCAGCTCATTTTACTGATGAGGAAACTGAGGAAGACAGGGTTAAGAGACTTGTCCAGGGTCACAAAGCTAGTAAGTGTGTCTGAGGCCAGATTTGAATTCACGAAGATGAGTCTTTCTGGTTCCAAGCCCAGTGCTCTATTCACTGTGCCACCTAGCCGCCCCCAACCTATGTCTATCCCCACTCTATATGGTTGGCATGGTTTTGACCTCAGAAAATCTATTGTGTGACCTATAAATGAAATTTATTCATTCTGCTCAGCAGAGAGAGCTTGGTAGTAATCATCAGTATGGTGAAACAAAGAGTATTAGATTTGTAATCAGAGGACCTAGGTTCAAATTCAGGCTCTGCCATTCACAACCTATATCTTGGGTAATTCACTTAAATTCTCTGAGCCTCAGTTTCCTTATCTGTAAAATGAGGCCTTTGGATTTGGTCATCTCTAAGATCCCTTTAGGGTAGCCAGGTGGCCCAGTGGATAGCGTGCTGGACCTGGAGTCAGAAAGACTCATTTTCTTGAGTTTAGATCTGGCCTCAGACTCTTACTAGCTGTGGGAGCCCAAGCAAGTCACTTGAGTCTGTTTGCCTCAGTTTCCTTATCTGTAAAATGAGCTGGAGAAGGGAAGGGCAAACTGCTCCGGTATCTTTGTCAAGAAAATCCCAAATGGGGTCACAAAGAGTTGGACACAACTAAAACAACTGTGGAACAACAAGATCCCCTTCCAGATCCAAATCTGTGATCCTCTGATCCCCAATAAATGTCCCACAATGAGTATAGGATTGTTAAAGGTGTTATAAGGAACTGGAGGAACAGACCTGGCCCTAGGCTATACTGTGAAGAAAAAATAATTTTCCTTGGTGCTCACCCAACCCCCTCTTTATGTTCCCAGGAGTAGCTATTTAATAGGAACCAGCACTTTCAGTGTATTTAGCAGAAGCAAAGCAGTCAGCCTCCCTCCCTCCCTCCTTCTCTCCCTTCCTTTTTCCCTTCTTTCCCTTCTGGGCAAAGAATTGTCCATGTGATATGTCAGCCAAACCCCCTAAGGTGATTGAAGGCTGTAAGAGAGGCAAAGTCTGCTGGGCAAAGAAGGTGATAATCCCACTGTACTTAGCCTTTGATTAGACCCATATTGAGTATTAATAAGCTGGAGAGGGTCCAGAGGCAGGCAAGCAGTGTGGTGAATGAGAATGAGAACTGGGGAGGTTTAGCCTTAAAAGTGGAAGAAGGATTAGAATTATTCTGTGCCCCAGGTTTCTTTTCTCCACCCTCCCCCTGTTTGGGGTTTGATAATCAAGTCAACATTTCCATTGCTTCAGTAAAAGGCAGGACAATCTACTTCCCAGTGACTCTAATGATTTGTTGTTCAGTCATTTCCGTTCTATCCGACTCTTTGTGACCCCATTGGGGGTTTTCTTGGCAAAGATACTGGAGTGGTTTGTCATTTCCTTCTCCAGCTCATTTGACAGACAAGAAACTGAGGCAAACAGGATTAAGTGACTTACCCAGGATCACGCAGCTAGTAAGTATCTGAGACTGGATTTTGAACTAGGGTCTTTCTGACTCCTGGCCCACTGCTCTATCCACTGTGTCACCTAGCGGCTACTCTAGCCATAAACCTGGATGATCTATTGGCTCCCAGTGCCAGAAAACTGAACCACTTCCATTTGAATTATCTCAGGAAGATCCTGAAGATTGCCTAAGGTACCAGACACAGAGGTCTTCTCTAGAGCTGAACTGCTGAGTGTTCAAAATCTATTGCAGAGAGCAAAACTTCAATCGGCTGGCCACATAGTTTGAATGTCAAACACAAGCTTACTTAGACTATTTTATGGAGAACTCACAGAACACAAGCTCTCATATATGGTCAGAAGAAGAGAGATAAGGATACTCTCAAGGTCTCTCTGAAGAACTTTAGTATTGACTATGAGACATGGGAAATGCTGGCACAGGACCATCCAACATGATGTGCCCTCATCAAAGAAGATGACGTTCTCCATGAACAAAGCAGAATCATGGCAGTGCAGAGGAAACACGAACTGTCCCGATGCAGGGCCACTTCCACTCTAATGTTCTAAGGCACCACTTGTGTCTGATCTGTGGTGGTGCCTTCAGATCTCATATTGGACTGGTCAGCCACATTTGAATGCACTGTACCCTGACTCCAACATTACGATGTTACTGGTCTTTTTTAAAAACAAAGCATCAACAGCAGTACCTGCTATTTTCAGTTGTAGGCTACCAAAGCTAAAGCCCCCTTTTTTGGCCACCTCTCTCCACAGCCCTCATTCTCATCCACAGCTTCCATCACCCTACTTCTCTCAAAACTCCCCTTCACTTGTGATCTTTGGAATTCTTTGTCTATTGTTAACAAACTTCTCTTCACATTAGTCTCTGCCTCTGGGAATTATTTTGTACTTATTTCACATTAAATTTTCCATTTGCCTTTCTTCAAATAGGACATAAGCTTATGAGGAGGGAAGCATTTTCATATTTGTGTCCTTAGTGCCTAGTACAATGCCTGACATTTAGTTGGTGCCTAAGAAATGCTTGAACTGCAAGGTTGAATTTATTTTATGGCCTCTTCCTCTTTCCTCTATCTCTACCCAACTCCAGAGCCCTGGCCATTCACTGTGAGTTTTGGAGTAGAAATGATTGCCTAATGAGAGCACATGGAATGTAATAAGAGGCGACCCAGGTCTCTGGCAGCAAAAGGCAGCATCAGGGAGAAAACGGTACAAAGTACAGAAGAAAAACCCTTTTTCCTTGCCTCCTGTGAGATGATTCTATTAACTTTTAAATCTTAGAAAATAATTTTTTTCCCTAGCTTTGTAATTTCATCAGTGCTGGCACAGGTCCCAGTGAAAATGTTCTAATATCTCAAAAGTTCAAAAGATCAATAATTTCATTTGTGTTGGCACTTCTTCCACAGATTCAGGTCATGACCCTTTCAGGCCTTAGTAAATAGTTTTTGTGAGTTTCTGTGAGCCAAAAAAATTATCCATCACATGGTGTCCAACATTCTGGTGGCGTACCTCTGTGACTCAAGCCAGGCCTGTCCTTAGATGACAAACACACCTGGTCTGTTACCAGCCTGTATGTTGGGTTGGTAGGATCTGCTAAATAAAGCTTGGTCTCCACTGGTAGAACCTTTAAAAAGACAGGTGTTACGCCTATGCAGCAATGAAACAGGCTACTTACTGCCTGTGTGATCTTGGACAGGTCATCTAAGCTCTGGGTCTCCTTATCCGAGAAATGAGAGGGTTGGCCTAGATGAATTTCCAAGGTTCCTTTGGACACTAGATTCTATGTGGGTAGAAGTCAGAGAGAAAAATATGGAAGTTTACTAAAAAGGAAATCTTAGTAAAAAATTAGAGTTAACCCAAAGCAAAATGGGCTGCCTTGGAAGAGTTGTAGTTTCCTCCTCCCTGGAGGTCTTCAGAGGCTGAACAACCCCTTAGGAATGCTGTAGATGGGATTCTTGGTCAAGCACAGGTGAGGCTGTAGTGTGGTGACTGAGGGACTATTCAGTGTTAAAAATTCTGTTTTTTCAGTTTTATTTTTCTTGCCTTCTCAATGAGTCAGGGAGGGGTAGGGGAAGAGAATTCAGAATGGAAAATAAAATAAAATTGAATTAACAATAAATTTAAACAATTCTGTTTTTCTGAGAGAATAGAACTTTGAAAAAAAAAAGATCAGGGGGCAGAATCAAGATGGTAGAGTAGAAACAGGACCTCCATGTGGCTCCAGCTCCCATCACCTCCAATTCATGTAAAAGGGGACTCTGAACAAACTTTGGAGCTACAGAACCCACAAAATGACACAGAGAAGCTAACATTCTGCTGAAGACAACCCAGCAGGCTGGCAGGAATCGGCCAGCACAGCATTCTGGGAGCTGACCTGTAGCAGCAAGCACCCCAAGTGCGTCCTCAGGGTTTGCTGCCCATACAGGTTCTTGGATCTGCTTTGTTAAAGGAAAGCAACTCAAAATGGGTTAACAAGCTTACTTTAATCAGTCAGACATATATCGTTTACCTTGTTCAGGGGAAAAAGGTCAGCACCCCAAACTTCAAAATATACAGACAGAATTATCAAGACATTAACAGATCAAGTAGACAGCTTTCCAAACTGTCCAACCATTATATCCATACCCAGTCAACATCTGGGTTTCCACATCTGGGTTTTTCAAAGCCGGGGGACTCTCAACAATGGCTTCCCAGAATTCAGATCAAATCACAGAACACTTCTCAAAGTGAGTCCCAAAACAAAGCTACACATCAGGGCTTATATAGCCTTCTCCTGGCTCAGAGAATGTAACAACCTTATTGACTCACTGGCCAATCAAGAAGTATCTACTGAAAAACAAGCCTCCCTCCCCAGGCTTCAGGTGCATTTTAGCCTAGGGGCAGGGAAGATCTTCCAAATTTGCATTCCCATTACATGACCCCAGCCCTGAGAGAACCAGAGGGCAGGCCTGACCAACCACTGGCTGGAGGGACTCCAAATCACCAGCAGCTGTGGCGGTCCAGAATTATCAACACATAGATGCTAAGGATAAAGTGAGAAGTCAGTGTAGTGTGGACTTTGGGATCCAGTAGTTGGGAGTGTGTTGGTTTTTGCCCCTGGGGCAAGAAGCCACTGGCAGCTTCAGCTCCTGGCCTGCAGAGAATAGGCATCCAAGCCACCAGTCTGAGGGGTAATCGCTCTTGCTTTAACCTGCTTGGATATGGATTGTAATCTAGAGTGGAGGTCCTGGGGTGTGTGACCAGCTTGCCAGAGCATGTGGAGGCTTCAGAGAGGACACCCAACTAATACCTCTGGCAGCTGAAAAAAACCCAGTGTTTGGAACAAAGCTCCCCTGTCTGGTAGCAGGGTGGCAAAAAGTCCAGGGGTCAAGTGACTGAGTGGCGACATGACCGGGCAAAGAAAGCAAAACAAACAGAAGAATCCAACATTACACTCCTATTTTGGGGACAAAAAGGATCAAAGCATGGAACAGGAGGAAGACAGTGAAGTCAGAACTCCTGCACCAAAAGCTTCAAAGAAAAATACAAACTGGTTACAGGCCATAGAGGACCTTAAGAAGCAGATAAGAGAAGTGGAGGAAAAATTGGGAAGAGAAATGAGAATGATGCAAGAAAATTACAAAATGAAAGTCAACAGCCTGACTGAGGAAAATAACACTTTAAAAAATAGACTAATTCAAATGGCAAAAGAGGTTCAAAAAGTCAATGAGGAGAAGAATGCCTTAAAAAGCCGAATTTGTCAGATAGAAAAAGAATCTCAAAAGCTCACTGAGGAGACTCATTCCTTCAGAATTAGATTGGCGCAAATGGAAGCTAGTGACTTTATGAGAAATCAAGATACATGCTAAACAAATGAAAGAATAGAAGGCAATGTGAAATATCTCATGGGAAAAACCACTGACCTGGAAAATAGATCCAGGAGAAATAATTTTAAAATTATCGGTCTACCTGAAATCCATGATCAAAGAAAGAACCTAGAAAACATCCTCCAAGAAATTCTCAAGGAAAACTGCCCTGATGTTTTATAACCAAAGAACAAAATAGAGGTTGAAAGAATCCACCCATCACCTCCTGAAAAAGATCCCAAAAAGAAAACTCCTAAGAATATTATAGCCAGGTTCTAAAATTCCCAGATCAAGTAGAGAATATTACAAGCAGTCAGGAAGAAACAATTTGAGTATTGTGGAAACACAATCGGGATAACTCAGGATCTGGAAGCTTCTACACTGAGGGTTCGAAGGGCTTGGAATATGATATTCCAGAGGTCAAAGGACCTGGGATTAAAACCAAGAATCACCTACCCAGCAAACTGAGTATCATGTTTCAGGGGAAAATATGGCTATTCAGTGGAATAGAGGACTTTCGAGCATTCTTTTTTTTCTTTTTTTCTTTTTGGAGGGTAATTGGGGTTAAGTGACTTGCTCAAGGTCAAACAGCTATTTTTTGTGTTGTGTCTGAGGCCAGATCCAAACCTAGGTCTTCCTGACTCCAGGGCCATTGCTCTATTCACTGTGCCACCTAGCTGCCCCACTTTCAAGCATTCTTGATGAAAAAAAACAGAGTTGAATAGAAAATTTGACATTCAGATACAATGAGCAAGAAAATCATGAGTAGGTAAACAGGGAAAAGAAATCATAAAGAACTTATCAAAATTGATCTACTTACATTCCTACATGGAAAAATGATAATTGTAACTGATGAAACTTTTCTCAGTATTAAAATAGTTGAAGGGAATAGAAATATATTTATATATATCTATAAAGGAGGGTATATGGGCATATGAATACAATGTGAATGTTTGTATATATGTTTACAGGTATACATAAATAGAGGGCACAGGACCAATTTAATAGGAAGGGATGATACTTAAAAGGAGAAATTAAGAGGTGAGAGAGGAATATAATGAGAGGAGATGGGGAGAGACAGAATGGGGTAAACTATCTCATATAGAAGAGGCAAGGGAAAATGGTTACAATGAAGGGGAAGAATAGGAAGGCAGACGGGAATGGGTCAACCTTATTCTCTTCTCATTGAATTTGGCTTGAGGAGGGAAGGACATACATACTAAATAGATAACTCACCCTACAGGAGAGTAGAGGGGAAGGGGATGAGAGGGGGATGATGGAAGGGAGGGCAGGCTAGGGGGGAGGGAAGTTGGAAGCACCCACTTTTTTTTTTAAAGCAATCCGGGTTAAGTAACTTGCTCAAGGTTACATGGCCAGGTGTTTCTGGGTGGGTGCTAAGTGTCTGAGCCCGGGATTCGATCTCCAGGTCTTCTCAACACTGGAGCCGGTGCTCTTACTCGCTGTGCTACCTGGCCGCCCCCAGGAAGCACCCACTTTTGAAAAGGGATGGAATCAAAGTACAGAATAGAACAAGTGGGAGGTCGGATAGGAGGGAGGGAAATATAGTCAGTCTTTTACAATATATCTACTATGTTAATGTTTTGCATTAACTACACATGTACAACCTATACTGAATTGCTTATCTTCCCAGTAAGGGTGGGTGACAAAGGAGGAAGGGAATGAATCTGGAATTCAAAGTTTTAAAATCAAATGTTTAAAATATGTATATGTATATATATACATATATATATATATACTATTATTAATACTCTTTTACATGTAATTGGGAAATAAAGATATACAGGCACTGGGGCATAGAGATCCACCTTGCCCTACTCAAAAAGTCGAAGGGGGTATGGGAGAAGATATGGGAGAGAGCAGATTGGAGGAGGGGATATCCCGTGGGACTGCTATTTTGGGGCGGTGGGTAGGGGAAAAATGGGGAGAAAATTTGTAACTCAAAATCCAGCAGAAATGAATGATGTAAACTAGAAGTTAATAAAACATTTGAAAAATGAAAAAAAAAATCAGTGATTTTCTTTGTGAGGTAAACTCTCCATAAGGAAATTCCCTCCACCATAACCCATCACAATTGTTACACAATTGATGATTTTAGAGAGTTGCCTTGGGGTACTGGGAGACCAAGTGACAGAGAACTTCAGTAGAGGAAAAATGTTAAGCAAGTATAAAATAGTGGAGCAATAATGGTATTTTCCATATTTAAATTGAACTTTTTAAAAGCATCCCCTAAAACTTTTTCCCTAAGATCCAGGCTAGCCAGACAGGCTAATTACGAGGGTGACTAAATTTTCCAACCATAATAACTCCCTACACCACCTCTCTCTCTTTCTCTCTCTCTCTCTCTCTTTCACACACACACACACACACACACACACCTACACTCACAGCCTAGTAAATTACAGCAGAATTGCAATCTGCAATGGAGAAGGGAGCACTCAGAGTTATGAAATTCTTCTCAAATGTAGTTTTTAAAAGTTTTTCAATGAGATATCAAGAAGGACTCCTTGACATAATAATATCAGAAATAATTTTGTTCAACAATCCTCTCTTATTAATATCAAGTAAGGTATAAAACAGTAGATATATCCTTTCCAAAGGATATATTTTTGCCACCATCACAGGAGACATTACAAGGATCTAAAATGAAGAGAGATTACCAAAGATGATGAAGCCCTCCAGATGTTCCTACTTAATGATGACATTTATTTCTTCAAGTTTTATAACGTTGTAGAACCTAAATAGGATTAATAATCAGTCAAAGGTTCAAACTAAATATCCACACAAGAAAAACAAAGTGAATGAAGAACGTCAATTGCATGGACTGTGATTGTCAGATGAACAGTTCATATACCTGGTCTGTCAGTGCACGTATTTTGGATAAAGACTGAAGATGGACAATGAACTAGATCTAGCATCAAAGGGGTAAAAAAGAATAGACTAGATTGCATTTGTGAAATTGTGTGGTCCTTTTAATGAACCTATGCTTCAACCCAAAAAGCACCCATCTTTTTAACATCAATATTTTTTTGAAGAATGCTATATGACTGCTTATTATAGAATACCACAGTCTTCGAGGGCTCAAAATTGCTTGATACCCAAAGGTTGATGGAAAGGGTGTAAATAGGCTTCAGCATTCTTCCAATGAGGTGTTGCAAACAAAAAACAGAGTAAAAGATATTGAGCAAAAGGATGACTAGAACAGGAAATGAGAACTCAAGTGCCTAACAGAAGTTCTGAACATTTTTGTGTCATGGGACATCAAACAGCCTGGTTAAGCCTATATCCACCTATCTCTCTTCAGAATACTGTTTTTAAATGCATAACATAAAATATAGAGCATTACAAAGGAAAACTGATTACACTGAAACACGGTTATCAAGATATCTATGTCTAGAGGCAGCTAGGTGGCACAGTGAATAGAGCACTGACCGTGGAGTCAGAAGGACCTGAGTTCATATCCAGCCTCAGACACTTAACACTTACTAGCCGTGTGACCTCGGACAAGTCACTTAACCCCAATTGCCCTGCCTTCTCCCCTCCAAAAAGGAAAAAAAAAGACATCTTCATCTATTTAAAACAAACCTATAGGTTGAAATCAACCTGGACTTGAATAATGTACAGTCGATGGACAATACATGTATTGTATTAGGACCCAGATAATGCAAAGAAACCTAGAAGGCCCCCAGAGTGTTGGGTGAGCCTTCCTGTATAGGATTAAGGGAGTATACATATAGGAGCCAAATAGAAGTCAAAGGCATAGATGGGTTGCAATCTGCACCAATGAAGGGAGGACACACATAGATGAAATCAGATTCATTAAAAGAGTGACATACATGAAACTTAAAACAACGTGTTACAAATTATGAGGAATGGTCCCTAATGTCTTTCATGCTTTGGGCCCCAGATAAGCTTAATCTGTAGTTGAGTGGCAGTCTTTTCCATCACAATATTCAAAACAACCTTTTTCCTTGTATGACATAGGACCATGAGTTTACCACTGGAAGAGATTTTAGAGATCATTTGGTCTAACCCCTTCATTCTCTAGCTGAGGAAACTGAGGCCCAGAGAGATCAAGGTCATGTGCAAGGTCATGCAGCAGAGCTAGAATCTGAGCCCAGTTCTTTTGTCTCCAAATCCAGTGCTTTTTCTTCTGTCACGCTCATGCTCACACACACACACACATACCACACACAGTCTCTTTCTCTCTCTCTCTCACACACACACACACACACACACGCCCCATCTGATTCTGGCAGAATGTTGTTTAGAAAGTAAATGATAAACTAATCCCTGCTGAGGTATTAGCTGATAATGGTTTACGCCATTACCTTTCCCAAGAGAATGTGTATTTAATAGGAGACTCTGAAAGCCTGAAAACCTTCTTGGCCCAAAGGAATGCATCTTTCTAATGGTGGAGTTCATGATGTTTTGACATGCCTGTGGGAGCTATATTTTGGAGAAGGGCATCTTCTTTGCACTTGTCAAATCATATCATATAAGGGGTCCCCTACTCATGCTTACCCATGAGACCAGCCCTTCCTGGGAGAGCGGAATGGGCCTGGTTATTGTGATGCCCAAAGCTGACTCCACTGAATGTGAGACCTGATAGGTCACCCTTGCAGCTAACACCCTTGGGAATCCACCTACTAGCAGATTCCCAGAACAAACCAAACTAAAGGGAAACAGAAAGAGATTCCTTTTCTGTGCTCCTACTACCTGATTCTTCTCATCTAGTACACTCTTTCCTTGAGATCTCGCATGCTGTGCTCAATTTTTCCTAGCTCTCAGTCTGTCATCTCTGGGCCTTTGCAGTCAATGGAAGAACCAGGTGAGGCTGTCCAACTTCAAGCTAGTCTGTTTATTCTGGGTCACTAGAATGGTGGTAACCAACCCACCCCACCCAAGTTTTCTACATGCCACAGAAAAAGCCCTGACCAAAGTGTGCATCCACCTTCCAGCTCCGTCACTTTTTTTTTTTTTGCATTGTTTTCATGATTAAGTCCAACAGTAAGCTGCCAATAAAACTTAATAAGCCAGATCAGCAAGAAGGCAGGATTACTGTGGGAACATGGGCCTCACATTGATGGTGATCGTTTTCATGCCTTTAACCAGCAGGTAAGTTAATAATTGTGGGTGTTATCTCTAGCCTCCCTGCTGCTTTTAGTACTTAACTCAAATGTAATGTTGGGCTGCTGTTGCCTGGCCTGGGGCTTTATCAGAAAATGTAAAGATCTCCCTGTGATTATAATTTTGCCTTTAGGTAAAACCCAGCCTAAGTGCACCCACACCATTCTGATTGGGAAGTTATCTCTGCCTGGACTTTTCTGGAAATGAGCACTACAGCCTTTAGGAGATTTTGGGGGGAAATCCTGCTTTTCTCTCTCTCTCATTCACTCTCTTTTTTTAAAATGCCAGACTGTCTTAAGTCATTAAATGGCACTTGATAAGATATATGCAAGGCAGCGTGTTTTGACTCAGTACAACTAGACAGCCTTGGTAACGAATCACCCTGATTGTGTATTCTTCTAGCCTGCCACAGAACCTTCTGCTTCCACAGGGAGCTTCTAGAAATAAAGCTGTTTTAATTAATTTAAAATGTTTTGCTTTTAAGTTTTAAAGGCACTTTTTAGTTTTGATACTTCAGTCATCTGAATTCATTCTCTTCTCCCCACCAAATCCTTTCTTGTAACATAGAAAAACATTTAAAACCAACGGAAAACAGCCATGTGAAAGCATTCCAAACTCATAGTACCCCCACTTCTCTCCCAAGAGGAGGGAAATATGTTTTCTCACCTGTCCCCAATACTGGGGCCAAGATAGGTCATAACCATGAATTTCAGTGTAGCTACCTTTTACTGTTATTTTCTTTTATATTGTTATAATCATGTATTCTCTTGTTTTCGTTCTTTCATCACAGATGCATTCCATTACTTTCACATGCCAAAACTGGCTTACCCTTTCCTCAATGAATAGCACCCACTTTGAACCCTAGTTTTGGGTTGTTGTTGGGTTTTGGGTTTTTTTGCTATCACAAAAAATATTGTTATGACTGTTTTGGTATATATGGACCCTTTCTTTGAATCTGGGGTTTTCAGGGGGACTAGCATCTCTGGGGTGCTTTTCAGGGTTTCTCATTCGCCTTTGGTGTTCACCTGATTCACCCAAATCTCACCTGTGGCTCCAAGAAGTTGTAGCATGCACAGTGGCCACATCCCAGTAAACCTTATTGGTAGACAGGCCAAACCAGGTTGAGGAAAACTGACAAGCCTAAAAACTGTCAGTGAATTAGGGGGATGTCTACCCCAAGCATGTTAACACTTTCTCCAGCAGAATGGGCAGATGAGAACAATTTGTTCTAACAGCTAAGAAGGTGGCTGAAGCAGGTGCTGAGGAGAACTTATCCCTAGCTTCATAGACTTCAGAGGTAGAAGAGACCTTTAAAATGATCTCATCCAACATTCTTATTTTACAGATGATAGAAATCAAGGCTGTAAGAGGGATACTATCAATTTTACATGGCTGTTGTGAGTAAAGTGCTCTGTAAACCTAAAAATGCAATAGAAATGAGTTATTTTTAAGATATTATTTATTATTACTGCCCAAAGTCACACAGTGAGTTCTCGGCCGACTAGAGCCCAGCTGTCCTGATGGTAAGTACAACCATAAGACAATGAGAGAGCTGGTGAGGAAAACAAGGCCTCACAGACATTTGCACCCACTTTGAACAGACATTTGCTTTAGAACCAAAGTATTGTGTTCAGGGGGGAAATGAAGACCTATTGTTTGTGTAGGGTCAAGGAAAGAGAGTGAAGGAGTGAATCAGGCAGTCTGAGAATGCCCACTCTATAAGAGTCTCCAGCATCTAAGAAAAATGTCTAAGCTTTATGCTAAATCTGATTCATCTCAATGAAATTCTGCATTATGTTGTAATGAGTTAAGCTTCTTCCTATATTCTAAAAGGTTGCAAAGTGACTGTGATCATGGACTGAGTTAAGAGAAACAGTATCTAGAACTAGGGAGGAGGTAATTCTACTGAACTCTTGCTCTGGTCAGATCACATCTGGAATATTGTGTTCAATTCTGGGCCCCACATTTTAGAAAGGATACTAGAGAGCATCAAAGGGAGGGGAACTGAGATGATGAAGAGCTTTGAGTCCAAATCATATGAGGTCTGGTTAGAGAAAATGGGATGTTTAGCTTGGAAAACAGAAGACTTATGGGGGATGTGATAACTGTGTTCAATTATACAAAGGGCTGTCATAAAGAAGAGGGTTTAACCTTGCTCTAATAAGCCCCATAAGTCGGAACCAAGAGAAGAAGACAGAAGCTGAAAAGGAAGATGTAGCCTTACTGTAAGAATCCAATTTCTTACAGAGTTATCCAAAAGTGGCATGAGCTACCACGGGAGGTAGGAGAATCATCCTTGCAAGGGATCTTCAGGCAAACGTTGGGTAGCTAGTCATTGTTTATGTCTCAGAGGAGTTTCCTGTTCACACAAGGATTCTGGTATTCTTGCGAAGGAGATAAGGTGTAGTAGAAAGTTAATTGGAATTATACTTCTGCCACTTGCTATCCATTTCACTTGGATGGAACCATCCAATCTCCTTGGGATTCAGGTTCTTTATCTGTAAAATTATTAGATTGGAACGGATAACCTCTAAAGTTCCTTCTGGATCTAATCTTAGGTTTCTGTGGTAGCAAAAGTTTATGGACTCCAGAAACTCACTCATGGCAGAAATTCCCAAATGCCTTTCTAGCATGCAGAATAGAGGCAACCATAGCAGAAATCGTTTGCTGTATATAGAACAGTACATTATCCCAGTCTCTCCCCAAATCTTAATGATAATAATGAAGTCTTAAATGAGATTTTAATTTGGCTATATCCTCATGGTAAACACTATCAGTAGGATTGGTGGATTTCTCCAAGAGGACTTTAAAGAGCTATAACTGATTTGATCTCCAAGGGTAAAGATGATGAGAGGAAAGGATGAAGTATCATTTGGCTAATGATGTTCCAGGCCCTTAGATAGCAGATGTTCCCACCCAGTGGGACCTGGACACAAACCAAACTTGGGAAGTCTTCCTTCTGGGGGCTCTGCTGATCCAAGCACAAAACAAAATGGCAGCCTTCTGGAGGCTCTGCTGATCCAAGCACAAAACAAAATGGCAGCTTTATGAAGGATTCAGTAGGAAAACTCAGAAAGAAAAAGAAACTTTTCATGAGCTCAAGGAGCCCTGTGTGGGATGACAAAATGTGGATTGACTGATGGGAAGGTCAGTGAAGAGCATTGCCTAGGAGAAGCAGTGGGGATAGAAGCAGAATAGAGGAAATGGAGCCTGGAGTCCTAGAATCTTGAGTTCAGATATTATGTTTCTTAATAGCTCTGTGACCATGGACTGATCACTTAACCTCTCTGTTAACTCATCTACACAATGAGGTACTTGTCTAGATGGCCTCCACAGTCCCTTCCAGCTCTAAGGGTCCTAAGCTTCTTTCTGAGCCTAGGTCAGATTGTTTTTCCAAGCCCTGGTGATCCCTTTCCCCCTGTCCTTTGCCCTTCCCTCCCCTGTAGTATGGGGAAAACAAATGAAGTGGAGTGGGCAAGGTCTCTAGGGTAGTTTTGTGGCTCCCTGGGTTCGATTTAGGGGGGAGGAGGGAGATTTGATGAAAGTGAACCCGAACCCAGCCTCCTTATTCATCCTAACCTGTCATTCTGACCAGCTGGAAGCCAAAGATACCTGCCCCCCTTCCTGCCTCGCTGAAGGTAGCCTGCTAGTAATTTATGAGCTACAGAACACCCTTCCTCAGGCACCTAATATGCTTAACAGTTAATTACATCTGTGTCGGGATCATGCTTTACATTGTACAGCTTTATGGCAACCAAACTCCAGCTTCCTCAGATTCCATTAAACAGCTCCTTATCTCAAACAGGGAGATCCTTATCAGCACCATATGCTGGAGAAGCCCAGCTAAGTTTCCAAATGACCCCAGGGAAGCCTTCTGGGACCTAATCAGTCTGAAATGCAAAAGGGGGATGGGGAGTTCAGGGCCTGCTGCCTGACTTGGAACAGGGCAAGCAGGCAGAGGGGAGCCCAAAGCCAAGGGGGAGGGGGTTGGCATTTACCTAAGCTATCTTACATCCCTCATAAACCTGTCACAGGCAGAGGACCTGGAGACTGACAACACCTATGCAGAGTCCTCAGTTAGTCTGCCTGACCACCCCCTACACCTTGGTCAAGGAAAGAGTTGAGGGGTTTGGTAAATATGCACTGATCCCTGATCTCTTATCTAGTGATCTCCTGGGAGGGATCCTTGGTAGCTTCTTCCTATGGTGCTGGTTGCTCCATTTTGCCCCTAAAGCTATCTCCCTCAAAGCAAAGGTTTGACCATGTCACTTTCCCCACCCCCTTCCCCTTTACTCAGTAACCTCTTGCCTATACCTATACATAAGTATGTGATATGCTTATATCCCATGTATAAGTATGGGATATGTACAAAGGAGCATATACAAAATCTTCTTTGGCATTCCAAGACTTTTATGATAACCCCCTCTTCATAACCTAGCCCCCCAGTCTTCCTACATCTACTTGTAAACTCATACCGGTACTCTTCAGTCTAGTAACTCTGACCTCCTGGGCTATTCTGTGATCAAGATGCTCCATCTCTCACTCTGGGTATTTTCTCTGACTGTCCCCCATGCTTAGAATGCTCTCCCTCCTCTGCTCTTACTACTGACCTCCCTGGCTTCTTTTAAGTTCCAACGAAAATCCCATCTTTTCCTAGAAGTCTCCCCCAAACCTCTTCATCCATTGCCACCCCTCTGTTAATCACCTCCTATTACGTCCCTGTTACTTACCTCCTCTAGGGCAGGGACTGTCTTTTCCCCCTTTTTGTATCCTCAGAGCTTAGCACAGGGCCTGTTGATTAGGAAGGGGAAAGGGAAAGGAATAAGCATTTATATAGTATTTACCATGAAAGATACTATGTACTGAGATACTTGGTATTATGTGCTAAGTACTTAATAAATATCTCATTTGATCCTCATAACAGCTCTACAAGGTAGATGCTATTCTAATGTTACAATGGAGGAAATTCAGGTGGTGGTTAAGTGACTTGACCAGGGACACACAGGTAGGCATTCCCCCCATGATGGATTTAAATTCAGGTCTTCCTGATTCCAGGCCCAGCACTCTATCCTCTGTGCCACCTAGACGCTAGGAAGGGAAGGTATTAATATGGAGACCCTAATACTTTGTATACATTCAATCCAACAAACAATTTTGCTCAATAAAATTGTGCACGACTAGAAATATGAAGATTTAAAACAAGGCACCATAATGCAGTGAAAAGGAAACTAGAACTGGGCTCAGAGGGAGGGGGTTCAAATCCCCTCTCTGTATAATCTTGGGCAAAACACAATCTCTCTGACCTTGAGTTTTCTCATCTATAAAATGGGTGTGGGTGTTGAGATCATCATCTTCCAGCTCTCAAATCTGTGAGACTAAAGGTAGCACTGTTGCTCAATGAGGAGAGCATTGTTTCTGGAGTCAGAGGACTTGGATTTAAGTCAGACCTTGGATTCTCACTGTCCATCAGGCAAGATGCATTAATTAAGTACTTATGTACCAGGCACTACACTAAGCACCAGAGATACAAAGAAAACCCCTCCCCCCATCCAGAAATATTTGTTCTAATGGGGCAGACAACATGCCAATGACTAGATATATGCCAGGTATGAACAGAACATATGGATGAATGGAAAATAATCTGAGAGAGGGAGTCATTAGCAGTTAGGGGGTGGTACAGGCATCCTACAGAAGGTGGAATTTAAGCTGAGTCTTCTGGGAAGTGGGAGTCTAAGAGGCAGAGACAAAGGGGCAGCCCATTCCAGGCCTGGGATATGGCCAATACAGTCATGGAGTCAGGGGATAGAGGATCATGATACATAAGGAATTGCAAGTAGTGGAAATGGATCATGGAGAGCATGTAGGGGAGTGGGGTGCAAGAAATCCATGATACCTTCCCACTCCATTCAGCATTGTGTGAGTTGGAGGAAAGGGGGAAGATGGCGGGAGTAATTGGGAGATGAGGCTTAGCAAGGCATGACTGGCAACAGGACAAGAGGGCAATAAGGACAAGCGCTAATGGTGGAATAGGGAAGGAACAAAGAGGGAGCCAAAGCTGATGTGATAGCCAGGGAAAGAGCTGAGGGGTAGAGGAGATGGCGGTCATGATGAGGTTGAAGAAGGCAGAGATAAAGACGGAGGATAAGAGATTGTGACCATAAAAAGCAATTTTAGAGTTTGTTAAAGAGAGACTTTGAGCTAGGCACTGAACTCATTGGTGAAGGAAGGAGACACTCTGAGGGAGGAGGGTCAACCGGTAGATAACAGTGGCCAGTATTCAGATTGAGTGATAAATTTGGATATCATGAATTTCAAGGGAGAAGTAGCTTAGTGAAGTTGGTTATAGGGAGGGATGGGAAGAGGCAATGGAGAGAAGAGAGCAATATTCTGACTCCCTCATAGTGACCAATTAGGCAGAGGGCATAAGAGAAAGTGTAGCCTGGATTGGGAAGGAATGAAGCAGGTCTCAGTGAGACACAAAAGCTGTAAGGAGTAAGAAAAAGGTTTAAGATGAAAGGTTTTTTTCATAACAGAACAAGCATCTTAGAGGTCAGTGGTAGGGTCTGCCAATCTGGAGTGGGATTGGGGGGGGTGGAGTATTGGGTTAAGGTGAATGGGCATGAGGGAGTAGCAAGTCCAGCATGGGGACTGAAGATTTTCATATTGGCAGCCAGGGATTCAGGGTCACTGGGATCAGGTGAGTATAAGGAAATGGGAATATCACTAAACAGGAACCCAGACAGAGGTGTAGTAGTTGGAGAGATCATCAAGGGAGGTATGAGATTATACTGTTTGAGGTCCTCCTTGGCAGATGATGATGTTGGATTCTATAAATCCAAGGAGGCCCATCTCTTGGCAGGAGGAGCAGAAGGAGATATGGGGTCAGGAGCCAGGGTGCTTTAGTTGTCTGCCCAGCAGAGGGCAGCCTGGCATTGGAGACAGTCCTGGAGTGGGATAGGAGGTGGGCAGCAACCTTCCTTGTATGGTGCATTTCTGTGACCTTAGACAAGTCAATTCACTAAGCCTCACTGAGGTTCCCTACAGCCCTCGAGTGTGATTCTCTATGACACAGTCCCTGCCCCCTAGGAGCTTATAGTATAGGAAACAGAGCATAACACAAATAGGATGGCAGAGAAAGAGTATTGGATTTGGAGTCAGAGAAATGGGGTTTAAATCCTGACTGCCCACCCTGCCAGGATCTCCAGTTTCCTCATCTGTAACTTAATGAAGCTTCATACCCCTACTAAGAAGAGAGATCAGTGTTAGCAGCTCTATGTTATTAAGAAGGGAAGGGAAGCACTGGGAAGTGATTTGAGTTGTGTGCTTGTATGCTATTTCAAAGCGTGAAAGGGACCCAGGCTGTATCTCTCTGGGCCATTTTAAACTGAATACATTCTTTTCAGTTGTGAATTTAATACTTCAGTCAAAAACCTAATCCTTAGCAACTAGATGAACTTTGGGGTATAGGGAGAACAGTACAACAAGAGAACAGGGAGCAAGAAATTTTTATTCTAGTCAAAGGGAGTAGCAATGACTGAAGCATGTTGTCGATATCCTTCCCTCACCCCCCTTTTTGGCCAAGACAGTTTCTTTACCCATAATCTTCATTTGACACATAAGGACTTTCATTTCCAGAAGTGACTTACCTATGTCACATAGGTAGTAGGTAGCTGAATTAGGAGTAAAGCCCAGATCCTCTGAATTCAGAACTGGTGCTGTCTTCAATGTATCTCTTCCTCTTTCAGAGAAATAGAATCAAAGGATTTCAGATTGAAAGGGGCCCCAGTGGCCATCTAATCCAACTGATACCTCAAAAGGAATACCTTCTACATTACACATGACAAATGGTCCCCCAGCCTTAGCTTGAAGACCTGAAGGAAGAGGAATCCTTCTGTTTCCCAAGGCCACTTTAGGGTATCTCTTGAGGTTAGAAAGATTTTCCCTATACCAAATCTAATTTCACCTCTTTGGAGCTTCCCTGAGTGGGAGCATGGCTCTGGGTGTCAGTTTCCCTCTCTGTAAAGTGAAAGGGTTAGAGGAGGTAATCTTGGCTCTAAATCTGTGTTCTTATGATCCTAATTCTGCCCTTTGAGACCAATAGAACAAATCTAAGCCCTCTTCCACATTTTAGTCAGAAGGTTTCTATCATGTCACCCCTGAGTCTTTTATCATCTTGATTAAATATCCCTCATTCCTTCATCTAATCTTCATATGGCATGGACTAGAGACACATCCCCATTCTGGATATTCTCCTGATTAACAATGTCCTTCCTCACATAGAACCAAAAACTACTAATGGTATTCCAGCTGTGCTTGGAGCAGGGAAGAGTACAGTTTTCAGTTCACCCTCACCCTTTAACAGAGACTGAGATGAAAAATACAAGTATTGAGGGCAATATATGTTCCATCCCTAGATGCTCTTAATTTAAGAGAAGAAAAATAACACAATTAAAAACTTTGTCTGCTTTTAGGGCTGCCAGCATCTCCATGATATTTCCCCTTGGAAAAAAGCAGAGCTAGATATGAATTGTATGGTTTGTCACACATTAGGTTAGTGTCCAAGCTGGGGGTGGAGCCAATTGGAGAGGAAACTGGTGGTGGGGGGGGGGGAACGGAGTCAAAAACCTTGGACTCAGTCTCTTAAATAGCTCTTCCCTTTCCAAATCTGGAAAATTACTTTGGCATTATACTATGGCCAGTTTCCCGCCTGCTGTAGCCAAGAGTGAGGGGTAGCTGGGTAATGCAGTAATAGAATATCAGAGTCAGGAAGATCTGGATTCAAATTTAGACTAAAAATCACTTGACCTTTCTTAGGCTCAATACTGTTCAGGGTCGTTGTGAGGATCAAATCAGATAATATTTGTAAAGTGCTTTGTACATAGTAGGTACTTAAATAAATGTATGTTTCTCCCTTTAAATTCTTAGTGTTTAATACAATGTTTTGTCCCATAATAAGTGCTCAATACAGCCTTATTGGATTGGTTTGGATCTCAGCTCAATGTAAAAATAATAATCCTTAACTATTAGAACTATCCAAAAATAGAATGGGTTGCCTCAGCAGGTAGAAGTCTCCAACACAGGAGATTTTCCAGCAGAATATGAGCTTAGTTGTTGGCAGGACTTATGTTTTGGGCATGGAATAGACTGGCTAGATGACTTCTTGGGTCTCTTCCAACTCCAAGATTTTATGTCCCTATGTTATACCACTATTCAAAATCAGTGATATGTCATTTGAGGGCATAAATTACAATAGGTATAAATAAGTAGAAATTCAGTATTAAATTTGACAGCATGAGTGGATTCTAAAATAATAGATATAGTCTGAAACCCTGCAAAGGGACCAATCCTTTTTTTTTTTTTAATAAAATGGCATCAATTTGTAAAAACATAACATTGTCTTCCTTCACATGCTACATAGCACAGATATAAAAATGTGAATAGTACAAAATTCCTTATATAGAACATATTTTAATATATTACATTTGTTTCTACATAAACGGGCTATATAAATACTGTATTGCCATAACATGTTTTATAGTCATAGTTCCCAGCATTTCACACTATGGTACAAAAAAATACATTTTTCTTTTTCTTTTAAGAAAAGGAATAGAAAGGCAGAAATCCAGTAGAAATAGCTCTATATGTTAGAAAATCTAAATGTACAGTGGATGTTATTAGAACTCTGGCTACAAAGACATAGTTTGGAAGCTTGGCAAACAATGAACGAATCCAAGTCCATTGTCACTGGAGAGGAGTGGCCAAACAATGAAAATAGTGGAGGGAAATGGAAAAACAAACGTCTTCCTTCATGGTGCTGCCTTGAGTCAAATGACGTTTAGCCCTTAACAGAACATTCTCACAAAGCCATCTGTGGAAGACCGACAAGAGCCAGGACTCTGGGTCTGAAGCCTTATAAATGGCTGGGAGCTTTAGCCTGAAAGATTCCCTTTCTTTGTGGCATTCTGAATAAAAGATTAGCCTGGGAGACTAGGAACCAGAGTCATATCTTTTCCTTCCTGGAGTTAGTTCAGCCTGGAATTACAGAAAGGCCCGGAAGGGGCTCTCATTTAGCCCAGTCGGAAACGGCATAAGGGACTCTCCTTTAGCACAGCTAAGAAGAAGCACAACCCCCACGAATCACAATACTTTCATCTGAAGTCTTGAAATTTCCTAGTAAATCTCCCTCCTTGCTCTTTGTCAATCAGTTTCATTTAGGGGTCCCCAACTTCATTTAAAGTGATTTAATAACACCACACACTTCTTTACCAATCTAAATACTTCCTTTAAGGCTTGGTTCAAGACCCTCTTTTCTATAAAACTTTCCTAGACTAGCCACAATCCACCATAACATTTCATTTTCCCAAAGTTCTATAGCTCTTGTAATGTCATGTATGCATCTTGGCTCCCCAACTAATTTGCAAGTTCCTTGAGGGCAGGGGGACATTTCTTCTACTTCATTTGTGTTGTCCAAAACTGGACACAAAGTAGAGTCTTCATAAATGCTTTTTGAAGGAACAAATGAACAAATGAATGAAGAGAGAAGATAAGGCCAAGGCAGATAATGTGCCTTCAAAACATTCATTGTTGAGTCACAGACTTCTTCCCAGCAAAATAATTTGTCATTTGCTACACCGTTCAACTGGTTTCCTGGTAACTGAGGTCCCCCTTTTTTTTTGTAAAAGAATCAAACATATGCTGTTTTCTTGATAAGGAAACAAAAGCTTTCCAAAATCTGAGCAGTGACTGCAGGACAATTTATGTGATTTCCAGTTGTGGAGAGACAGTAGCAATGCCTTGACTTTAAACAGGAGGTGAGTTTAGTGGCATCCAAGAGTCAGGTTGAAGTGTGTGCGCACTGCAGGATTGGGGCTCACTTTGCACAGGATTTAAGAGTTCTGTCTCTTCACTCAAGTAAACAGTGGTGTCTGTGTCATCAGAATGATACCCTGACTGGTAGCCGCTGGTCTGGTTCGAAGCTTCAGATGTCACAGACTCTTTGCTTTTACTGGGCATTAGGGCACTGTGGAAAAAATGATGACAAAATGAGAAGATCAAATGAAAGTTGTTCCCTTGCTCCCACCCCTAACCCCATGGGGCCTTGTAATCTCCCTAGACAGCAATGGCACCCATTCCTATCTCTCCCTGTTGCTGATCAACATATCAGGTTGCTTGGGATAATGACTATTTTCAGGTACCAGCATGAATTTGGTTGTCAGTGATAAGCCCTCTTATTCAGGCCCAGGTCTTTCAAGCACTAGATTAGATGAAACACATTTATCCAAAGGGATGCAAAGGATTCTGCCAATGGAACATGTTTATGGACTTACTGATTGACCAGCTATTTATAAGATAATTGCCCAAGTTAAGGAGACTCTTGCCTGATCTTAAAAGAAATCAGGATGCTCTGAAAGTTTGTTTGTGTTTCCCCTACACTCACAGAGAAGGGATTAGAGGACAAAAATGTTAACAAAATCCTTTTGCAACTTTAAGCATTAATAACCTTAAATGTGCACACAGTTGAGGCCATGTCAGAACTGCTATTGACTCATCAAAACCACATTCTGTGGAGGAACCAAAGAGATGAATCACTGAGGAGCAAGCAGAAAATGTCCCTAATGAGTTTGTTCCTCATGGAACAAACATGACAGATATAGTGAAACTTAGAAATATAAACTGTATTGAATTAAAATATGATGAGTTAGACTTTCATATGCCATTTATAGCTTGTTCCATTATTTGGAATCCAAAGTTATACATATGAAATATCACATAAGGATTGTATAACGTCTACATGTATGTGCCTATGTTTGTACAATCCAGGAAAATTGTTCCAGAAATCTATTATCTGCAATCTTTTCAAGAGCCTAGCATTCTCCCCCGAATGAAACTATATTGGTGCCAGAAGTACCCAACTTGACAGGTTTTTAACTTCCTTTACCACCTAAAGGTATCACAATGGCCCTTTTCATGGTTCTTTTTGTGTCAGTTTCAACCATTTATATTCTGTTTTATGCCATAGTTGGGTTACTAAAAACTCTGCAAGCAAGCCAAATACCTGAATACTTTAAGTAACTTACTATTTACCATTTCAACATTGTGGTGAATTATTTTGCAGAAACAAGAATAGTATTCTAATATGGTCAATATATATTACTGGCAGTATATATTTGCTTAAAGTGAAGTACACCTGGACAGAGCAAGCACAAATACCTACTGAGTCATATTAAGGAAAATTAAAGTAATTTTTCTTACTACATAATTAATAGCTCAACCAGTTTTTAATGTGTATTTATCTCAACTCATTTGTATGCCAAATCCACACAGGGTAATATGCACACTGTTCATTAAAGTACACAGAAAATAGTTCATGGGCAGGTTAAATAAAATCTTTATGACCATAAAGATTTCCACAAGATTAAAATAGCCTCATTCATCTTAGCCATATTGTCTGATAATTTCTCTTCCTACTTCCACCTAGCAATCTCCACATTAGTCATCTAAGCAGCGGACAAAGTATGGGGTTTTGGCATCAGAAGATCTGGATTGAAATCCCCATTGTTGTTAACTAGCCATGTGATCGGAAGCAAGTGATTTTCTCTCTCTGAACTTCAGTTTCCTCAAGTATAAAATGAGAGAATTGAATTAAGATCACCTCTGAAGTCCCTCCCATCTCTTAGTCCTACGATCTTATGAATGAATGAATCAATAGCCAATAACCATTATTAAGCACATTATTATATGTCTTTCTATCTGGCAGAACCTTACCTAAACGGTGGCGCCAATTTGGATGTGGTCTCCAGTGTCTTCAGTTCTTCTGATGCAAGAACCATCCCACTGTCAGTCTGGTTGTCCTTTTAGGATACAACAAAATGCCAGCCATTGATTGAGGGAAGTCATTGATCAATTGTTTAATGATATCAAAGCTTTTATCTGATGTCCACATGACTTGATACCAACCCTCTGCAGCTCTCCTCAGAGAATTCTACCCATCAGGAGTCCAGAAGTCAGTCTTGTCTGACTTAAGTTTATTGCTACACAGTCTTTCTGTAGGTGGAGACAGCATTCCTTTGGCTGGCAGTGTCTGTCAACCCCATTACACTTTTGACACCATTTAAAAGTGGGATCAGAGAGCCATAGCCAGAATCTAGGAGCGCCATCTTGGTGTGCACAAGCCCTAGGGGTGTGTGTGTGTGCGTGCATGTGTGTGTGTGTGTGTGTGTGTGTGTGTGTGTGTTGGGAGGGAATCATCTTCTTGAACTGAGTATAAGCTTACAGTTATATAATACAATTACAGTTACATAATACAAAGAGATAATTTATCCCAGGTAGGGGAGAGAGAAATTGAGGTGATTCTTGTCTCCTCCGTTTGAGGAATATGTGCTCCCCAATCAACTGGGAAGAAGTAGCTCACTGTAATATCACTTGTTCTATCATAGAATTCTGGATAACACTGGCTAGTCTGTCTTACAGCCCTGCCAAGAGGACTTAGTAACTGAAGAAACAAAAAGACCTTGTTATAAGGTCTCCCCTGTTAAAAGGCTGCCCTATGTTCTATGGAGTCCAAGGAGAGCAGTATAGTGGGGTCCCAGGGTATGACTACCTAAATCAATATTTATCTCCCTGATGTTTCATCTCATGTATTATTGATTAAAGCTGTTTTTAAAAGCAATACTTACATCTGGGATTACTTTTATTTCTGGTTCCAACGGGATGTCTTCAAATGTTTTTACACTCACTGATCGACTTTTCCTCTTGCTGCTTTGCAGATACTGACTGTAGAAGAACAAATATTTATTATTTTAAGGATGGTTTCCTAGAATTTAGATGCCATAAGTAATATCTAAGTTCATTATCTTTTAACTACAAGACTAATAATGATCTTCAAAACATCCTTTGTAAAAAAGAAGGAAAACAATAACACAGAAACATCCTCTCCCAGCAAATGCTAGAAATTTAATTTCCTGCAAAGTACATTTAAAAGTATAATAAGAACCAAGTGGTCTGGATGAGTCTGTTTCTTTGGTTTGTATTTCTGAGGTGGAGAGCTGGACTAAAGGAAACAGTAGCAAGCTAAATAATCAGCCCCCTTCAGTTCCCCTTTCTGGACCTTCTGGTCTTGGTTTTAGCCATTGCTTAGTGTCTCTTTTTTTTCAAATAATGTCTAACAGTTCAGTGATACATCAGGGCAGAGGAAACACCTGTATTTCATATTGAAGGCCTAGGAAATGCAGCAAGAAACCTGAAGGTCTCTTGTCTACATTTACAATGTGCTCATTACAGTGTAGTGACCTGACTATGTGAATGTCATACGTGGATACACACACACATACACACCCAGGACTGGTGCACAACAAGATGGCGCTCCTAGAATGTAGCTATACTATATGAATAATCCAACACATACACACACACACACACACACACACACACTTCTTCTTTGAGTTTCCCCATTTTTTAACTGAACTGCCTTTCCTATTTCACAGAGATACTTTAAAGAGGAATAAGTGATGAATGTGACACTTTCTATATGCCCAGTTTTGTATTAACTGCTGGGGATACGCAGAAAAAGCAGCAGTCTGACCTCAAAGACCTTTCTTTCTTCTTTCTCTTTTTGTTCTTTTTGTACAGGGGAAGACAGGGCAATTGGGGTTAAGTCACTTGCCTAAGGTCACACAGCTAGTAAGTAAATTAAGTGTCTGAGGCTGCATTTGAACTCAGGTCCTCCTGACTCCAGGGCCAGTGCTCTAAGAGCCTCTCTCAAAGAACTTTCATTCTAATGGGGGAGACAAACTATATAAATAGGTTAAAAAAAATACAAAATAAATACAAATTAGATGAAAGGTAACTTTATAGGAGAAGGCACTGGAGGGTGGAAAGGAAAGACCTCCTAAGAAAGAAGATAAGAGCAAGTGAGATTTTAGGCATAAAAAGCTTGAGTTCTTGGGAAGAAAGATGCTCCATAAACACAGAGATTGCTTGTTTCCTTCAAGCTGGAAAGGGAGCTATAGCTTCCCAGAATGCAAATGAGAGGACAGCCCTCCCTGACTTGCTCTCCTGCTCTGTGAAGAGAATGGGATTCTTATCCCCTGGGAAAGACTCTCCCAGCTCTGTGTCTCTGCAGGAGAAACAGAAAAAAAAAATGTCCCCTCCCCACAATCAAGGAAACTCAAGGAAATGCCTGCACTGATCAGAGAGCCATATAACACAGGGAGAAAAGCAGGCCACTTTCTTGCAGTAACTTCTTCCCTCCTCCCACTACAAACCCTAGACATGGTGATCCTAGACATAAGAGCTTTCTTGTTTCTAAGGTTCTGAAAGGGTTCAGAGAATGAAAAATGGAGAAAAAGTAGGGAGCATAGTCAATCAACTCATAAGTTACCAAGAGGTGCTGAAAGATCTCTGGATTTGGGGTCAGAAGACCTAGATTTAAATCCTAACTTTCTCATTTTCCAGCTGTATGATGCAAATCACTCCCTGTTTTGGGGCCATATGAAGAGATCAGAGGAACTGATCTCTAAGAGCCTTTGCAGCTCTAACTCCTATAATCCCGAGTCTATGCTGAACAACTATTATGAGTATAGCACTGATCACTGGGAAGTGATTGCTTATTCAAAATCAATTAAAAAATAAAATTCAAAATTATCACTCATTCAAAAGATAAGCAAGATACAATTCCTGCTCCTGAGAAGCTTCAAATGCAAAGGAATTGCATAGAAGTAGATAATGGACTACTTTCTCACTGGGTAGCCTCCATACTAGTTAGGATACCAGACTGGAAGAGGAAAGGCTCCAGGGAAGTATAGGAATCAGACTCCTCTTGAAGCATCTCTCTTCCCCTCCCACCCCCATCTAGACAAAGCCAGGAGAGAAGAATCAAGATCTGTTTCATGCACTCCTCCCTCTGTCCAGTGAACTCAGCTGAGTTGCAGCTGGTTTGGATTTTGCATTATTTCCATCCAAATTTTAAAATTGCTTGTGGAGTCTTTTTTTTTTAAAGAAAAGAAAGGAAAGGAAGGAAGGAAGGAAAAGAAAGAAAGAAAGAAAGAAAGAAAGAAAGAAAGAAAGAAAGAAAGAAAGAAAGAAAGAAAGAAAGAAGGGAAGGAAGGAAGGAAGGAAGAAGAAAGAAAGAAAGAAAGAAAGAAAGAAAGAAAGAAAGAAAGAAAGAAAGAAAGAAAGAAAGAAAGAAAGAAAGAAAGAAAAAAAGAAAGAAAGAAAGGAAGGAAGGAAGGAAGGAGGGAAGGAGGGAAGGAAGGAAGGAAGGAAGGGAGGGAGGAAGGAAGGAAGGAAGGAAAGAGAGAAAGAGAGAAGGAAAGAGAGAAAGAGAGAAAGAAAGAGAGAAAGAGAGAAAGAAAGAAAGAGAGAAAGAAAGAAAGAGAGAGAGAAAGAAAGAGAGAAAGAGAGAGAGAAAGAGAGAAAGAAAGAAAGAAAGAAAGAAAGAAAGAAAGAAAGAAAGAAAGAAAGAAAGAAAGAAAGAAAAAGAAAGAAAGAAACAAAAGTATATAGCTGAGGACTGGGGTGGAGAAAGAAGATCCACTTGAAGGATTCTGTTTCCTTTTGGCTTTTAAGCCAATGCTAGATAACAGGAAGAATGTGCTGGAAAGAACATAAGAAAGGCTTCAGGCAGAAAATGAGAGCCGGTTCTGCAGGGAGACTGTCATGTCCCCTTTTTTCATGATTCTGTATATAAATGTTAGCAGCTCCAACCAAGAGCACATTTGGCTTCCCCTTAAATGTGGCTTCCTCTCTATTGCAGGACCATATGCAAAGAAGCAGACTGAGCTATGAAGTGGTAAGTTGGATTCTCATGTCTTTTGGTCATATTAAAGGAAAAAGGGAAAATATACTCATGACCATGAAATAACATAATGGTCTTTCAAAGGGGTGGGGGAAAGGATGTGGAGGTAGAGTGAGAGATCTAGTTATGAAGCGTGCCTCTGACACTTACTAGCAGTGTAACCTCTCTGAATCTAGGGTTTTCTCATCTATAAAATGAGACAGTCCTACCTCACACGATTGTTGGGGGCTCCAATAAACTGCTTTATAAGCTGCCAGGTCCTTTCTAAGTATCAGCCATTAACAGGCCAGCAGAACCTTAACTGAGCACTAATTAATTCTGGTCTGCAACACTCATGCTGTTTCATACTGACTTCTTGCCTCCTCCCACATCTTCATGAGCCTTCTCTTTGGTGATCATCTTCCCATATCTCAGCCACAGAAGTAAAGAGGGGCATGCTGGCTCTCCTCTACCTACTCCAGTCTTTGTTCCCTCCTCTGAACGACAGCTCTGTTACACTACATTTTCCCCATGTTCCTGAGATTCGACATTTCCCATTTCTATGCAATGGGGAGAATTCATCTTAACACAGCAATGAAAAAAAAAGACTAAGATTTCCTCAAGGGCCTGCAATTCAAGGTGCATGGGGAGGAAAGCAAGGTCCTAACTGCAGGGCTTCCCTTGACTCTGGAGTTAAGAGAACACACAAAGGGACTGGGGGAACAGGAGGGAATGAGAGAATGGTGCAAAGTGGTCTTCTAGAAAAACACATTTTAATCAGCATTTTCCACTTCCACTGAAAAATCAGTGGACAGTCTTCTATTTGGCAAGTGTCAAGGGAAGAGAGAAAACTTCTCTGGGGACCCCATGAAGGGTCAGTACAATACTACGTTGCACAGGTTTTTAGAGAAGCTGGTCTTTCCACTTATTACCTGCTGTGTGACCCTGGGCAAGTCTCTTAATCTCAATTTCCTGATCTGTAACATTAAGGGCTTGGACTAGATGACCCCCAAGGTCCTCTTCAGCTCTATCATTTTGGTGATCAAAAGTCCTACTATGTAATACACTCATAATAGGTAGATAGAGAACCATGGCACACATGAAACATTAGGGAAGTGTGATACCATGAGGAGAGAGCTAGCTTCAGAGTCTGAAAGACTTGCCTCTGCCTCACACCATCTGGAAGTCTTTGGGCAAATCATTGAACTTCTCAGTGAACTAGGAAATTCTCTATTTCAGAAAATAGAGTTTCAGAAAACTCGGTTTCAGAAAAACTATCCATCTACATTGGTAAAAGTTGCTCATCAGGGACTCCCTAAAACTGATGAAATCACAGGACTACTCAATAAATAAATGGAGAAATAAATGCTATTTGTGTGCATACACACACATATAAGGCATATGTAGATATATAAATGTGTGCATATATATATATGAATGCATGCATATATATGTATATATACATATATATATATATATATAAAAACACAATGTAAAAAATATAAATACTAAAAATCGGACTTGGGAAAGACCTGAGAGAATATGAGAGGTCCTTTCCAACTCAGGATTCTTCTCCATGAGAGGAGGATATGAAAGGTCCTTTCTAATTTTCAGGACTCCTCTCCCCAATATTCTATTGTGTGCTTTATCTAGATTAGATTTCATAATATAGGCAGCCATGGATGCATGTTAACCGTTCCCTTATGAACCATTTCCTAGTCTCGTATTCATCAACATATAAGAGGGGATAGTAAAAATACAGTTTTCTTTCTGGTCTAGTCCCTTTTCCCAGTGATTGGCCAACAGTGACATTCCAGCTGTTGCAGCTGCAGGACCTGAGAGCCTGGAGGGGGACAAAGGACCAAGACTGCAACAGGAATTGGAGCTTGGGGGAAGAATTTATAAAAACCCTCTTAAAGAGGTACTACTGCTTTATTATTAGCCCCATGGCCAAGGTTAAATGTGGGAACTTGGAAGTGGAATGCAGCAGCTGAAAGGCCTTCCTTGCATTTTACACATGCCTCCTGGGATTGTCTGTCGGCCCCAGTGGAATAGTCACCAGATACAGTACCTAATTCCTGCTGGGCTGTCATAATGGAATTTAGGATCACACACTTCCTCTTCCTCCATACAGGAAACAGGTGAGGTCGGCAAAGAGAGTCCAGAATCCTCTTCCATGCTCAATGATTCTGATATGGGAAGGACAATGTAGTCTTTACCATCCTGTAACAATATAGACAAAGGAGAATATTATTGTTATGGAGTCTATGCATCAAAATCCTTTTTACCAAAAAAAAAAAAAACCCACAATATAGCTATGGTAGATTTCTTGGCTCAGAGTATATTGCTCTGACAGAACGTAAAACTTTAAAAGACACAGTTAAATGGTCTCTCAAAATCAGGCTTATATACAGTAGGGAGAGTTACATGGTAGCATGTGCTCATTCAAAATTAAAAAAAATGAGATGAGGACAGCACAAGAACAGTAGAAAAAAAGCTGGGGGGTCATCATGGCACACAAGCAGAATATGAATCCGCAAAGCAGTGCTGCCATTTTATAAAAGCAACACAGTCCCAGGACGTGGGGGAATCACATGCAAGAGGTGGGAAGCAATTCCTTCAAAGATAACCCAGTGCTGGGCACACAGGAGGGACTTTATAAAAGTTGGTGAATTTGATGAATCTTAGCACTATCCACATCCTTAGTAGAGAACTGAATCCAGATTTAGCCGCCATGCTTTAAGAAGACTCTGGATCAATTAAAGAGAATTCAAAGAAAAGCAGTAAAGATGATCAAAGGGATAGATAGAAGGTCCTTAGAGAAGAAAAAAATTTATTGGGGTTCTTTAGTTAAGAAACATGAAGAACAATATGGCAATACATTCTTGAAGAATTTATCAATAAAGAAAGTTCTGGCTTTACGTCATCTACCTTCAATGCTTAACAGAAGACAAAACAGGAGGTTAACAGGCCTCCATCTTAGCAGACCACATGCTCTGGATACAGAAAGGACTTTCAGATGGTAAGAGTCACTAACTCTTGGAAGCCCACCCTCAAGTCTCAAGAACTTCTGGGAAAGAACAAAAAAAATCCTTGGGTAGATCCACAGAGGTCATGGAATCATGAGGCTGTAACATCTTCAGGCTTAGAAGGGATGTAGGAGCCATGGGTTTTCCATTGCTTAAGCATCCTTTGGCCAAAGGAAAGAGAAATAGGAGGAAGAGAATAGCCCCTCTGCTTTCTTTCACCCCTTAAGAGCCTGTGCTCATAAGGATCTCTCTGTAGGAGAGATGAGGGACACAAGGGAGACCTAAGCAATGGAAAAACCAAAGTAGCAATAAAAATCTATTTCTTGAAGTAAGTGTCTGTTTTTCTGTCAGACTTTACCCCATCTTTATTTGGAAAGAGGATGAGCACTGTTACACATTTCTATAGCATTTTACAACATGTTTTTCTCATAACAGCCTAGATGCACATGGTACCAGTCCTGGTTTTCCCATTCTGCTGATGAGGAAACAAAGGTTTAGAGACCAGGTAACTTAGAATTCATAGGCTTTGGGACTGGAAGGAACCTCATACATCATTTAGTCCAACCCGCTTAATCTGAAGGTAATTAATCTGAAGACAGAGCGCCAAGGCTCCAGATAGTCAAGAGGCTTGCCCTGAGATCGCATAGGCATGAAATATGGAGCCAGAATTTGATCCAGGCCAACTGGGTGGTGCCATGGCTAGTAAGCCTGGAGCCCGCCAAAGGCACCTACCCACTGTGAACCTCAAGTTCCTCATAGATAAATTGGGGATAATAATAGCACCTACCTCCCAGTGTTATCATAAGTGATAACATGTAAGAAATGCTCTACAAACTTTAACATATATATAATATTATATTCATATAATACCTGCCAGCTATTATGATTACTGTATAAATGCTAGCTAGGTGGCTCAGTGGATAGAGCACTGGTCCTGGAGTCAGGAAAATTTGAGTTCAAATTTATGTCTAACATTTGTTAGCTGTGTGACCCTGGGAAAGTCACTTAACCTCTTGTAGCCTCGTTTTCTCATCTGTAAAATGGGGATGGTAATAGCATTTACCTCCCAGGCTTGTTGTGAGAATCAAATGAGATAATAATCATAATGTGAGAGATATTATTATATAAAATATAATTATTTTATGCATAATTATATATTATAAATTATGATAATATAATGAATATATTTAATTATTAAGTTATAAAGATAATAACCATAGATTATTTATAAATAGATCAGCACAGTGTCTAGAACATATAAGCACTATATAAACATTAGCTAGGAAGAGGAGGAATAATATTTTCCAAATATGGTGCCCTTGATCTATTTCTACTGAACCTTACCATAATTATCTAGAATTAATTCTGTATCAGTTCATGAATTGGTACCCTTGTGACTTAGATGAATGTCAGCTTTGAAAAGCACCTAACTTCCCTCCTATACCTTGAGAGAATCTGTCTCGCTTTCAATTACATTTCTCTAGAGGTTATAATGTAATTGGTTAAGGCTACAAATACATACTCATACACACACACCCACATAAACATATATACACATGTATCCACACACACATATACACACTCATTTAGAATCCCTTTGATCCCTCACTGAACTCCTAAAACAAAAGTGCCATTGGCAAGTTGGGGCACAGAGGGCTTTACATACCTGTTGAGCACTAGCCTGTAGCAAATTCCCCAAATGCTCCACGAGCTCCGAAAATGTGGGTCTCTGCTTGGGATCTCCATGCCAGCAGTCTAGCATGGTTTGGTACCTAGAAGACAACAATAATGAAGGTCACATTCTCTGCTCTCCTTTGTCTGAATCAGAGGGTGATAATGTCTTAATGAATTTCTAGTATAAGAGACAAATTGTGCTAGGTGCCATGGAGAACCCAAAGAGGCATGAGACAGGGTCTTCATTTACATTCTAGGAGGACTGATAAGCTGAAGACACCAAGAATGAATCCTAAAAAGTAGCCCATAATAGCTGAAATAAGTGGTGCAGACAAAATATGCTATTAAAAGTCCAGGAGAGGGGTGGCTAGGTGTTGCAGTGAATAGAGCACTGGCTCTGGAGTCAGGAGGACCTGAGTTCAAATCCAGCCTCAGACACTTGACACCCTTACTAGCCCTGTGACTTTAGGCAAGTCACTTAACCCCAATAGCCCTACCCTCCCCCCTCCAAAAAAGCAACAACAACAATAACAAAAAAAGTCCAGGAGGGAAAGAACTCTGAGCACGGAGGAGGAAGTGGAACCCACCAGATAATGGAATTTGGGAGTTGGAAGGGACCTCAAAGACAATCTACACACTTCCTAAAGAATCCCCACTACAATACACCCAACAGCTGGTCATCCAGCCTCTGCCTTAGGACCTCCGATGAGGAGGAAACTACCACCTTCCAAGTGAGCCCATTGCAGTCGTGAGGAGAGATGGAAATGGCTATGGCAGTTGCTGGGTACACTGGAATACTTGTTTTTGAGGAAGTCTTACATTTCGGGGGTAGTATACTCAGGGGCCCTCATTCGGGTTCCTTCTTTCAATCGCCTGCAAAATTCCTCATCAATTTTCACCCCAGGATATGGGGAGGCACCTAGAATGAAAAGAGATTTCTTTTAGAATGAAAAGCTGATGTCTTTTAAATGAGATCTCTCTATTTCCCACCTCTCACCCACCCTACTACACTGAAGGGCTGTGCTATATGGGAAGGAGTATTGGCCTTGGAGGCTTAGATTTATTTGGATTTACGTACAAGACCCAATGCTGAAATAATTCTTGTTAAAGGTCTGTATCTGTCTGAACTTCCATTTCTTCTTTTATAAAGATGGGATAATATTTGCACTACCTTTCTCCCAAGGTTGTTGTGGGGTTAGCATTTTATAAATCTTAAAATTCCATGGAAGCCCATGTCATTTGCATTATAGAGGATTACAGGAAGGAAGGAAATAGGCATTAATTAAGCATCCACTATATGCCAAGTATTGTGTTAAGTACTTTCCAAATATTATATAATTTGATCCTTACAACAACGCTGAGAAGAAGGTGCTATTATTATCCTCATTTTATAGTTGAGGAAACTGAGGCAAACAAGTTAAAATGACTTGGATGTAGGGTTTAGAAGCAATCTTACAAACCATCTAGTCCAACAACTCATTTTACAGAGGCATAAACTGAAGTGGAGACCTCAAATGACTTGACCTAGGTCATGCAGGTAGTAAGTGGAAGAGATTCAAACCTAGATCCTCTGATTCCAAAGCCAATGTTCTTTCTACTATACAGAGCGATAATGCATAAATTTAAATTTTTCTTCTCACTCTTTTGATTGTTAATGCTATTATTATTCACGTCCACACTTGTAATTATTGCCATTCAAGCATGAAATGCAGCCTTGCACAATGAAGCATAAAAACAGGGACACAGAGAGAAGAAGGCACACTGGTCCCACGGGATTCTATCTCTTGGCTTTCATAACCAGATGCCAGATGAATTGAAAAGAAGTGACTTACCTAAGGAAAATATTTCCCAAAGCAAAATTCCAAAGGACCACACATCACTCTGAATTGTGTATACTCTATCAAAAATGGTTTCTGGGGCCATCCATTTCAAAGGCAGTCGAGCCTATGGGCCATAAGAAGAAGAATTAGAAACCACTGAAGAAAAGCAAAAAAAACCCTATTGTTTCTAAAACATCCCCTCACAGCAGCAGTAGATTGCCTTTACAACTTACATCTCCCTTCCTGACATAATCTGGATCTTTGTAAATGTCCCGGGCTAAGCCAAAGTCACAGATTTTGACCACGTTTTTCTCTGCCAAGAGGATGTTTCGAGCTGCTAAGTCCCGGTGGATACACTGCAACGAGAAGAAAGCATGTGTGTGTGTATGTGTGTTAGGTCTTGTCTCTGCACTGTTGATCTATTTTACATCTGCTGGGACCTCACGAGCTGAGGTCAAATAGTATAAAAATGTGGGACTTTTTTTGAAGGGGGAGGGGGAGCACACACCTCACGTCTCGCATCAGAAAAGAGAATGGTTACCAAGGGACTTCTTAATGGTTTGTATCAACATTAAAAAAAAAAGAGTGTATAAGCTGTCTATCCACACATCTGCTTATTGAATAACCACTCCAAGCCTTTGGGGTTAGGTAATCAAATTATATGATGACGATGGTGCAGAGCAGGTTAAGATGTAAATAGATTTATTTTGGTCGCAATGAAGAATGTGTTTCTGGTCACATCCACACCTCCCCTTCCCCCTGCTAGATGCTTTTCTGGACACAAAGCACTATATATAGCTAACAGTTTCAGTTTAGGTAGCCAGCATGGGATTTATTTCTGAATGACTGCACAGGCATCAGAGAGCCTGATTGGCTTATCCAGTCAGCTTCTCTATCCCGCAACCAGCTGATGCCATGGTTAACCTCTTAGGGTGTTTGCCCCTTTCATCTGGAAGTGCTGAACCCCCAGATAGGTCTAATAAGTTAAATGTAACCTATTATAAAGTTAAATCCCTAGTACACCAAAAAAAAATTATGTTGGCTATGCCTTGAATTGTCTTTTTTCTTCCTTCCTTCCTTCCTTCCTTTCTCTCTCTCTCT
>NW_027186473.1:12419246-12491364 GCF_028583685.1 Petaurus breviceps papuanus
CTCTCTCTCTCTCTCTCTCTCTCTCTCTCTCTCTCTCTCTCTCTCTTCTCTTTCTCTCTCTGTCTGTCTATCTCTCTCTTTCTTTCTTTCCTTTATTTTTCTTTTGGTGGGGCAACCCTCCATTTTGAATTCTTTATGCAGTGTTTATCATCATTTAATTTTCTGCTTCAGGCAGCTCTAGCTTTTTCTTCCTTCCTTCCTTCCTTCCTTCCTTCCTTCCTTCCTTCCTTCCTTCCTTCCTTCCTTCCTTCCTTCCTTCCTTCCTTCCTTCCTTCCTTTCTTTCCTTCCTTCTTTCCCCGCTAGTGGAATGGTATATGGAACTTCAAGAATGCTAAATAATAAGTCAATATTTACAATGAACTTTCAAGTTTGCAAAGTATTTTGCATATAATTATCTCATTTGATCCCTACAACAACATTGTGAGATTTGATGTTGTTATTTAGTGGCTTCAGTCTAGTCTAATTCTTCCTGGTCCCATTTGGGGTTTTCTTGACAAAGATATTGGAGTGGTTTGCCATTTTCTTCTCCAGCTTATTTTATAGGAAACTGGAAACTGTGGCAAACAGGGTTAAGTGAATTGTCCAGGATCACACCACTAGTAAGTGTCTGAGGATGGTTTTGAACTCAGTTTCCATGACTCCAGGTCCAGCACTCTATCCTCTGCACCACCTAGTTGTCCCCATACTGTCAGATAGGTGCTATTATTTCACCCATTTTACAGATGAGGAAATTTGAATATTAGAGATCAATTGATTTGACCAGGTTCCAAAAGTTAATATAGTATCTTTGTGACTCCTACTCTGGTACTCTGTATACAAAGCTATCTCTCAGAAGAGTTCTTATTCAATATAGCAGGAGAAAAATGTAGGAATAGGGAAGATTCTCTTTTTCAAAGGAAGATTGAGGACTGTGGAAGGCAATTAGCCTATTGGGTACAATGGAATCAGAAAGATTTGGGTTCAGATCTCACCTGAGACATTTAACAGTTGTGTTACCCTAGACACTCTCTTAGGCTCAGGTCTCCAATATGGAAAATGTGTATAATAAATGTTACTACCTGCCTAGTTGTCATGAGGATCATGCCAGATAATATAAGAAATTTTGCAAACCTTAAAAGTGCTATTATTAAACAAATTAAATTATTATTGAAGTGCTAAAGTATTATCTACTATTATTATTGTCACACCTGAAAAAACTTATAGGAGAGATGCGTAAATATATCTTACAAGGTCAGCGAGACTATCACCCTAATAACCCCACTACCTTGAATTAATACAGAACATTTTTTTGCTCCTGGAAAAGCCTTCCATTGTGTTTCCTAAAAGGAATGAGTAAAACAAAGAATTTAAAGGAACAGATAGAGCTCAAGAACTGTCTTATTTATCCTGACACTCAGGTAGCATACAGATGCCAAGGGAGACAGAGCTTGCCCTTTTCTCTTTTTGTAGTCAAAAGAAGTCTGGATAACTCGACTCTCTAGTCTTAAAAATAAAACAAAACAAAAGAACAGCAACAACAAAAACCACCAGAGCAAAGGGACCCGGGAACAGCTTATTCCTTTTCAGAGAGACCCCACAAGACACCCAGTTTCCTGTCTCGTCTCCAGGGCAAGGAGAAAACATGGGCTTCCTAGCAGGAAGTGTCTGAAGCATGGGATCAGAAGGCTCCAGAGGACTTTAAACTTAGAAAAATAAATTAGTTTAGGGATTTCATCACTAGTCTATGAGAACCTGAGTGGAAAAGGTAGAAAAATATTTTTAAGTTTTCTTATTCCCTTGGGTGGCCACTATAGTCAGAGAGACTTTAATGATTGTCAATTTTTTTTCCCTGACATTCAATTGATTTTTCTTTTGTTTAATTTTAAATCATTATTTGAGGTATTTTCAAGAGGGATGGTTTCAACCAATTGCTCTCCTGCTTTCAGATATTTGTAGCCCAGCACATTTCCATTTCAGTCTTTGTTTATTCTGGACTTCTAATTTCAGTTCTTTTAATCTCTCATCTTAAATCTGTCCTTCCAGGCTTTTAATTATACTACAAATAAATGCTTTTTGAAGGGGGTGATGACTGTATTTAAAGTAAAAATAGTATCCCTCCCTAGCTCCCAAGTTCTTGATGTCTAGCAGGACCACAGTATTCCAGGTCAGACCCCTTTCCTTACTCACTTTTTCTTTCAGAATTCTTAAGACTCAAGAATAAATCACAATCCATAAATAGAATATTTGTCACCTTTTCATTTTCTATTTACTGGTGTAGGAAATACATAGAAATAGTGGGTAGAGAGCTGGCCTTGGAATCAGGAAGGTCTGAATGCAAATCCTGTCTCTGACACATTCTTGTGGGACCCTGGGCAGATCACTTAAATCCCTAGTACCCCAGAAGACTCTCTAAGACAGGGGTACTGAACCTTTTTGAGGTTATGGGCTCCTTTGGCTATTGAAGGAAGCCTATACACTCCCTCAAAAAAATGTTTCTAAAGAATTGAAAGAAGAAGTAAAGTGAATTGAGGTTAGTAAAAATTAAGACATGATTCGTTTTCCCATCTGAGTTCATGACCTCTACCCCCAATCTATCCACAGAACCCTTTGCATCCCTTGTGCTCCAGGTTAAGTAATCCTGACCTGGTAAGTCACATATATGCAACCGATGTGCACTGGTGGAAGGGTTTTCCTCATTGGAAGTTCTCTGATCATAGGTCTTGGCAAAAGCTATTACTATTACTTCTGCTGTTTACCTATATACCACTCCCACCCCTTCATACTCCACCACCATCATTACTACTACTACCACCACATGACCATCATGACCAGTATGACCACTGCTGCCACTACCATCACCCCTCCTACCACCACTATTACTATTGCTTCGGCTATGGTGCACTTGATCTAATTATCTTTGGTAACCAACTTGATGTTGCTTACTTTGCGTGATGCTAAAAATTCCATGCCCTTGGCCACCTGGAAGCTGTAACAGATAAGATGCTCCAAACTCAGAGAGTTCTTGCACAGGTCTTCAGCAGCTGTTTGGAAAGGCAAGGTGATAGCAGTCAATGAACAATACTCCTTTCCCCCCAGATTATTAGTGCAATAATAATAACTCCATGACCTAAAAACTAAAGTCAAAGAATTAAAAGCAGTGGGAATTCTTAGAACAAATTGCAATATCCTCTTTGTGTCCTCAGGGTGGAATGTGGAGTTATAATATGTTCTCATACTTTGGGAGCTGGAAGAGAGGTGAGAGGTAAGATTGGAATAAGGAATGGGGAGTTTGAGGATAACTTTTTCTGGTAGTTTATTGCTTTGGATGCTTTCCTGTTGTTCCTGTGCCCAGAGTGATAAACAATAGTATCATATCGAGAAGTCTAAAAATAAAACAATAATATCCAAGTTTATTAAATTTCTTCTCTCTAAGCCTCTGCAGGATAAAGGCTAAAAGAATAATAGATACTCTCCCATGGACAAAAGGAAAACTACCCCGATTGTATTTACTTTCTCTTTCTTACTTTTAGACCAAAAAACTAAAGCCTTTTGGGTAAAGCCCAAGAGTGGGTGTCCTCCTTCAAAAGGACAATTCAGCAGCTCTACACGTCAAGCACAGGAGAAGTTCAGATAATCCCATTGTTTATTGGAAATGGGTATAAATGAAGAGTAAAAACCAAAAGTGCTTCTCCTAAATTTTAAGAGATGATCATAGCAGGGGTCTATGCGTGGCACCTCTTCTGGGAACAGAATTAGTCTTTCCTTAGAACACTTGAATGCCTTTACTAAAAGCTGCAGTGTTTCAGAGATACCCAAGGAAAGAATAGAATTCACAGAAAGCCCAGTTGATGACAGAACTATCCTCTCCCAAGCTCCCAATGATTTCTTAATTGCCAAATCTGATGGCCTTTTCTCAGTCCATATACACTTCTTGACCCCTTGGAATCATTGGACACTGTTGATCACCCTTTCTTCCTGGATTTTGTTTCTTCTCTAGGCTTTTGGGACATTGTTCTCTCTTGGTTCTCCTTCTATTTGTACAACCATTCCTTCTCAGCATCCTTTAGCAAATCACTGTCCAGACTGCACCTAAAACTGTGGTTATTCCCCAAATATCTGTTCTGGAACCCTTTCTCTTCTATCTATAATACCTTACTTGGTACCCTCTTCAGCTCCCATGGGATTAATTACCACTTCTACACAAAAGACTCTCAAATCTTTATTCTCTATCCTGACTACAATCCCCCATCATCACTTCCTGCATGTCCCATAGGTATCTCAAATCCAATACATCCAAAACAGAAGCCATTGTCTTTACCCCACTCCCAAACTATCGCTCTTTGGAACTTTTCTGATACTGTTAAGGATATCACCATCTTTCCAGTCACCAGGCTCACAAGCTTGGTGACATCCTTGACTCCTCTCTCTTTTTCATCCCATCTATCAGTAGTCAAGTCTTGCCATTTCTCACCTAGGTCCCCTTTTTCTCTACTTGCAAAGTCACTCTTAGTATCCCCACTGTCCTGGACTATTGCAACAGCCTTTCTAATCTACCCTTTACGCAGCTGCCAGAGTGATTTACCCAAATCTCAGTTCTGACCATGTCATTCTCCTGTTCAATAAACTCTGGTGGCTGCCTATTACTTCTAGGATCAAATATAAACTCCTCTGTGTGGTTCTTAAAGTCCTTCCCAACCTGATCCCAACTTACCTTTCCATCCTTATTACACATTATTCTCCCTCACACTTCCTGTGGTCCTGTCAAACTGTATTTCTTAGATTCCTCATACAGAGCACTCCATTTCCCACCTCCATGCCTTTGGACCGACCATTTCTCATGCCTAGACTGCCTCTTATCATCCTAACCTCTCCATACCCCAGCTGCTAGTGCACTCCCCACCAAAACCACTTTGTATCAAGTTTGTATAAATGGTACTCGTTACCCCCTATGGAATGAAAGCTCCATGAGTGTAGGAGCTCTTTCATTTTTGCCTCTTTGTATCTCCAACGCATAACATAGTGACTGACACATATTAAGGACTTAATAAATGCTTCCTGATTGATTGACATGATATCTTTTACCCATAGATATTTCTTTTTTTTTTCTTGCCTTTTGGAGGGAAATTGGGGTTAAGTAACTTGCCCAAGGTTACACGGCAAGTTTGTGTGTGTGTGTGTGTGTGGGGGGTGTTGTGTCTGAGGCTGGAACTGAACTCGGATCCTCCTGACTCTGGGGCTGGCACTTTACTCACAGCGCCACCTAGCCGCCCTACCCATAGATATTTCAAAGGTGCTCCATTAGAATGCATGCTCCTAGGTGTTTGTAAGACTTAGAATCCTATAGAATCACAGAATTTTGGAACTGGGGGACCATAGAAATCATCTAATTCAACCCCTTCATTTTGCAGGTGAGGAAATGGAAGCCCAGAAAGTGAAAATGTCTTGTCCATGGCCACAGAGATATTTCTCAGCCAAGTTAAGACTTCAAACCCAGCTCTCCTGACTCCTTGAAAAATATTCTTCTCCCTGTACCACATTATGTCCCCTATTATATTTTTCCCTTTGTTGGTTCTACTAGATACATTGAACTATAAAAAATGGGAATCTTAAACAGAAACAGATGCCAGGAAACTCCAGAGAAAACACCATTAAGTGGGAGCAAATGATAATAACAACAACAGCTAATATTTATATGGCACTCTAGGGGATTTGTAAAGCCCTTTAACTCGAAGTACCAGCATGCTCCCAGGGTTCTTGATTCATAGAGAAGGTGAGATGTCTCTAGCCAAATAAAAAGAGAGGGAGCATTTTCCCAGTGAACCTGGCATATGCAATTCAGAAATTTGCGCTTTTATAAATGTAGGGAATATTTAGTGTGGAAATTCCCTCCAACAATGAAGATGGGCACCTCATCGCAATTTATAGTCTTGGAGAGTTAGCTGGGGCATTGAGAAATTACAAGGCTGATAATATATGTGAGCTCTAGGACTTAAATTCCAGTTTTCTTGACCCCCCATGTCAGCTTTCTTTCCACTTCTCCCATGCTTCCTCTTAATAATTGTCAATTATTTACTAATTTGGAAATATAGCCTATAGACTCAGGTCATCTAACATGATGTTATGATTTGGGCAGCTCCAGGTTAAGCTGAACCCCTAACAAAAACCTCACTTTCTTGATAGTGATAGTGGTTAGAAAGAGAGGCCATGGTCCTATCAAGCATGTATCTGCTTCCCAGGACACAGATTTTCCTTCTGGCATGTTTAGAATTAAAATTACAGAGTTATTTGGTGGCTAGGTGGTGCAGTGAATAGAGCACCGGCCCTGGAGTCAGGAGGACCTGAGTTCAGATCTGACCTCAGACACTTAACACAAAAACTAGCTGTGTGACCTTGGGCAAGTCACTTAATCCCAATTGCCCTCCAAAAGCAAAAAAAAAAAAATTACAGAGTTATTTTTGCCACCCTCTAAGAGAAAGGGACACTAGGGCATATTAACTCATCTCATCATATAACCTTACCTACTTCCACATCTACGTTTTCAGTGAGGCTGAGTAGAGACAGTACACCTCTAGAGATTATATATTAGAGATTCTCCACTGGAGTTAACTTTCCCATTATCTTTCCCCAAAGGCACACAAGTAAAAGCAAAATAGAGTAGATGGCTATTTACCTTCCTCCTCCTCCACATCACTGAGGGATTTCTCCTCCACAAACCCTGAACTTGCCGAGCTCTGACTACTGGTGATACTGTCCAATCGACGTTTAGGGTCCACAGGGATTTCTCCCACATAATTGTCCTTTCCTTGTCGGAACCGTGAACTTTTTGTCTGGGAAGGAAAAGTTGAAATCATCATTCAGGAAAGAATTTCCCAAAATTGATTCACAGTCATAAAAAAAGATTCCTGAGACACAAAAACATGATCTCCAAGAGAAGAGATAGATTTTGATTTGTAGGCTTATGGCAATTTTGGTAAAAACTTTAAGTCCATCCTCCTAGCCTATGGCTGATATTCCCTAAAGCCTCATTTCTTTTTCCAATTAAAGGAAGAAATGATTTGTCATCTCCCATTCTTTCTTTGTCCCACTTCCCAACATTCTAAGTCTCCTTGGAAAGGAAGTGACACCCTCCCCTGAGATGCTAAATAGGACTGGGATAGAAGAATAATAATCTCGAACTGTCCTTCCTTTTCCTTATTCACTCCCCCCACAAGCCTCTTTCCCATCTACAATGGGTCAGTAAATTTATGTCACCCAAATAAAGCCTGAAAATTATTTTCCCCAAAGGTAAAAAAAGAAAGTCTAAAACATCCAAGAAAGAATGGGAGGAATTTGTAGCCCAGCTACAGGAATTTTCTGTTTCTGATAATTTTCTCATGGAATTTCAACTGGAAAAGTAACACTCATCACTCATTTACGGTTCTCTATTTTATTGCCAGTTAATTCTACTAAGCGTCTACCATACCTTGTAGGCGACAAATTCATCCCTCTTGCTCCTTAAATAAGTAGACAGGTTTCCAAACTTGCAGTATTCTACAATCACCATGAGCGGCCCTGCAAAAGGCAAAATATATTAAAAAAGGAATAATGTTTTTCCTTTCTTCCCCCTTCCCTTTCTTTCTCCTTCCCTTTCCCTTTACCCTTTGCTTTCTGAAATCTCTATGGAGCACCAATTTACTCTATGGAACAAGGCATATAGTCCTGTGGGGGACAGGTGAATAAACATTGATCAAGCACGTCCTTTGTGCTGAGCCTGAACGAGACAGACAATCCCTGTCCTATGGGACTTATACTCTAAAATAGGCTAAGACATAAAGATAGCTATAATTGACACTAATAAATGGTAAGTGTATAAAAGAAGTATGAGCAAAGTGCTATGGGATGTCCCAAAAGGTCATTCATTGCTGACTATGGTCACCAGAGTAGGATTAGAGGAGGTGGAGGTTGAACTGGGATTTTTTGAAATGGGCAGTTATTAAAAAATCAAAGAAGGGGAGCAAGGATGTTTTAGACATAAGTAACACCATGAAATGAGGCATGGAGCACTGGGAAAGAGAAGAATATGGAGAGTGAAGAATAGGGAGGGGAGATAAGGATAGAAATGAAGGAATGAAAAAGCATTTATTAAATGCTTATCATGTTAACCTCAATGGATATATGTATTAAAGCAGAGATAGCCCCTGCCCTTAAAGAGTTTACATTTTAATGGGCAGGGAAACATGCACAAAGGGGAATGGTGGCCAGAGAGGGGTACTTTGATCTGAAAGTTTTGGGGATGATGAGTGGGCCATAGAAGCAAAGTGACAGAGTTTGGTTTCAAAACTGGGAAGATAGTGGGGAAAGGTATGTGATAGGGTTGGGAGTGGGGGGTGGAGGTAGCTTTTCTTGAAATAGTGTTCTGAGAGAGGCAGAGAGCCCTAGGCGGAAAGTTTTTCTAGGGCAAGTGGTACTAGATTGTGGGGCACCATGTTTACCTAAGTTGAACTTTTTTAGTAGGCATTTAGAAATCATAGTCCACACTCTCAATGGGCTCAATATAATAATCATATAGGAAAAAATAAAACATGTACACAAATATCTACAACATACAGTAGAATAAAATCAGTTCATAAGAGAATTACAAAATTCTATGAGAATTTTTTACATCTAATTTAGCCTCTCCCTTGGAAGAGGCTAAAAACTCAAGGCCAGCAAAAATCTGTGTACCACTAATCATTCCAACAGCAATAATAGTAACATTTTGAGAATTTATTATTTCATTGGTATGGGTGCTCCAAACAACAAACCATTCATCACCTACTGGCCAACTCCATGGTGATGAACGAGAATGATAGCCTAGATTTATATATGGCATTTGGTGGTTTACCAAACATTTCACCTAAGTTATTTCAAGCCTAGAGGGAAGTCAGGGAATGTATTTTTATTATTTCCTCTTTTACAGATAGGGAAACTGAGGCTCACAGAGTGCAAGTGACTTGTCCAAGGTCATTAGTAAATGTGGGATTTGAACCCAGTCTCCTGACTCCAAATCCAGTGTGTTTTTTCACTGTACCACAACTGTTTGTCATCATCTGTGCCTTCTGTTATGTATACAGTTTATGGAGGAAGGTATCTCAAAATTACATCATCAGAATCACCTGCAGCCAACTTCTTACCTCCTGGCTTGGTACAAGCACCAAGAAGATTGACCACATTGAGATGGTGGCCAATATGAATGAGAATCTTTAGCTCAGACATGAGGGCTCGATGTTCGCTTTGCGTTGCCCCCTCTACAAATATAAAACAAAAAAAGGTAAGTTGTAATGTATCAGGAGAATCTAAAATGGCTACTCTCTTTCCCTGAATGCTGGCAACATTCCCCCAGATGGTTCTCTTTAAGTGACACTGCTGGCTACCCACCCTTTATTGCAGGAAGCTTAGCTGCCCACTTTGTCATCTGATTTGAAGAATGGATGAAGAAAATGGTGGGAAACATCATAACATTATTCTGTCCTTACCTTTCAGCATCTTGACAGCAACTGTTCTACATGTTGCCGTCTTGTCGATTCCAAAGGCATCAGCCTCCATTACTTGGCCAAAAGCACCACGACCAAGAGGTTTGCCTAGTATCAAAAGAAGACACAGGTTTGGGTCAAATTATTCAAGGGATGGACTAGAGAAGTCAGATATGGAAAGGATATGATCTAGTCTGACCCATGTCTGAGAAAGAAACCCCTTCACAACAGCTCTGACAAACTGGTCATCTGCCTTCTGCTTAAAGACTTTAGGTGATCAGCCGTGTGACCTTGGGCAAGTCGCTTAACCCCAACTGCCCTCCAAAAAGAAAAAAAAAGACTTTAGGTGATGGAGGAGTCACTGCCTAATGAGGCACTCTTTCCACTTTGGACAGTTCTGGTCATTAGGAAGTTTTAGCTTATGTAAACCTCAAGTCTGAATCTCTGCTGCTTCTGGAAAAAAAAAAAAAAACCCTCTTCCACATGATTGCCTTTTAGATAACTGAATGCTACACCTTGGGAGCAGAGATTATTTCATTTTCAGTGTTTGTATCCTCAGTATTTATCAGAGTGCCAGGCACATAGTAGGCACTTAGGAAATGCTTATTCATTGATTGATTGAAGGTGGCTAACACATCCTTGCCAAGTATTCTCTTCTTCAGACTAGTCACCTCCAGCTTTTAAACTGACTCTCCTCTAGCATGGTTTAATGAATAAAAGTCCTCACAACATAACTAAATGGATGATCGCTTCATGCCAAATCTTGCCATTTCCACCTTCACATCTCTCAGCTTCTTGTGTCAAGCTTCTCCCCACTTCAATCTACCCTCTACTTAGCTGTCAACATGATTTTCTTAAAATGCAGATCTCACCATGTCATCCTTCCTACTCAATAAACTAAAATGACTCTATTACCTACAGAATCAAATATAAAATCCTATGTTTGACCTTTAAAGTCCTTCAAAACTTGGTCTTTTCCTATCTTTACAACTTACTCCCTTCTATGCACCCTGAGATCTAGCTTCACTGACCTTGTTCCTCAAACTAATGCCAATCCAGCTATGGTTGGCTGCCTCTCATATCTGGAAGACCCTCTATCTTCATCTCTACCTCATACCTTCCCTACATTCTTCCAAGACTTAGCTCAAATCCCACCTTCCTAATGGGTCCTTTCCTCAATCCCCACAAACCCTGTCCCCCTCATGTCTTTGCTCTGAAATTACCTCCCATCTACTCTCTCTATATCTTGTATGTATCTGGTTATTTACATGTTGTCTCCTCCATTGGACTGTGAATTCCTTGAGGGCAGGGACCATGCTTTTGCCTTTCTTTGTATACCCAGCACTTAATGTAATGACTGGACCATAGTTAGCACTTAGTATATGCTTCTTGACTAACTATTAATCCTAAAGGAATAAATATCCCTGACCCAGATTGGCATATTCCCGGTCTTTTGGACAGACTTCCCTTGATACTCTGTAGATGTATCCTCTAGTATCCTCTAACCAAATTAATTGGAAGAAAATATGACCTGGTCAATTTTATCTCCAATTAATGTTATATGGAAACTCACTCACCTAGCTTTAGTCGGTCTCTGGGGAATTCCCACTTGCTAGCATCGTAGGGAAGGCGCTCACAGTGCTCATCCAAGGGCAGTTCATCAGGATCCATGATGATGGACAAGTATCCAGTCTTTAGTTCCCCTCCATTGGCCTGGAAAATATGACCCTTTCCTGTCACATAGACCACATTTGGTTGTGTGCATTGGGTTGAGGGGGAGGGTGTTGGTAGGAGTCGTGTGTGGCCACATTCCCGATGCTTCATTTCCCAGTAAAAATTCACTGAGATTGAAAGCCATCACAATGCATCCCTAGCGCCATAATGCCAGAGTGCCCTCCTGCTCCCACAGGGCTCATAATTAAGTGCTTGAGTCTTAATAACTGAAGACAGTTCAAGCACATTTCCCCTCTATTGGCCTCTATCAATTAAAACCCAGTGGCTAGGTCCTTAGAAAACTAGGCAAGAATGACAGAGCACTGAAAGAAAAATGTCCCTGTTGATTCAACAACAATGGCAAGAAACAACACAAAGAACCCCAGTCAGTTTCCATTTGTCAGGGAAAACCAATGTGTATGGGACAGTAGGAAAATGGTTTTGTTACCCGTTTAATGGTCCGGAGGATGATGACAAGCAGCAGCCAGAAGAACATGGCGATCACGGCTGTGCCAACCAGAATAATGAGTTCCAGGTTTGTCTTTTCCTGAGCACCTGGAAAAAAAACCAATTGGATATGTCAGAAAGATGGAAGGCTACCCATATGAGCTACCACACATATTGAACTAAGTTATTTGATATGCTTACATTTTTAAAGTTCAATGAGAGGAAACAAATAATTGCAAGGAGATAGTTTACAAGACTGGCTAACTTTAAGAAAGCCCACAAATGTAAATAGAAAAGATGGAAAAAGACATTGATTATTCAAGGAAACTGTCAATAATAAGGAATCAAAAAAAAAAAAAAGAAGCCATACAGTGATTAGAGATAAATGTAAAATACCACAAAAGATTTAAATATAGAAAATGTTGAAAAAAATGACACCAAATTAAAGGGCAAAGGAAAAATAATAGGTACTAGAAACAAAAAGTTCTTATTGTTGTGTGAATAAATCTGTTTTACTTTGTTAATCTATGTTTTGATTTTTTGTGATGTTTAAAATTTTTGAAAAGGCTGAACTTCTTTAGGAAACCAGGGAGTGGGGTAAATGAAGAGAGTCACTGATGGGGGGGGGGGGAGGAACCTGAATGAATAAATTAGAAACAACTGGGAACCTATTAACCAACCCTAAGAAGAAGGTATTCAGAACTCACACGATCTTAAAGATGGAAGAGACCCCAGAGGTCATGTAGTCTAACATATACCAACCATATCTCCAAAAAGTGGTCACCCATTACCACTGCCACCAACACTAGTCTACTCTTCCCATTGCTGTTTTGCTCAGTTCCTGGACTCCTTCTTTCTCTTCTAGACATTGGCCAGCTAGCACAGTTAAACCCTGACCGCCACCCAGACATTTATGTAGACAAAATTCCTTCTCCAACCTGTTAACATCCACACCCTGCTCCTCCCCCTCCCTTCTCTCCCCTGCCCCCCATTACTTGTCGTGTTAAAGGTGGGGAAGGAATGGCTTTTTAATTTTTAGGGAGAAGGTGAATTGCACAGAATGAGCAGGAATTGGATTGTGATTTGCAATATAAATACATTATTTTCTCCCAAACCCACCCTTCTTCCAAGCTTCCTGATTTCGGTCGAGGCTAGCACCATTCTTCCAAACATCGAAACTTCAAACCCAGAAATCATTCTGGATTTTCATTCTCATTCAAGCTACATATCGCATCCAATTAGCTGCCACATGCAACACCATGGCCTTTCTTATATCTGTCTTCCTTTTATTCAAACGCCACTGTAGCCCTGGTGCTCATCCCCTCTCTTATGGATGACCCGAACAGCCTCTGAATTGACCTCTCTGCATCTCTCCACTCTCACTCCTGACTTCACCCTACTCCAATCCATCCTCCACACAACTGCAAAAAGGATTCTCTTAAAGGCTATTGTGGATAGAGGTCTGGGCCTGGAGTCAGGATAAACCTGAGTTCAAATCTGGCCTCAGATACTTCTTAGCTGTGAGACCCTGGGTAAGTAATTTAACTTCTATCTGTTTCCTTTTCCTCAACTGCGAAATGGGAACAATAATAGTACCTACCTGCCAGAGCTACTGTGAGGATAAAATTAAATAATATTTACAAAGTGCTTAGCACTGTGCCTGAGGTATCGTAGGAGCTAAATAAATGCTTCCTTCCTCCCTTCTTTCCTTCCTTCCTTCTTAAAGCACTGGTCTGAGCACATCACTCCTCCATTTTATAAACTCCCTATTAACATTTCAACTTTATCTCATCATTTATGAATTTCTATTTTTGGTGGAAGGTTTTCTTCTATAATTATTAGTACAGTAATATGTATATATAATTTATAAATAAGTTCATATATGTGTATTGAGGGTTCTTGCTCAAAAATGTTTTACTTATGTGGATATCCCATCTAGGCAGTTTAGAGCCCACTTTCTCTATGAAATGAAAAACCTTAGAGAGATGGAAAATGTAAGAGCTAGTTGAAACTTTCAATCTAGGAGTAAATAGGAAAGAGGTGATAAGGAGGCAATTACTACTTTTATTATCAGTTAAGTGCAGACTAAAAACAAACGGGCATAAGCTATGAAAATGGCATAGGGCAGCATGGAGGTGGCTGAAAGATAAACAAGTAATAGCAAAATAAACGCTGCAGATAATGGCAACATGGCCAATGTTACTTTGGAGTATGGTTTATGTTAACTGAAATATTTGACTGTCTATATGAGAAAGTGAAGTATCACAGAAAGACTAATGGATACACCCATTTTTCATCTCAGGTCGGGTTTTTTGCTCCAGGCCTGAGATTTCTGCAGGGTAGAGAATTTTCAGTGTGGAAACTCCCATTAATGAAGAAGTTCTGCTATTCATCCAAAAACTACAGAACCAGAACCATGTTGTTTGTTAACAACAAAATAAGACAAGTCCAACAAAATTAGTTAGCAACTTATCTGTCACTGCTCTGGTCTCCAGGTCCTTGAAGAACAATTCTTCATACATATATTAATATTTATATAATGTTTTTAATTTATTTAATAATAATTCTTTTCCCTTGGGTGGGTTATGAAGAAATATGTTAATGAATTCCTTAATCTGAAATCTCAGAAAGCTGTCGTTCTTATTTTATACATATGCCAGAACTATTTAAAATTATGAACAAGATAAACATCAACAAACATGAATATTTCCATATACAAAGATCCCCCCTGAGTTTTTTAAGTATATATTCAACATAACATTCTCATGCCAACACTGGTTCTCATGAATCTTTTTTTCTCCTTTTTCTGAAGTCACTATCACTATCTTTACCACTTTCTTCCGTAACTCCCCCCACCCAAAATAAATAAAAATGTCCCCTTGTAACATACAAAAAGTCAAGCAAAACAAATGTATAAGCAGGCTGTGTCTGAAAGTATGGGTTTCATTTGGCATCTCTGGTCTATCACCTCTATAATTCACTTTTTTTTTTGCCTTTTGGAGGGCAATTGAGGTTAAGTGACTTGACCAAGGTCACATGGCTAGTTTTTGTGTTAAGTGTCTGAGGCTAGATTTGAATTCAGGTTCTCCTGACTCCAGAGCCAGTGCTCTATTCACTAGGCCACCTAGCCGCCCCAAAATAATTCACTTTTAATAAGATTTAATCCAATGAAAATCAGAAAAAGTCTGTTCCCTCTGAGCAGCAACATCTTTATGGATGTAAAGTATCGTCTTTATGGATATCCTCATAAGACGGAAAACTTCTTTCTCCTCCCAAAGTAAACATACATCTACCATTAATACAACAAATGAAAGGAGATACCAGAATGGGAAAGGAAATCTTCAGTTGGTCTGGCTAACATTATTTCCCCAGTTAGCATAGGAAGACTTAGAGAACATCATAAGATAGTAGCTAATTCTAGAAACAATGGGAGAAAAAACCTTCAGTGTAGCCATAATTTTTCACTGACCTTCTACCATGATAACAGTCTCAGCTTTTGCGCATCCAAGGACATTACAAGCATGGCAGGTGTAGAGACCTCCATCTTCTTTCCTCACCCGACGAATAGTTAGGTTTCGGTTTCCATCTTTTAATATAATTCCTGAGGAGATGAGGTGAAATGGTCATTCTTGTTTAGGTTGATGTTTGTTGCCTGATTTCTACCCTCTTCCCCCAAGGAACAAAAACACAAATATTAATTTTTTCCAGGTGAGGTTATCAAAAACCTTGTCATTTTGTGATTTATTTCTTTTTTCTTGTATGATTCATTTAAATGATTCAATTTTCTTATACGATTCAATCATAGTGTGTATTGGACTAGTTCACCTCATGGACTAGGAGTCACATTCTTTAAAATGCTCATTGATACCAGTCAAAATCTGAACCTAAAAAATCAACAAGAAACGTAGAACAACAAGTTACTACTCACCTGAGTCCTCGACAAGTGTTTCATTATCTTTAAACCATGTAATATGTGGAGGAGGAATTCCAGAGGCTGAGCAAGAAACTTCAATGGTTTCACCGATGTTTGTTGTTTGGTTCTCCAAGTTTCCTGAGATCATGGGTGCCACACGCCCTGTTAGTTAAAAAAAAAAAAAACGGTGCAGGCATATATATGTTAGTTATGTATATATACCTTTTTATGTCATATATATATATATTGCTTTCAGCTACTTGGTGATTCTTTGTGAATACTTAATCCAATAAGCATTAATTAAGCCCTTACTATCTGTGAGGCTTTGCAGTTGAATATTGAGTTTTTACTAAACAAAGCTTGACTAATAATAAACTGTGTTAGCAGGAACATCTTGGAAACAGTTATGTCCAAACAATATCCTCATTGCACATGTCCAATTTTACCCACGTGCACATCTCTAACCACATAAATATCCTTAGGAAATTTCTCCTCTGCGTATTCTTAGAAATCTACAGTACTTCCCCCCCCCAAAAAAAAAAAATGAACCCTGCCGAGGGGGCAGTATATATACAAAGGGAAGACATGTCAGGGCTAGGTTAAGTTGGAATCTGTCTGGACCACAACACAGAGGTACTTTTTAATATTATCATTTATAAATGCACATGTTTAATGGTATAAAAGCCCACTCTTTTTGGCATATAGGTACTCATTTTGTGATCGGTGAAGTCTCAAAGTCTCCAGTGGAGAGCAACACACAAGAGGGCAGTTTCCAAATCTTGCCAGGCACACACACGCCTCATTTGGGATCTCCATCTACACTTAATGAAAAGACCCAAGTACTGGGGAAATGTCTGTGGGAGAAAAAATGGGAACCTGATGATCCTTGCTTAAGTGTACAACAAAATTCAAAAGACAAATTTATTCAATAATAATCTTCCTAGGCAACTAGGTGGCTCAATGGATAGAGCTGGGTCTGGAATCAGGAAGACCCGAGTTCAAATCTAATCTCAGATTGCTTACTAGCTGTGGGAACCTGGGCAAGTCATTTAACCTATGTTTGCCTTAATACACAGGAGAAGGAAATGGCAAACCACTCCTGTATCTTTGCCAAGAAAACCCCATGGAAGTATAGTCCACTAGGTCACAGAGAATCAGACACAACTGAATAACATCTCCTCAGACTTTTTAACCAGAGGATTTTCCCATTAAAACAGTCTGATCCTCTGGTTACTGCAGCCTTGTCTTGCCCAAGTGTGCAGAAGTATCTGGCTTAAAACAATGAAATGTAAGGCATTTTTTGCTCTGGAGGCAAGCTCACTTAAAAGCTCAGAAAAATGAGGTCGCCTTGGTCATGTACTATATTGGATATAATCAGTTGCACAAGCCTTTTTTGTCTAATTCTAAGAGAAATTAAGTCAGAAAAAGTCTTTGAATCCTTAGGAAGGTATAACTTCTCCCTATATATGTCCACAGTCACAGAAGAGATAAGGCTTTCATCCACACTCCCAGCCCTTCCAAAGTCCTCTTTATCCAGACTGAGGGTCTCGTGGGTTATGGTTTGAGTGGGGTCCCCATAGAAAAACCTCTCTTCCCCAAACATCTCCCCTGATAATGCCTGAAATTCTACTATTGGGGTCATTCTTTTGTGTTATGCTATCCCTCTCTGATAATTCTCGGGGGGGGGGCATGCAAATAACTCCCTCACCCAAGGATAACACCTTAAGACACTAACATCTTAATGTGAATGAGTTCTGCAGAACCTGTTTGCTAGGAACAGAGGTCAGGGATGCCTGAGAGCAATGGGCACTTGGGTAAAGGCGGACGCTGAAGAAAAAAAAAAGATGAGGGAGGAAGGAGACAAGATTATAAAGGTATGCTTCATCTACTTCACAACACTGCATGGGGCCAGCCCTGACTCAGGCCAAGATTCCCTAGCGCATGGGCTCTAGTCCTCTGTAAGGGATATACACTAATTCCTCAGTACACCCAGAATGCTCATTTCCTTCTCTTCATTCCACTTTGGGTCACGTTCCCAAGGGAAGGCCAGTGGCTCTTGCAGGTCACAAGCAATGTAGCATCATTCTTCCCATGCCCTGGGAAGCAATTTCCCTGTTCTAGTCTAAGCCAACACTGACAATCATTGCTGTGTTATGTGAGCATCCTACCCCAGGGCAGAGGAAGAGATCTTCCCATCACTAGCATTAGCTAATATCACCAAGCCAAAGGATGGCATATATAGAATGAGACAAGCCCCATGAAAACTCCATCAGATAAATGTGCAAGGGTTTGCTTCGGGGAGCTTCAAGATGGTAAGGAATGGATCCAGATGGTAGGGTCTAGGCATGTGAGCACCGCCCTCCTTGAGCTGCATCCTTACCTTGCACAGTAAGATGTCTGACCACACAACGTCTTTTCTTAGTTATCTTGTCCTGGGCCAAGCAGACATAGTCCCCCTGGTCTTGCAATGATACGTTCCGCAACTCCAGGGTCACAATGTCACTTGTGTTGTTGGAGATCATCGTGGCATTCATTTTCAGAAGGGCATCCAAGCTCTTGCAGACAGGCATGGGCAGCTCTCCCAGGTGGTCCTGAGAAGCCCTTGGGCTGATTTTATACCATGTAAGGTTCTCAAATGTGGATTTTTCTGCAGTGCACCACAAAGATACATTTTCCTGCTCAGTGGGTTGATTGCCAGGTTGAAAATTAATTTCAAGACCCCCTGAAATTAAAAAGCCTGTCATTAGATTCAGCTAATTTTGGCAGAGGAATCAATCCCCTGCTACCTCATTGTGACATGGAGGTTATTTGGGGTTCTCAAATGTTCTTCCATGGAGCACAAGTGGCAGCAGGTTCTACAAGATGGAAAGGACCAGTGACAATCTCCGTGTTGGTGTCCAAAGATCAGCCTGGTTAAATTCAGAGCATTCCTAACTCAGCCTCAAGGTGACACAGCAGCTCACAAAGACTATGCTATGAGGTATGATCTACACCAGTGGGCAGAGTGGTCACAATGATGAAATCAGAGATCCTTGAAATACTGAAGACAAATGGGATAATTCAAGTCCCACATCCCTAAGTGGGTTTAGGGTCTGAATTACCCAGTTTTGATTAATTAGAGAGTCACCAAATCTCTACTTTTGCTGTGAAATACAAACCTTTTGGAAACAGATTTCTAGAAATTTGGTCAGCACATCATGATAAGAACCACATAACCATAATATCTCCATCAGGGAACGTGTGGGAATTCTGCATTTTCTATTTATAGACTGAACTGAATAGCCTTACTTTCTAGGTGACAATAAGATAAACCTCATCTTCTCTGAAAAAAAATTGCTTAAGTTTTCCTGCAATGGAGCATCTATGATTGAGAAGTCATCAAAAGAATAACACAACTTAGCATCTCCTTTCAGATGGGTGAAGATCCCTCCTCCCCTTCCAACACACATGTGCATACACATATATATATATACACACAAAAACACACATTCTTTATGCTTACTTGTCACATGGAAAGGGATAATCCTCTCACTGCGTCCTACTTTGTTGACAGCTTCACATTTGTACAGGGACGACACATTTGCTGCTTGAATCACAATGGTGCTTACAGTCTGTGGGAGAACCAAACAATTTCATATCCTGTGTTTGCCAAAGGCTATAAGTGGCTCAGTGGGTAGAATGCTGGGCCTAGAGTCAGGAAGACTCATCTTCCTGAATTCATATTTGGCCTTAAACACTTAATAGATGTGTGATCTTGGGCAAATCACAGTGGAAATGTTCGCCTCAGTTTCCTTGTCAGTAAAATGAACTGGAGAAGGAAATGGCAAACCACTTTAGTATCTTTGCCAAGAAAACCCCAAATGGGGTCATGGAGTCAGAAGGGACTGAAATATGTGCATATTCAGACTAAAAGATAGATTTATGCATATTTATAAATTCCTCCTCAGCATGTTCTTCAGAACTGTGACTGCTATACAATCTATCCAAATACATATGCTGGGCATCATAGAGTATCCCAATTTATGCTGGAGTCAATCACAATAATAAATACACTCAAAGGATCTATTACTTCATTCAAGTAGGGAACTCCCAATGTTAGAACTCTTCTCCAATGGAGATTGCAACATGTCTATAACTTAACACATGAGTCCTAGGGGGTAGACTAATGCACATAGATATTAAGTGACTTGCCCAGGATCACACAGCTAGTAAATGTCAGGGGTAGGTTTTGAACATATTTTCTTGATTACAAGCTTAGTACACTATCAATTACCCCCACACAATCTCTATCTCTACTACATAAAAAATTGTAGAAATGTTAACATGTAAATATAAATGCTTTAAAATAAGGACATGCTTAACATAGTCATCAATCATCCAACATATCTGATCATTAATCTCCAAAATTCTTACACATCACTGCTGTAACGTTCATCTAGTAGAAGGTAAAATCCATGAGGTCAGCAACAAGTTTTTGTTTTTGTCTTTGAAGTTCCAGTGCCTAGCAGAACACCTTGCACAGGATAAGTGTTCAATAAATGTATATGAATTGAGTTCAGTGAAAAAAAAAACATATTCCAATCAAAGCATTTTCAACTTACTTTGTTCTTTTCATTTATCATGACAAATTGATTCTTGGTTATTTCAATGGGATTTCCCCCATTTAGATCCTCCATGTTTTTCCACTCCTTGCAGGTGTAGGGATTTGTCACTAAGCCAGTTTGCCTTCGAGAGACAAAATTTAGATCGGTCACGATCAATGGACAGGAAAGAAACCCACAGCCTGGTTGGCATGTTCCTAGAAGCATTTTAAATGGATCCCATCATATTACAAGACCTTTGTGCCAAAAAGAGATCAGACTTCCAGAAATGGAGGAAAGTGTTCTAGCAATTTGGTTGATCCATTCAGGATACTAAAGGGAAGCGGCTATTTTGGGAACAAACCTTCATTCATAAATTGGAGAGACTGGACAATTCAAGTTAATTTAGTTCAAAGGAAGGCAGGGAGACTGAAAACCACCGGGCTCCTTATAGGAATTTCTTGAGGACAGTGGCCTTTGTGTAGGAAATGATCAAGCAGCTGAGGAAGAAGCTAGTGGTAGTCATTTTAAAAACAACAACAGGAAGTGGAAGACTTAGGGTGGTGGTAGAGGCTGTTGGGTTGGTTTTTTTTTTTTTTCCTAAGGATGTCTGGCCTTATGTTGGAGCCTGATAAGCAAGGCTTCAGGCACAGAGGGCTAGAGCTCTTTCCATCATTCCCTAACATCAATCAGCACACTTCCTCTTGGAGATGGGTTTTCTCACAGATAAGAAGAGGCATCATATTCAGCAACTTATTGGTGTATGGAGAAACACAGAGATTAACAATGAGCATAAATAGAAAATATCCTGTGTTTGGCAGAGAGGTAAGGGTCCCCAGTCATTATGCAATTAGAATGGCCTGAAAAGAGAGATGGATGGGCTTTAACTTTCCCAGAGAGGCAGAGGGCAAAGTGGACCACAGTAAACAAAAGCAATTAATAAAGTACACTGCTCAAGGAAAGGTGGCGGGAACCTAGGCTCCATGACTAATCAAAACAGATCTCAGTACAAACTTGTCCGCTGTTGGGAGGGGGCGATTTTATCCACAGAAACCACAAAGCCAAAGGACAATCAAGTGACTGGATCATACTTACCTGGGGTTATAAGTGCATGCTTCTTCTAACTGCCAGTACCAGTGGATGTCGAGTGGTGGAGGAACAGCATACACAGTGCATGTCAGGGTCTGCATGGAGCCATAGTGGTAGGAATCCATGGGGACAATGAGAGATTTCTCACCAATCTGGGGTGGAACTAGAGACAAGGAAAACTCACATCATGGGCAGCTCAACAGCCCTTGGGAAGGCAAGAAAGAAGTTTTGAGCAACTAATGACTACTTCATTTTTTTTAAGGTGGTTGAATTTACCCTTGTTAAGGGGGTCCCCAGACTTGTCTTTTTGAGTTACCATATTTTCCAAAAACACAACTCAAAAAGACAAGTTCAGAGGACCCCTTAACAGTCTTTAACACCCTTCACATACATACAATCATCTCTCCATATGTGTGTGTGTCTCATGTCAGTGTTGTTTTAAGCTTTAATTAATTCAGAAGTACAAATGTTATAAACTTACAAAAATCACTTGAAAGTTTAAGTTTTTACATATACAATTGGTTTTGTGAATTTTGAATGATAAATTTTTATGTTAATTTTTAGTTTAAGTCGCACTCAAATAGAAATGGAGACCACTAAACCAGACAGAAATATCTCTGTAGCCGCATATTGACTTAGAAAGCCACATGTTATCTGTAGTGTCTGTATTTTTATTTATTTTGTTAAGTATTTCCCAATTACATTTTAATCTAGTCTGGGCTACATTTAGGAGTGCCAAGGGCTGCATTTGACATCTCTGACCTAGAGTAAGTAACTTATAGCACAAGATAGGGGTTATTTTCACTTTTAATGAGAAACACAACAAAATTTTAAAATTTAAACAAATGGCCTTTTGAATGTTGTTTTTTGTAAATGTGTAGCCCTTATATTTCTGAAGTTAATAAAGCTTAAAGCTGCACTAAGACTTTTGGGATGCTGAATAAATAAGGAAACTGGGAATCAGTGAGTTCATTGCTTTGCCTGAATTCATACATGTGTATGATTTACATATACATATGTGTAGGCATGCATGTATATTTATTTGTATGTACATATAAAACTATCTCCACACCTGGACCAGGATATAGGTAACCAGAACTCTAGTTCTGGTTCTTCTGGGTTCACAATTAGCAGTACAAATTCAGGAGAGCTACTTAAGTCATGGAGTCCCAATTTGCTCATTTGTAAAATGGGGATGATAAGGATCCTTGCCCTACCCACTTCACAAGGTTTTGGGGAGGATCAATGAGATTAAGGGATATGAAAAACTGAAAAATAGAAGGACCTATATAAGCATAACGTACCATTCCCCTCCTTATCTGCTTCCCCATGCCTGATGCCTTTCTTCAGACAGAGGTCCTAATGAAAAACACTTTGCCTATTACTGCCAATGCAGAATTTCTAACTCTTTAAATTTCCCCTCCTTGATAGGTTCATAACCTGGACATAAATTTAGTTATTTCCTGTATACTACTGATAGTATAACTTGATTCACTGTCCATCTCTCCATCTTCCTAGTGAGATGGGGTCCACCAGGCTTTCCCATCTGCCCCGCCATGCATGGACGGTACTTCAGGCCTTCCCATGTGCTTTGCCTCTATATTTTTCACACTTATGACATTGTCATATGACCTACTGGTGTAATCTAAGGACCTAAGGCTATAGGGAATATATTAGTTTAAAAAACTCCCCAGAAGTTGGTTTCTCCAGAAGAACCACAACATAACAGAGAGCAACAGGAAGAATGGGTAGGGTGGATTAGGATGTTGAGAGAAGGAACTATAATTCAGATTTATAATACCCTGGGAATGGAGCCAGAAAATGCCATATCCTCAAAAAAAATTTAAGCTTCTCTCTCTTCTATAAACTCAAAAAGACTCCTGAAAAATGAATAGTTTATACTGAACTTGATGTGGTTATGCCAACTTGTGAAACCTTCTGTAACCCAATCATTTTTAGAATGGCCAATAAGATCAGCAAAAGCTTTTCAATATATCCAAAAGGATATAGTCCCACCATCACACATGTGTATGCCACATACAAATCTTATGATCTAAGGCTAAATTGCTCCCAAGCTCCTTCTCACCATGCTGCCAAATGCCATTCTGAGTATTTGCAGGGTATTACAGTCACAAATGATCATTTATTTATTCTGACCTAGAAATTGATTTGAATATAATCAATATACATTTCCCCCTTATTACACTACCTCCACACTACCCTAGATCAGCCTTTAATTCAACACACTTAATTTTTCCTAGATGTAGATTGGCACTTGAGAGAAGTCAGACAGTTAGTCAATAAGTATCATTAAGTGTCTACTGAAACAGCCGTTGGAAAGGATGGCAGAGGGAATGAGGGATATGACTCAAAAGGAGATGTAAATGTTCTTTGCAAGAACATTCAAGTAAGAAGACTGAAATCAAAGCTCTCAGACTCACCATTCACCACCAGAGAGACCACATGGCTCTGTCTCGCCTTTGTGATGGGGTTGGTGAGGAGAACAGTGTAATTTCCTGCATCCTTCTCACTTGCTTCTGTAATTATCAGAGCATGGCCAACTTTAATCGTGTGATTGTTTTCAATGGCTTTTCCATTTTTGTACCTGTAAGAGTGAAAATAAACCAAACAAACCCCAGCATCCTTAGTATGTGATAACTGGTTGCCTTTATAGAGAATAATACTTGGTGTTAATTTCTAATATTTACCACTTTATTTCAGGTGGTGGATAGCCCACATACTTCACAGGGATTCTGACCCGTTCGCCCAACTTGGCTTCCACCAAAGATTCCATTCCACTATGAAAGGCAACAAAAGGCTTTTCTGCAAGAAAGCAATTGTGGAAATCAGTGAAAGCCCTCAACATTCACAACACAGCAAGAAATTTAGATGTCAATTGATTAGAGTGGGTTGTTTTGGTTTCATTTTTTTAATCCCATGAAAAACCAATTATGTAACAGTCTGAGCTACCCTGTCAGAAGGAAAAGGCAGGCCTAGAGAGTGTACATCATGGTACTATACAGGTAACAAAGAGCCAAGGATTTTTAGCCAATCTAAGTTTGTTTAAATTCTAGTTTCCAGGACCAAGTCATTACAAGATTTTAGCAAGGCAAAGAATCTATAAACACAAGTTGGGAGCATATAACATGATGTTCTATGAGATCACTGACTTAGACAGTACTAATAAGATTGGAGCAGTCTTGAAAGCACATAATGACTTGCCAGTAGGGGCAGGGGCCAACAAAAGCCACAGGCTTTTTTTTTTGGAAAACATTCAATCAGTTCAAGGGGATGGTTGTCTTACCATGGACAGTGACATATGTGCTGTTTTTCTTGGTCATCAGCCCACTGGATGCTTCACAGATGTACCAGCCCTGATCACTCCGGGTTACATGCTCTATAGTCAAGGTGCTTAAAAATTCCTTAACCTCATTTCCTGCTGGATTTTTCAGCTCCCGTATTTCAGGCTGAAGAAAGAGAGGTTCACTCAAGGACATTCTGGTAAATATTAAACAACCAGCTCCTCTTCCTAACATAATTTACACTCAGCACACTTTTAAGTTTAATCTGCATTATTAACATTTTCTCCACAACTTTCTTAAGTCTAGAAATCAACAAAATAATAAATAAAACCCCTCAGTTTGTAGCATTTACCAATTTCCAAGTTGTAAATCCTCACACTGAAAATTTCACAAGTGTCTTTTGATTGAGCTGGCTATGGCATAGCCTGGCTTTAATTCAACCCCCAACCCCAGAATAACATTATGTGGTCAGCATCTAACCACTCGTGTGATAACATATTTTGTCTTACTCCAATTCATTGATTAATACTATTTAAAGTCAATAAGAGTAATGCATGAACCTTTAAGATTACAGAGACAGCAATCATGTCTGGAGGACTAGAAGGACTAGACGACAGCAGGTGAATTAGAAACAGGACAAAAGCTCTAGCCATGAGTGCAAGATGAAGATGAGCTGCCAGAAAGATACAGCCAAGAAGAGGAGAGTCCAACATGACGTGATGTCCTCCTGCCCACCTCAGGACTCCTGAGAGTAGCAAAGGCAGCCACGACTTGGACAGATAACAAAATGTTATCCAAGATGGAAAGGGGAAAAACAGTTTTTTGTCCAGGAGGAAAAAAATAGTACTCATTTTAACAGAGGGAAGAACCCAATTTCTGTCTACTCTGCTTCATTCTCTTCCTCCCTGACATTGGGTGCTCTATGTTCTGTCATCCCTTTAACACTCAAAGAGATTCTGAGAACTGATCTGGTCAGAGGCTGTCACATCTCACCAGGGGGAGTCCCTCCCAAGGATTCTTATCAAGGTATCTGGAGATCTGGTTTGCTTTGTGAGCATTACCTTCAAAGAAGGATGTTCCCAATGAAAGTGAATCCCCACATTGAGTTCTGTCCTTGCTGTGCAATTCAGAACAAGCTTTTCTCCAACAGCCAGCTCCATGCTGTGAGGGGGATTCAGAGCCAACTCATAAATCCTGTACCCTGTAGGAAGAAAATTGGAAAAACAGAAATCAAGAGAAAAACATCTGAAATGTAGGCATGTGTTTTGTTTTGTTTTTTCCCAATGATGCAGTAATACATTCACTTTTCAAATTTCTTGGGATGCTCTGTCCCTGAAGGATTTCTCCAGGTCCTAAGCCCTCCCAGGAACCTGAGAGACAGAATCAGACTCATAGACTAACCTATAGGAAACTAGTGCTAGAGGACCCACTAGGACCCCCCTGCACTGCAGGCTTTTGGGCTGTGTGACCTTGAGCAAGGGACTTGACTTTAGTTTGGGTTTTAGTTTTCTCATCTGTAAAATGAGAGGATTGGAATATGTGATCTATAAGGTTTCCTCCAGCTCTAAATCTATGATATGGTGATCATTATTAGGTGGGAATAATAAGAAAAATAATTGTCATCTTACCAACTACCACAACAATGTACATAAGAGACTGGTAGCTTTCATCGTTGATTTTTGCCTCACAGAAGACCATGCCTGCATAACTTATCATGTAGCTGGGGAGAGTGAAGCCTTTCTTGTTATCCCAGAAAATTTTTTCACCATCAGGAACAAACCTCTTTTCTGGATACTTCTGGGGAAACATTAATGGTATGGTCAATTGGCATCTCAAAGAGAAAACTGTACAAATTTAGCCTGCATGCATTTTATTTAAGCCCTTCTTATTTTGTTTCCTATTTTTAAAATCACAAATTGTCTATCCTAATCCTTCCTAAATTGACTTTTAAATCCCTACTAGACATGACCCACATGAGTTTGAAACCCTCTATTTATAGTATTAGTGCCTTTTATAGACAGTGAGAGTCCTAACAAATCATTAAAACCATAGACAGAAGAAAATTGAACTTACCGCATAAAGTGACACATTGAGGTTTGAGATGGAACTGAGGCATGGGATTACAACTGTTTTGTTTTTGTTTTCTGTGTATACAACACCATGTTGATCACTTACTGATGAAATAAATGGAGATCTGTAATCTGAAGGAATATTTCATTCCATTAGTGAGTTAGTGAGTGTCAGAGCACATCATGATAGAATTAGTTTGGCATGCTACTATGAAATAAAATGCTCAATTTCATTGCTATCCCTCTTGTCATTTCTTAATGTTTTTCCCCTCCAGTTGACAAATACAAACGCCTCTTCCTATTTGGAAGTTGCTTAAATCAGCATCCTGAATATCTGAGTTTACATTTTCAAGATACATCTACAGCACCAGAGTAGAGCTAGTTCTCCTTCCATGAATTCTGCCAATGAAGACACTGCATTTCATTCAATTTCCACCTTCTGTAATGAAACCTTCTATGATCCCTCCCCATCCCCCATCCACCAAAAAAAAACTTAGCAGCTTACTTTCATGTTGAATATCTTGCCTAAGATTTGAAAGCAGAATTGCTGGTCACCTCCCTCATAAAACTACCTTGTATGGACAGGACATCAGAGTGCATCTAATCCAGCTCCTTCATTTCATAGATGAGTAAAATGAAGGTCAACAAAGTTAAGTGACATTGGCAGAAGATCCTCCGACCAAAGAGCTGTATCATACTGCTATCAGTCATAAAAGCAATCTTCACCTCTTCTTTTCCTTTCCTTTTTTTCTCTCCCTTTCCTTTCTCCTTCCTCTTTCCTCTTTTGCCCTTCCTTTCCCTGCCAACTGATCACTATATGGCTTTGCAATAAAAGAGTGAATCAGTGTCTACATGACCTTCCATACCATGTTTTTAACTCTACTGAAAGGAAACTTTGAGCTAGCTCTCTTCAGCTCACTTTGTGAAAACAACAGTAATAAATAATTTTGCAAATATCAATCAATGGACCTAAAATACATAAGGAAATATATCTCAAATCAAAGTTTAAGGAGTAATCCAGGAAAACATCCTAAAGTTGCATCATTTTAAGATTATGAAGGTTAACTGCCTGCTTCATACTAAATTAATAATTAGGGCTGAAGCATTCCATCCAAATTCAAGGCAGCTTCTATACCATGGATGACAGGCACCCAGAAAAATTTCCACTCATGTGAATTGTGCTGTGACCAAAGAACTTGGAGTATACACAATAGAAAAGGGAAGAAAATCCTTCAAAACTTTAGCAAAAGAGAAAAGAAAGATTTTTGTGGTCTTTCAATGTTACACAAAATGTATAAAACTGGTGGAAAAGTATCCTCATCTTCAGACAGGGATGGTTTGGACTAGAGGACAGATAAAGCAAGCCAGCAGATTTCAGTGGCAAGCTGATGAATGAGTTTGCCTCCCAAACCTGACACAGTATGGACTCCAAGCCAGGTTGATGAAGAAACAGTTAAAACCTGGATGAGAGGAAAGATAATCATCTCTTCCCCAGTCCTACCCCTACCCCACCCCCTAACAGGAGAGGGACTATTTCCTCTGCAGCTGCAGAGGACAGAAAAGCAGGAGGTCTGACTTTTACTTCTCTACTAGACACATGTCATAGCAAGACTTGATGGAGCCAGGGCCCCACTTCCTATCTCTACTCACTGAATAAGGGAATTGGGTCAGAAGACTAAGGAAGCAAAGGTGGGGAAACAAGTGAGACTCAGAACAAGAGACTGAAGAACTGTCCAAAGTGAACATCCTGACAACCTTTTTCCATTGTAAATCCTCATGACCCCGGGCTTGAACAGCTCAACTCCTAGAATATTGTGGCTCATTCATAACCTTGGACAGGACATGACATTTGAAGTAATACATGAAAGACATGGAAAGTTCCAAAAACACAGTGCACTGACCTTCTTGGTATGATATCCTACCTTCCATCTGCATGCTATGAAAATATGGTGTGACTTCCTTACCATTAAAGAACATGCCCTTGGAAGCTGAATTAACTCTTGGATACCATTAAAAAGTCTCTCTGGCAAGTGGCTTCTATTTCATTGTCTCCCCCCCAAAAGGAAATAAACAAAAAGGACCCAAACAACCACCCATTCTCCCCAAACAAAATATTTACTGTTACTTTGTGAAATGAATTGTCACATGTCTCTGCACTTCCTGACTTGAGAGAAGGAAATATCAAAATATTATAGGAGAGTTTCTCCTTGTAACATTTCCATCCAGGCTGAGAGCAGGAAATCCTTGTAGTCTCCAGAGATAGGCTGATCTCTTCAGCCTGCCAGATCAAAAGAAGCCAGAGATTCACAAAGAACTGAGGCATCCCCCTCCTGAAGTTTGCCTGATACGGTAAATTGGAGAATGGTCTTTTAACTGAGCAGAAAAAGAAAGGGGGGCTAGGGAGATATGCAGAAAGGGGGGGCTGTGCTAAGGGGAGCCTTAGTGGTCTTAGCAGAAGCATCCTATGCATGAGTTATGTCTACACCTAGCAAATGTAATGAACATTCTTAAGTCTTGTGCAATCCAATGGTGGCATATGTTATTTTGATGTAGTTACCATTACTTCAAAGAAAGGATAATGTTGCACAATTGAAATGCAAATAGAGCATGCATTTAAGATCTGAAGAGCTGATTGGAGTCTTTCTCTGCAAATGAAATGCTTCTTTTGAAAGGGGAAATCTTACCCAATCATCTTCAGGAAACACAGAAATCTCAGCATACCCAAGCAAAACACTAGTCACTGTACCTCAAATTTAATTTAGATCATTTTGCTGATGAGGTCTTTGTGGCATAACTAAAACCAGCAGGAGATTACAAAGCACTTAGATGCTATGTGAATGCAACAAAGATAAAAGGGCCACCCTGGGTCTCAGTAACAGAAATCCTTGACCCTGATAGTTCATGGAGGCATGGAGGTATGTTGGAAAGAGCTTTGGATCTGGAGTTAAAGGACTTGGGTTCAAATTCTATTCCTTCATTTATTACTGGTATATGACCTTGAGTAAGACCTGCCTCTCTGAGCCTGTTTCCCCATCTGTAAAATGAAGCAGTTGAACAAGATAACACCTGAGGTCCCATTCAGCTGTAAATCTATAATCCCATTTCAAGTTATAAAACCTAGAAAGCAAGATCTGTCAGTCATTCATTATCTCTGGTATTACAAATGCTAAACCCCTATATGGCATGATAGCACTTAATATACCTTTAAGCCAAAGAACCATTTACTCTACAAGCAAAAAAATAGGAGCATTAAATTTTTTCCCAGAAAAGACAAGTGAAACACACACACACACACACACACACACACACACACACGCACACACAGTGTTTCTGCTTCAAAGCTCTCATACTCCAATAGTTATACTTTCTCCCTTAACTTCACCCCCAAATCTTACTATGAATAAGATTTCAATTGGTATGCATGGCAGAATGCTCTTGGGGAAGGTGGGGGTGTCATCACAGAGCATCATAAACATGAACTTCCCTCTGCCTTTGGAATAAGAGAGAAAAACCAATGAAGTTAAGGGAAAGAGTATGGCATGGACCAGACTCTGAAACAAATGAATGACACCTGTAGTCTCTGAACAACTTTGCATGAGAGGAATTTTGTAGTTTCTGGTCTGCAGTTAGTGTTTAGAGGAAGCCTTTTGTCCTGCTTGGCTCTCTTTTGTTTCTCCTTTGTTCAAAGCTGGGAAGTCATATGGGAAGTCAATTATAACCACTCACCTTGAACGTAGACATAAATGCTTGAGCTCACATCGTTGTCTCGGTACAGGCACTTGTAGGCTCCAGTATCATTTCCTATCACTTTTGTAATTGTGAGTGTCTTACAAAAGGGACTGTCCCAGCAATCAGTCACCATTACCCGATTATCAGAACTGCCCTGGTTGTTGGGCCATTGCCAGCCCAAGTCTCTTTGGCCTCTGCAAAAATAAATGGTTCTAGATTAGACGATGGAATCCTGCACTACAAATCTATCTGCTATCTGGACACAAAGGATTTGCATCTGAATATTGTATGGGTCAAAAAGCCATCATTACTTCAAGGCCTTCTTCCCAGAACAACAGGTCAAATTCTCATCCAAGAGAATGCCACAGAAACTGATTCAGAAGTTCCCTCGGACAACTCTGGTTTCATTCATTCACTCACTCAACAAGTGAGTTGCCTACCTTCGAGACATTCAAAGAGGAAGGTGGCATGCTCCTTGTGTCTGTCTGCTTTAATAAAGGTCCAAATTTGTGTTTGGGCTAAAGTAAGATTTATGTAGGCATCAGGGCATAATGGTTTCAGAGCCAGGAAAACCTGGCTTCAAGTTTTGCCTCCAAAGCACAGTGACTAAGTGATCCAAACAAATCATCTAACCTCTTGGTGCTGAAACTCTAAGTTGCAGAGAAGGGTTAACCTTTACTAATAAAGGAAATTCTTCACTGAAAGCTCCCTACACCAATGAAATTATAAATCCAGTCCCTATCCTTTGTCCCTCCCCCCTTCCCCATACAACTATGGAATATTTGCCCAGATAAATCTGACCTTCTACATAGGTTTTTAATATGTGGGGTTTGGGGGTACCCTTTTCCTAAATGGGTATTGGAAAAAGGTGTGTCCTGGTCCATTCAGGAAGGGAGAGCTGGAGAAAGATTGTTGAATCATACACTGTTTTTCATAGATAGATCTTTCTCACTGGAGGGAATCTGGACTCCAATGAGCTCCAGTGAGAGCATTAAAATACTAAGAACACTGCTTGACAGACTTATACTTAATAAGGATGTGTGTGTATGTGCGTGCATGTGTGTGTGTGTGTGCTAGAGCTTTTACTATAGGAATGCATCTGGTTCCAAAGATTTAAGGTTAGATTTACCCATATGGCTCTTCTAAATCTAGCAATGGCTTGCTATTCAGTGAAATGAGAACCATTTCAACAAGAGTTTAATCAATCTCTTTGTAGATGTCTAGTCCCTCTTGAAATTGTACAAAATTCTTCCACCTTTCTCTGCTTCCCTAAAAAGTACACTTGTATTGATATGTGCTGGGGGCTTTTGGGGGGTAAACACCCCAACTCTTCTATCTTTTCTGCCACTTCTGCTCTAGGAGAAGTTTGTTTACTCAATTAGCCAAATCAACAGTGTGGCTTCAGATAGTAGAAAGCTAGGATTGGAATTCTAAAATAGTCAAAGCACAGTCCTTTATCTATGCAGAGTGTTTACACAAGAATATTCATATACAAATGCTAAATTTTCACTTCCACTATCAGAATTTTATCAAGGTGTGAAGTTCTTTGAGAGAGGAAGAGAGAAGTATCAGTTGCTAGGTGTTTGGGAAAGATCTTGGTACTTCAGCACCAATTTATAGGGTCACTTACTACAAGACTTCTCCATCTGAGCCTTTAGGGATCTAGCCCTAACATACCCAACTAAGCAGATCTACATCTAAGGCTGTTTCATGGCAAATAGAGTCAGTATACAGAGAGCCTAGGTCAATTTTCACCTACCATGACTTTACTTAGGAAGGGGTCTCAGTACTTTTTTTAAAGTGAACTCCTTACCTGCAAGTAATTTGAAGACTTGAATTTGCCGATACAGTAAGTATGTCTTTTTGTGGGCTGAGAACTGGGGGATCAGGTGAAACAGTGGGCAAACCTAGAGAGAGATGAATGTAGTCAGAGCAGTCCCAACAGGAAAAGGACCCCCAAAACAAAGCAACCTTCTTGCTTTTGAACATACTACCCCTTTAACAATTCATTGTGTCAAAACTGAAAAGTTACTTTTCACCATTTCTAGTAAAAGTTCACAAGCTTTGTCATAACAGGAAGAATGGGCAGATGGTCATAAGCTAGGAGAGCAGCTCGGGGATTCATGGAGCGAGGGTGGAGTTCCTGTTTTCCTGCTTTGCCAACTTCAAGGTCTTACAAAAGGATATGGGACATTGAAATAAAATGAACCTTCATTTGATGAGCTCACTCCCCTGGGAAAGTTCTGGACCACATTTCTTATAAAATGTAGGATACACACATTTGCCTAAACTGCTGATTAATGAATCTTGCTCAGAATGTAGTTTGTGCTGTATGAGCAGAGTTCCTTTGTACAACCTGGAGAATCTGTGACCCTGCCTCATTTTCCTTTATGCCATTTAAAAAATATTTCCTCTCTTAACTAGCTTAACTATGGCTCAGGGTAGCTGTCCTTGAGAGGGAAGTGGAAGGGGGCCGGGAAGAAGGGTTGAGGGGGAAGCTCAGCACAATATCAAATAATGTACAGATTAGCTCCCTAGAGATGCAGGCAAGAATTCCAGCTGATGAATGCAGAGCCAATGACTCACAGTTCTGGTCACAAATTGATAATAAGAAAAAGTTGCCCATAGTTTGAAACCAGGACAATTTCATGGGAAAGTGTCTCTACAATGTCCCATTCTGCAGAAGAAGAATCAAATCCTACAATCTATTAGAAATTCATCTAACAAGTCTTAACCAGTAAAAGATCATAAATTTACTGGAAGTTATCAATATGGTATCTGTCCATTGAGATAATACCCTCTCCAATGAATCACTTGAAAAAAAATGAATGCTTATTGGCATAACCATGTGGCAACACAAGAAAAGTGAAGCACAAAGGACAGGGATTTATTCTATATCTTATCCTATCCCATCCCATCCAAAGGAATAAGAAATGTAAATGATTGTGGAAAAAAAAAACTTTCTCTTAAAATTCCCCTATGCTTCCCCCTTTCCCTCTGGAGGTAAGAAATAGTCTTGCCTGAATCTTTAGATAAAACCTCAACTCTCCACTTTATCTTCCCCTAAAACAATAGTGTAGTTAAAAAATAGGAACTTAGACTTTGTCAGTAGGTCCCAGAATGCATGGTATTCTTATTGACTTGGCAATGATCTTAGTATTCATTATCAGCTTGGTATTACAAAAGTTTTCATTAAGAAAGGAATAATTGCCTCTGCACCAAGTGTGTAGTGAAGTAATGCTTTCCAAAGCCAAAGTAAAACTTTAAACATAATTTAGAAGTTTGCTTTTCCTAAGGATAGTAGAAAAAAAAACTTTTAAGTTAATACAGCATCCCTAAAGTTGATTAGAAAAACACTAAGCTGGATCCTTCCAGAGAAGAGTGGAGTGTTATATATATATTGTGGATATCCATTTGTTTTACCTAGCTATTTTTCTTTCCTATGGAGGGTTCTGGAGTATAAAGAACAATAATGAAAAAAAATTCATAAAACTTGTTAAAATTCCATTAGGTTGAGAAATACAATTGGAAACTGGAAATGAGTAGTTTGATAATAAACATAATCCATTCTGTAAGTGCACACTTTGGAATAAGTCGATCAAAGTGAGCGGAAGGGACACCAAAAAAAGAAATAAATCAAAGATAAATTTAGCTAATCATAGTTATTTGGTTTCATGCAAGCTATTGCCCACAGAGAAATCACCTAGGCAGTGCTGAAAAAAAAAGAGAAAGATAAATACAATTCAAAAGTAATTTATCCAGGAAAAAATGGCAGTTGAGTCTGTTAGCTTTTTCATTAAACAACTTCATTGCTGCCCAAAGCAATATAAAAATTTAGCTTATTAAACGTAATAATTTAATTAGCGTAGATTCTTGTTTCTGTTACAGTCAGCAGTCATTTTGGGGATCGTTGGTTATAGATTTGCATTTTCAAGACAAACTCTAGAATAAGAAATGCTTATGTCATTACTCAGGAAGCTGCTTCTATTTTCAAAGCCCATAACCAATATTAATTAATTAGTCCTTCTGTTCCTCTTCCCTGCTCGAACTCAGAAGGAAAGACAACAGTGCTTCTATTCGAAGAAATTGAAGGCAGCAATTATGAACCAATGCCACTAACGGAATCAAATCCTCCTCAAAAGCTCCCTCCCTACTGTTTGGAGGGCAAGGTTGCTCCCATCACTGAGAGGGCCCCTTCGTGAAAAGCTAAGTTCTTTCCTCTGGGTTTAAAAGAAACTCACTTCTTTCTGGAATCCAAATACCCCACACACTTTCTAGACCCTAGACCTGAACGCTAAATATAAGGGGCGGGGGGGGGGGGGGGAGAGGGTGTCTTAGCAACAGACACAGCCATTTGACCTAGTTCTCAGGCTTGGAGAGCCCAATAATTATAAGGTAAAAGCAATCAATGTAGACAGACAATCTGGATAATTGATGGAGAGGAGTCTTTTCTTTGAAAAACAAACAAAACAAAAATTCTCCCCCCCCCCCCCCCTCCCCCAACACCCCAGTAGCAGGAATTATCCAGATAATTGCTTCAGCTGTCTGGATCCCTTTGCCTCAATGTAAACACAGAAGTACCTTTTTACTTTCTAGAAATCGATAAAGTGTGGCTGCAGGGAAAACAGCATTCCCAGCGTGTGTGTCTGTGAGAGCCCCAAAAGGAGGTTAATGCATCCAACTTCTATGTAATCTTAATCTTGCGGAAAATGCGGTTTCGGAGCCAAGAAGGGGCAACTGGCAAGGAAGGTGCCTATTCCTGTGGGGCCGATTTTCGGGCTTACACTTCAAACAAAGGGATTTAAGTCTCGGAGAGGGGGCGCTTTGACAAAGCGGTAAATGCTTTGCAAGTGTAAAATACCCAGTAGAAGAGGAAGGCAGTTGGTGCTTGCCCGAGTCCAAGGAGGCTGCCCGAGATTCGGCGTAGCCCAGGAGCTCCCGCAGTCTCCCCAAGCTTCCAGCAGAGGATCAGGGCTCCTCACCGCCCCCCCCCCCCCAGCCCAAAGACCCCACAGTGGCCACGAGAAAAGATCCTCCTTCCCCAAACGTCCCGCGGTGTGAGGGGGTGGGGCTGGGAGGCAGGCCGGTACTCCTCAACTTGACTTCTCTCCGGCTTTCCGAGGCCCAGTGGCCACACTGGTTCTTCTGGAAAGATTCCCCCGACTGCTTGTGGTTATTCCTGCAGTCCAGAACCTGAGTCTCGAGACCCCCACCGCCACTCTACTTCTTTTGGTCTTAGGCGCCTCTAAGTACCTGACTGCAGCTGTGGACTGAGAGTCAGATCAGCATCTCAGATCCGCTACTTCCTAGCTGTGCGTCCCAGGGCAAATGACTTCCCTTTTCTGGGCCTCAGTTTCCTTATTTGTAAAATACAGGGCTTGGTTGGAGTAGATTGAACAAAGCATGATATCATTATGAATTTTACAATTGGAATTGGGAAGACCAGGGTTCGCATTCCTGTTCTGACACTCGCTAGCAATGTGCCCTTCACCAAGTTGGGTAATCTCTCCGAGCCTACGTTTTCTTATTTGTAAAATGGGCGTAATGATACCTGTAGCACTTACCTCCTCACGTGGTTGTTGTGAGACTCAAATGAGAAAAATGTATATATAGTGCTTTGAAAACTTGGAAGTGCTAAAAAAAATAATGCCAGGTATTACTGTTAGATGATGAGCCCGAAGGCCCCATCCTGCTCTGGGCTTGTTTGCCCGGCTGCGCGTTCCCCTGCCACCTCTTAATCCATTCCGACCGCCAGTATAACCTGTGGGCTCACCCGGCTTTGACTGGATGAAAACTTAGATCCCTGGTTGTGCGACAGCAAAAGGCAAGATTGGTATTGACTTGGTTTTCCCTCGCCTTCTTGGCCCCCATCCCTTGGCCTGGCCCCCGGCTTTTCCCTCCAGACTGGCTCCCGCGTGCCCCGGGATCCTTACCTGAGGCCAGCAGGCTCTTCCCAACGAGCCACAAGAAGACCAGAAGCATCGGGGCGCTTTCCATTCTTTAGATCTGGCAGGACGCAGGCTCCAGCATCCAGATGCTCCAGCGCCGGCTCCTGTCCTGGGGGCTTGCTTTCCCAGTTACTGGCGCGATGGAAGCCACTCCCCCGCCTCCAGTACCAGGAGCTGCCAGTCAGGGCGGGAGGGAGGGCGAAAGCGCCGGGTGCAGATGCCTCCGGCTTCAGTGCCCGAGCTGGTGCCCCTCACTGGCGCCAGAGGAAAGCACTGCTCGCTTCGCGGAGAGATTCCTCGGCCGCCCAGAGAGCTTGCTCTGGGTTCAGGAAAGGACTCTGAGCTCGCGAAGGGGTACGAGTGATGGAAGAAGTGGAGAAGGGGAAATAGACCGGCCTGACCCAGCTTTGCGTCCTTGGGGGCCTGCCTGGGAATCTGTGCCGGGGCAGCCCTTCCACCAGCTCCTCTTGTGAGCGCTCGGGGCGGAGCTGTCCTTTACAGTTCGCTAGACCCGCCCCGTCCCGCCCATGCCCACGCCTCGCTCCTCTTTACCTAGACCAGGCTAAGATTTCACAGGACCTAGTGAAGACGCGTCCCAGATAACTCTGTGCTTTCGGATAGGCCCAATGCTGAGTACATTTTCCGGTCTCTGATTCCTGCTTTGGCGTCCAAAAGGGGTCCCCGTTGCTCTAACCAACAGATGAAGCAGTGGCAGAGAAGAAAGTGGCCTGATTTAAGAGCTGGAGGATCTGGCTATTACCTGTGTGACCCCTAGCAAAGCCCTTCTCCTCTTGGTTTCAAATTCATAATGAGGGTGTTGGACTAGCTAATGTAAAGTTCCTTCAAGTTTTAAATGTCTTTATTATTTTTTTCTTAACATATAAGGCACTGATGATCTGGAGTCCCTTTGGGATTCCTTTGGCTGCCTCTCCCACTTGGAGACAGTGAGGTGATAGGCAGAGGGTGGGATGGTCTCAGTGGTTTCCACAAGTTATGAATTAACACCCAGAATCCCTTGGCGGTCTTCCCTATGTGAGTCCTAATTACTGTTCCTATGAGGTTAGGGAAGCCAAGAGGAATCTGGAGAAGGATTAGTCTCTGCCTAGACTGGGAGGGCAAATTCATTCCAAGAGGGAGACTTAAATGCAATAAGGGAGGACTTCCAAACACATGTAGGATGAGTTCTTCCAAAGATGTAGGATGAGTTCTTCCAAAGGAACAGTTCTATGGGTGGGGCTAGAGAGGGGAGGAAGCCCATCTAGTTCAACCAGGACTGAGATTATGGCTGCTACTCACCATCAACCTCCCATTATATGAAAACCCTCATCCTACAGCGCTGAGCACGGGGATCCTGCTTTGATGAAGGCAACTTGGTGCTTAAAAGTGCCTGTTTCTACCATATCACCCTCTCCCAGCCAGGCATAGTAAGAAGCCTGGAATATAGAACCAACTATGCCCAAAATGTTTCCTAGCATCTCCAGTATTTGTTTGGGTGGTTCAGAATTCTGGGCTTCCCATGAGCTAAGAAGGAAGTCTGCCTCCTTTCTGAATCAATCTCACCTACTAGGTCTGCACTTTGTGGCTGAACCCAAATTTGGAAATAGTTATTTGATTCAGTCTGTGAGCCTAAGATCTTCTGTGCCTTTCTGTGGCAGAAGAGTGATTTAGGTGGGAGGGGCAGAAAAAGGTTTCTGAACACATTTCTTTTTGTTCCAGTTCCCATCTTGCTCTCCTTGATTTTTCACCAGTTTCCTTCATAGCTCAGGAGTCATACTGAGCTTATACTGAGTTCAGTTGTGCAATCGGACAAATTCCCATGTTTCTTGCCTCCTTGGAAGATGTAGGTGTTTTGTCGTCAGTGAGAATGCCTAGAAGATATTGGGGAAGCATATAGAAAGAAACTTTATCACACTATAAGTTGAACATTATAAATCCTACCAGTTTAAAGAATTGTAATTAACCTCATAATTTAGATTCTCCCCTCCCCCCAAAGACTCTCCACCTTCTTTGGCCAGCCAAAGAAGTCAGCTCCCCTGCATGTAAACCAGAAACTTCAGGCTCATGAAAATAGCCATTTTGAAAAAAGAAGAAATAATGACTCCAATGAAAAGACCAGAAATGCCAGGGATCAAATTGAAGTTGTTCTGCCCCACCCAGTGTCACTTTAAAATGTTCAGGTTTCCCCACCTTGAAAAAATCTGAAAAAAAGTTATCTTGACAAACTGTGATTTTTCTACTTTTCTTGTTTTTATTTAATGCACTGTCACAATAAAGTGATTTTTATGAATTGATACAATGGCACAAATAGTTCAGATGCTTAACACATTGCCCTCAGGTGACACTCACTCAAAAACATTTATTGATCATAGCCATGATGGTCCATTTCTACAAAGCATCCATTCTGCCATGCTACTGCAAATTCAATTTTACCTTTTGTTATGTGAGAGAGGGCTTATTGGAGCAGAAAGGCATTGGATCTAAATGGAGGATAAGTGATTAAAGTCTGAATTTTACATGAATTGTATGTAACATTATATATTATACATATATAAATTTTATCTAAACCATAAAAAAAATTGAGAATGGAAGGAATTACTTTCCACAACTCTGGTTAGGGGGCAAATTCTTAACCAGAAAATTGAAATGATCATAAAAGACTAACAGTCCATTTTGATTATGTAAAATTGAGAACTTTTTGCATAATAAATCAATGCAGCTAGAATAAGAAGAGAAGCTGTTGACTAGGGGAAATCCTTGCAGAAATTCTTAAAGGTATGATATATAAGATACATAGAGAACTGATGAAAATATATCTTAACAAGAGACATTTCCTAATAGGTTAGTAGACAAATGATATGAACAGATAGCTTTCTTTTTAAAAACAAATTATTATTATAAGTATTTATTATCTCTCTTTCCGATAAAAGAAAAAGATATATTATAATAGTCAGGGTTCATCAAAATGCATTTTCATATTGATCCCACCCAAAAATGTATGTCTCATTCTGCATTTGAACTGTATCACCTCTCTCTCAAGAGGTGAGTATCTTATTTCACTTTTAGTCCTCTGGGCTTCATCAGAGTTCTCAAATCTTTAAAAGTTATTTTTCTTTGAAACATTGTTATTGGATGAATTGTTCTCTTGGTTTTGCTCACTTCATTCTGCATCAGTTCATACAGGTCTTCCAATATACTTCTGAAATTGTCTATTTTGTCATTTCTTATGGCACAATGATAGTCTATTACATTCACATCCCATAATTTGTTTACTAGGTGGACACCCCTTTAGCTTACAGTTCTTTGCTACTACATCAAAAGTTGCTACAATATTTTTGTACATATTGGTCCTTTTCCACTTTCTTTGATCTTAGGTACAGTGAACAAGTGATTTTGAAAAGAAGAAATGCAAGCTATCAGTATCTAGAAAGATGTTCCAAATCACTAGTAAGAAGGGAAATTCAAATTAAAGCAATGCTAAGGGTCAACCTACACCTATCAGTTTAGCAAAGATAAGAGATGAAAGTAGTAACTGTTGGAATTGTCAGTTGGTCTAACAATCTGGAAAATAATTTGGAACTATGCTAGAAAAGTTACTAAATTGTATGTACTCTGACCCAGTGGCACCACTACTGGCTACTCCCTTACCAAGGAGGTAAAAGTCCAATAACCATTTTTTACAGCATCATTTTTTCTTGTTCCAAAAAAGTGAACAAAATTGGTGCCCATCGTTAGGAGAATGGGTGAACAAATTGTGGTATATAAATGTAATGGAATGTTGTTTCACCATAAGAAATAATGAAAATAAAGAATTTAGATTAACTTTGAAAATCTTCATTAACTGATATAAAGTAGGTAGCACCAAGGGAACAACTCAGACAATAACCTTAATACTGAAGAATTAAATGTTTGGAAAAGCATTGACTAAGCATTCAGTATCTATAAAGTACTGGTCTAAGCATTGGCGAAACCAACAGAAAAGTAAGTCAGTTCCTGCTTGCAAGGAGTTCATTCCCATTCTAATGGGAAAGACAACACACATAAGAGATTTCAGCTACAAATAAGATTGAAAGAACCTAGCTAGATGATGCAGTGGATAGACTATGGGGCCTGGAGTCAGGAAAACCTGAATTCAAATCCAGCCTCAGACACTTACTGGCTGTGTGACCTTGGGCAAGTCATTTAACCCTGCTTGCCTCAGTTTTCTCATCTGTAAAATGAGCTGGAGAAGGAAATGGCAAACTAATCGAATATCTTTGCCAAGAAAACTCCAACAGTCATGAAGAGTCAGACATGACTGAAATGACTGAAAAACAACATAGTTCTTAGGGTATATTGGACCCTGATTTCTCTCCCTCATATTCAGTTCTTTTTTATCATCATTATTTTGGATTCCATCAACAAGTATTTGTCACATGCCTAGTTTATGGAAAACACTGTAACTGGGCACTTGAGATAAAAAGACAAAAATGAAACAATCCCTGACCTGCAGGAAGTTACATTCTACTGAGGAAAGTGACATGTACACAATCAGAATGTAAATATTCAGATTTGCTGACTTAAAAATCAGATGCCATCAAAGCTCTCCAGGATCACTGACATAAAGCATTATCCTAATATAATTCCAGTTAGTCTATTTTACCAGTCCTTATCTTTTAGTCATTTTTTTAATTAAAGATTTGCCACAGGATTTTCAGTAACCCAGTTGAAATTTTCTTTCTGCCACCCATCCCCAAAGTGCCTTCTTTTCTCCTGACCAGTCAAATTCTTTTAACCTACTCTTTTCTCCAGTGATTTGCTGATTTTCAACTGTTATCATTTTTCTTATTATATATTTTCATCTTGCAGGTTGATGTTTATTTCCTTTGCCTTTCTTCTGATAGTTTGTTTTTCTATTCTAGAGGAATATGACTGTCTTGCCAGACGTTTGTTTGGTTCCACATCCTAGTTATATTTACAGCTAAACTGCTACTTGGGAACACACAAGCTTACTCTCTTTCACATTCACATCATGTCCTTGTTCTATATCCCAGTGAATTTTCCTCTATTGATAGCTAGAATTTTACAGTTAAATTAGCACTGCTTCTTAATTTGAAAGACAAATATTACTAAAAAGCCAATCCAATTTTCAGTATTTTTCTTTTTTTCCTATCATGATTACATGCTACTAAATGATGGAAATTATAATTTATAATTTCAGAAATTGGGAAGCTACTAAAACTAAATAAAACATTAAAATACAAATAATATAATCTATATGGACATTGACACTGCTTATAACAATTTCATGCAAAAATTTAACCACTGTAAATCAATTATCATAATGAGGTGACTAAAAGAAACTAAAAACTGCCTCAGTCAGGAAACACTTAATCTCATTGCCAAGCAGAGAAATATGGCAGCCAAGATCAATGCTAGTTTAGAATATAGGATTGTTTGTAAAATTTTATGGGAAAGGATGATGGAAAATGGTGAGAAGCATCACCTCATAAAAGAGAAAGAGGGGGGAAAGCAACTTTAAAGAAAACTTGGCTAGAGACCTAATTAAACAAAGTCATCCCAAGAGCATTTAAGCATCACACGTAAAGAACAACAAATGGTCACAATATGGGATCTATAGAGATTCTGTTTAACTATTTCCACTATCAAGAATAATGAACCAACCACATTTCAGCCCTAGCATTATGGCTCTACATGTTTGCTGGAAGAAATGGAAATGACACTAAAGTAAACAGGGGAGAGAAAAATGCTAAACATTACCCTCAAAAGAGATCCAAGAAACAATTTTGAGGCCCTGATGGATCAATTTTTAAGGCAGGAGAAATGCAGAAAAATTCCAAAGAAGAGGAAAAACACTTGGACTTTAGTATTGAGCATGGAATGGTGACCAAGAGAGCATCAATATCTGCCAATCTATTTGCTTGCTTTCCCATCTATGCAAAAAAAAATGTTAGAATGATTTACCATTATAATAAGGGTATTAGAAGGAAATAAGGAGGCTTCTACCAGTGATAACCAACAAGGATTCATTAAGTGCCTACTATGTGCCAGTTGCCACATATTTACAATCATAAAATTGGTTCAGAGGTAAACACACTAGACCACAGTGTTTATTGTCTATTGATTATAGCACTTGCTTTGGTAGAGCAAACTGCCAGCTTAAAGAATCTCCTCCAAAAAGATGTCTCCCAAGTATATGTCAAAAATCATACACAATTACTGAAATGATGCAACTACAAAGATAATTTCATTCAAGGACCCTGATTACTATTATCAATCTAAGCATAAAGCAGGAGGACATATCACCAGCAAGGATATTCATCTCTCTCCTGGAGGGGATCCAACATAGAAATGGATGGAGAATTTCCCTTTTGATGGTAAGATCTTCCCAATGCTCCTGTTTGTGGAAAATATTATGCTAATTGTAGAAAACCCCATAATATATAGAACTTCCTAAACAAGATACCAGATTAATTTAAAAGAGTCCACCCTAACGACACACATGGGGAAAACAAAGTGAGTGGAGAATTTCTGTGGTCCAAACTATGATACCAATTAGATGGACCAACTATAGAGCTTATTCACATGTCATATCTGGGACAGACACTGCAAGTGGACGATGTGATGGGCCTAAAAAGTGAACAGCAGGAGGAAAGAAAAGCTGTGTTTCATTTAGAGAATTGTACAATTATTTTTAATAGTCTCAAGCTTTTTTATGAAACCAAGGCCTATATTTTCAGCACCAGTAATGATCTGGGGGTATTTTATGACCATGAGTCATGGAAAGCTATATTCTCTGAAGACTTGAGATGGAAGATAATCCAAAAGGTAATGAAAAGGTTATATTGAGCTTGAACAGAATACAACTGCAGATGAGGAATTACACAGGAAAAGTGGTACAAACAATGTATTCAGTGAAAGAAAGGTGAGTTAGTAAAAACAAAGAACAATTCATAGATAACCTGCATCTATGGAGTGTCACAGGAATGCAAGGAAGATTGTTTCATGGACCCCCTTGTGAAAATAGTGAAGAACAGAGATGAGAGTTGCGTAAGATGGACAGCTAGAGATGTGTTGACCTACATTATTGGAGGGAATACCTTCATTGATGAGATCAAGACTCCGAGTCTTACAATATCTATTTTGACCAAAGGAAAGCTGTCGCATAAAGTCTTCAAATATTTTATGAAGGGAAAGATGCAACATCAAAAAAATATTTAAATTGTGAAGCAAATCTGAATAATCCAAAAATTATCTAGGCAGCTCCAATGAAGGGTGTGGGTATAGAATGAGGTAAAGAAATATATGCTGCAATAAAGTTATTATTCACAGTTAAAGAGAAAATTTTGCCTGCCTTTATCTAAGTACCCCCAAAGAAAGTCATTTTAACAAACTTGCAAATCTCTGAAAAGCAGTGTGGCATAGTGAGCCCAGGAAGATCTAAGTTCAAGTCCCACTTATGACATGTGCTAGCTACATGACCCTGAACAAGTCATTCATGTGACCTCTCAGGGCTCTATGAAAATTTTTAAGATTACAAGTTGCAATGAAGATGCCAACCTGAATTTATAGAGGAAGTTACCTCATTGGAAAGTTCTTTATGCCATTAAAATCACAGATTCAATCCCAATATTGTAACTATCTCTAAGGTTGCTATGAGCTCTATAATTACTTTATTGATATACAATAGATCTGTCATTCTTTCTTGACTGATCACCTAATAATTCAGAATCTAATATTCAAATAAATACTTTTCACTTTTATTAACCCAGTATGGTTAATTGGCTTGCTAATATGTTCCCAATGCTGTATTAATGCAACTATTTGGAACTATGGGCAAAAAATATTTTTAATAATAATACCTAGCATTCATATAATGCTTTAACATTTGTAAAGCACTATATGTATGTATGAGTGTGTGTTATCTCATTGGATCTTTACAACAACCCTGGGAGGTAGATGCTATTATCATTCCTATTTTATAGATAAGGAAACTGAGGCTGAGAGAAGTTATATAAATTGGCCAGGGCTATATAGCTAGTAAATGTTTCCATAAAGATTTAAACTTGAGTCTTCCCGACTCCAAGTCCAACAATCTATTTGCTGCACCACCTAAGAAAGGGTGAACTTGAGGAAGGCTCTAAGAATCCTTCAATCAAACTGGATCTATGGGTTCAACTGTGTAATGAATGATTCCCCCTCCCCTTTCTTACCCTCCCAACCTCCCCAGGACCTGAAACCCATAACTTCCTGGAATCCTTAAAAGCAGAATGATCTAAGACTTTCTGAGCCTCCTGGGGCCCTTCTCTATGGGAGCAGACATTGTGGCTTTAGACAGAACCAGATTAGACTAAGGCACGCAAAGAGCTAAATCATCCTAACCTTCTGCTCTTCTCCCACCCTCACCCCCACCCCCTTCATCTATGACCATATCACCACTGCCCTTGGCTACCAGGTGTGAGCCAGACCAAGCTTTGTATACTAAGCCAGATTTTTTTTCTTGTCACCCGAATGACACTGTTTTGTGATTTTTAACATTTATTTTCTGGGGAAATGAAAACTCTTGGTAATTAGTGGTTTCTATTTCTATTGCTACTGATTCTTTTGTTGTCGTTGTTGTATTGTTGGGAAAGCTATGCTTCTCCTTGATGTCACAGTTCTCTCCAAAGAGTAACATAGATGAGAGAAATGTACAGGTGTGTGGTTGTCAAACACTCAAAGGATCTGTGATTTTTTGAGGAATTCCTCACATGAACCCAAAGCATAGTACAGTAACATCATTTAGTGATTTAGTCCAATAATGTCAACCTCAAATAGAAACAGGGGCCACTAGACTGTACTTAAGCATACCTACTGGCACATATTGACGTAACAAAATCACACATTAACATTATCTATGTTCTATCATAGTTTTACATTTTGTTAAATATTTCCCAATTACACTTTTACTGTATTTTGTTTTTCCCAATTACATGTAAAGACAATTTTTGACAATCTTTTTTTTTTCACTGAATATGGTGACTTTATTGATGGTACACAATACAGGACTCTAGGCTTCTTCCCCCTACTACAGGGTTGCTTTGGAACAAGGTTGTGAATGGGATATGGGATCCCTAGTATAGGAACACAGGTTAGGAATGTGGGCTCCCCAGTGGTGGATTTCCTCTTTTTGTCTGGGGATGAAGATCCATGGCTTTCCACTTTACTCCTTGGAGGCCATGTAGACCATGACGTCTACTACACGGTTGCTATAACCATACTCATTGTCATACCAGGAAATGAGCTTGACAAAATGGTCATTGAGGGCAATACCAGCACCAGCATCAAAGGTAGAAGAGTGAGTGTTGCTGTTGAAGTCACAGGATACAACCTGGTCCTCTGTGTAGGCCAAGATGCCCTTCAAGGGTCCCTCTGATGCTTACTCCACCACTTTCTTGATATCATCATATTTGGCAAGTTTCTCCAGGCGGCAGGTGAGATCCACAACAGATACACTGGGAGTAGGAACACGGAAGGCCATGCCTGTGAGCTTCCCATTCAGCTCAGGTATAACCTTGCCTACAGCCTTAGCAACACCAGTGGAAGCAGGGATGATGTTTTGGGCAGCACCACACCCATCACACCACAGCTTACCAGAGGGGCTATCTACTGTCTTCTGGGGAGCAGTAATGGCATGGACTGTAGTCATGAGTCCTTCCACAATGCCAAAGTTGTTATGAATGACCTTGGCCAAGGGGGCCAAGCAGTTGGTGGTGCAGGAAGCATTATTGACAATCTTAAGGGAATTATCATATTTCTTATGGTTCACTCCCATCACGAACATTGGGGCATCAGCAGAAGGCGCAAAGATGATGACCCTCTTGGCTCCACCCTCCAAGTGAGCCCCAGCCTTTTCCATGGTGGTAAAGACTCCAGTGGACTCTACAACATACTCGGCTCCAGCATCTGCCCATTTAATATTGGTGGGAGATAATATTCCTGGAAGATGGTAATGGCTTTTCCATTGATCACCAGCTTCCCATTCTCAGCCTTGACAGTGCCCGAATCATATTGAAACATAAACCATGTAGTGGAGGTCAATGAAGGGGCCACAATGGCCACAATGTCTACTCCACCTGAGGTGAATGCAGCCCTGGTCACCAGGCACCCAATACGGCCAAATCCATTGACTCTGACCTTCACCATCTTGTTTCAGGGATGCTACTTAAGAGGCAGAACCTGGACTGAGCTTGGGAGAAAAGTCAAAAAACAATTTTTGACATTCTTTTAAAAAAATTTTGAGTTCCAAATTTGCTCCCTTCCTCCTTCATGCCCTCCTTTCCTTAGAAGGTAAGTAATTTGAAATAACTTATACATGTGCAATCATATAAAACATATTTCCATATTAGTCATTTTGTACAAGAAGAAACAGAGAAAAAACATGAAAAAATAAAGTGAAAAATAGTAGGCTTTGATCTGCATTCAGATTTCATCAGTTCTTTCTCTGGAAGTGGGTAGCATTTTTTACCATGAGTCTTTTGGAATTGTCTTGAATCATTGTATTGCTGAGAAAAGTTAAATCACTGATCATTGTACAGTATTTTTGTTACTGTGTACAATGTTCTCCTGGTTCTGTTCATTTCACTTTGCATCAGTTCATGTAAGTCTTTCCCCAAATACCTTTTAATCTAGTCCTTGTGTTAACAACTCTGACTTAGGATCATATATTTAGAGTTGGAAGGGACCTCAGAGGCCATCTAGTCCAATTCCCTTATTTTACAGATGAGGACACTGAGGCCCAGGAAGCTAAGTTCTTTGCCCAAGGTCCTCCAGGTAACAAATGTCAGGGGTGAGACTGAACAGGTTCTTACTATCCAAGACCTGCCTTATCCTGGAGACCTGCCTGAGCCACATAGAGGTAGAGAGACTTAGAGCCATACAGCTAACATCAAAGGCAGGATTTGATCACAGTTCTTCTCTCTCCACAACCCCAAGATACCACTATAAGGACAAACAATACCACAAGAAATGAAAGAGTGCTGAACGCGCTCTACAATCCCTGAAGTTCTGTTTTCAATGACAACAGGGAATAATAGGGGAAAAGAAGTAGAAAAACTACAAAATCATCCAATCTTCTCAAAAGATTTAAACCCAGAAAGAATCTTAAAGATTATCTAGTCCAAAAACCTCACTTTAGATGTGAGGAAATAGAGACTCAGAGAAAAAAAGTGAAGCAAGCTGCCCATGGTCCCACTGATAATAAAAAGTAGAATTGGGATTCTGACCTAGGTCCTCTGATTCCCAAAGAAAACGATATTCAAGATGCTGACATTTCAGTTTCAAGGATCTATGATATCCTTGGTGCGCCCTCCACACAATAGTAAGTGATTTCATGAGTTGCCTCTGCAAAAACAAATGAACGAGCAAATGAAAACTCTGGTGATAAGTATGTACACAGACTAGCAAGGCTTGTCTTTGGATGACTGACACACATTACATCAACAAGCCCAGGTCCAAAGCCTTCCACTGCTTGACATTTGAGAATCCAGGGTCAATTCAATTTAATTCCATTCAACAAGTATTTATTAAGTGCTTACTATGTGTCAGGCACAGTATTAGGTACTAAGAATAGACAGTCTAGAACAAAACAGTCCTTGACTTCAAGGGGTTGACATTCTCCTGGGAGGAAAACCATCATTGAGATCCTATAATCTATAGGACCCATAATGAGACATGCTTCCTACCCCCTTACAGAGCAGAGATGGATTCAGGTCACAGACTGAGATGGTCAATATAAAAATTTGTTTTGGTTACTATGCATGTTTGTTGCAGAGGATTCATTTTTCTTTTTTACAAATGGGGGGAAGGGTTATCAGAGGTGAGAAGGAAAGAACATAATTTTTTTTGTTTATTGAAAACAAAGGTGCTGTAATGTACTATTAATCTTGTGATTTTATCAATGTAGGGGGGACCCCTGTTTTCTTTACAATACAGATAAGCAAAAACAAAACAAACACGAAGGAATATTCAATAAATACAAATTAATATACAATAAATACAAATGAGCTTATACTAAATACAAATAAATACAAACATACAATAAATACAAAAACATATAATAAATACAAAACAAAGGAATTTCTGGGCCAAGGGTAACCCTAACAAATAGATTAGGAATAACCTTTTATGGCATATGACATTTAATGTGAGATCTGAAGGGAGCCAAGGGTTCCAAAGGTGGAGATGAGGAGGGAGACATTGGATGTCTCCATCCAATGGATGCAGACATTGCATCCATTGCATTGGATGCAGCCTATATGAAGTTATGGAGGCAGGAGATAGAATATGATGCACAGGGGAAGATGAGTAGGCCAGTTGGGAGCAGAGAGGAATGAAAGGAAGTTATGTGTCATCAGCTTGGAAAGATAACAGAAGACCAATTATAAAGGGCCTTAAATGTCCAAACAGCAGAGATTACATCTTATCCTAGAGGTAATAGGGAGCCACTGAAATTTCTTAAGCAGGAGAACATGGTCAGACCCAGCTTTAGGAATATCAGCTTGGCATCTGTGTAGAGGATAAAGTGGAGAGGGAGTGGTTCAATTCCAGGAGACCAAATAGAAAACTGTTAAAACATTCTGGTCAAGAGGTGATGTGGCTTTGGGGAAGAGCTTTGCAATATTCAACATGAGTAAAATTACTGCTCAAATTACTTTCTTGTGCTCTTACAGACATTATTGTTTTATACTAAAGTAATATACAATGGTCTTTCCCTATGAAAGTGTGTGCTGGGGGGGCAGCTAAGTGGTGCAGTGAGTAAAGCACCATCCCCAGAGTCAGGAGGACCCGAGTTCGGCTCCAGCCTCAGACACTTAACACAAAAAAACTAGCCGTGTAACCTTGGGCAAGTTACTTAACCCCAATTGCTTTAAAAAATAAAAAAGTGTGTGTGTGTTTACATTGGGCATGGATTTTTTTGTTATTGTTGTTGTTTGGGGGGAAGGGAAGAGAGGTCCAGACCTATGATTCATCATTGAAAGGAATCCCCAGTTTAGAAATTACCTCAACAACTCACCTATAATTTACCATTTTCAATAATTGCCTTTGGCACTGAAGGGTTAAGTATCTATGATCAAACATAGCCAGTATGGGTCAGGGGGAGGAAACCCTTCCCATCCCTTCTTGATTTTAGCCCTTTTCCTCTGTTAATTATTTCTTATTTACTCTGTACATAGCTTGATCTGTATGTATTTGTTTTCTTTTTAATATTTTTTTGGAGCAGGGGAGGCAAGGAGATTGGTGTTAAGTGACTTGCCTAAGGTCATGCTGCTAGTAAGTGTCAAGTGTTTAAGGCTGGATTTGAACTCAGGTCCCCCGACTCCAGGGTCAGTGCTCTATTCACTGACCTACCTAGCTGCCCCTATGTATTTGTTTATATGTTGTCTCCTTCATTAGGTTATAAACTCCTTGAGGACAGGGACTGTCTATTGCCTCTTTTTGTTTTGGGGTGTTTTTTTGTTTGTTTGTCTGGAGGGTTTTTTTTTGCTTTTTGGAGGGGAGAAGGCAGGGCAATTAGGGTTGTGACTTGCCCAAAGTCACACAGCTAGTAAGTATTAAGTGTCTGAGGCGGGATTTGAACTCAGGTCCTCCTGACTCCAGGGCCAGTGCTCTATTCATTGCACCACCTAGCCACCCCAATTGACTCTTTTTGAATCCCCAGAACTTAGCACAGTCCCTGGTACATTGGAGATGCTTAATAAATGTTTATTGGTAGATCAATTGAACCTAGATTTTCCTGATTTCAAGACAGGCTCCCTGTCCACTCTTATTCCACTGCCTCTACAAAGTTTATAAAAGTTTTTAAAAGTTCCAAACTAGCACATTCACATAAAACAGATTTTTGTCCAAAAAGAAATTACAAATTAGAACTCCCTAGTTGCTTGCAAGAAAATGATTTACACATTTATCCAATTACTTGCATGTTTTCTGTGGTATTCATGCTCCTAACAGTTCAATGATCATGTTTCCGGCTACTTTTGCTTCCCTGATATTCGAGAGCTACACAGTGATACCAGAAAAGCTCTATTTTCTTTGCATATCAACTGCTCTCCAGAGTTTCCAAAACATCAATGAATAGCCCCTCCCCTTGAAGTATAAATAAAAGTCTTTCTTGGATCAAACAAGCATATCTAAACATTTATTTCTAGAACATTGCTGCCTTCGTGTGCAATAAACCTAAACAAAATAACTCAGCAAGATGTGCCTGGCTTTAGGAAATAACAAATGAAATGAAGAATAAAATGTCCGGTCAGAGTTGACATTCATCCAAAAGCTGGGCAGGCTGGCATAGGCCACAAATGAGGCCATTTCATGCGTCTGATCTCCTAATGTAAACAGAAGTGCCAGCTGCAGAGAAAACAAGTTCAATAACAAACTGTGATGATGAAGAAAAAAACAGAAAAATAGTGTTTTTCACATATGTGACTTTCATTCACAGTTGTGCTCTGATGTTCAAACAAGATGAAGACACAGTTCACATTTTTTCCCATTTGCACAATTTATCCCCCCGTGGTCCTAGTTTACCCAACTCCCAAGAAAATACTCTTGAATTAATCTTTGGGTCCTGGCAGTCTTTTCCTGGTCCCATTCTGTGTAATATTCAACCCTACCCCTTCTTCCCAAGTAATATTTATCACATCTGCTCTCAGTCTTCATTCTCACATCAAAGTTCTTAGCCAAGATGTTGGTCTTCTTTTGGATGGCTTCTCAGAATTTTCTTTTCCACAGTTTAGTAGCCAAACCTTTTTTTCTTGCTGTCATCTAACCCATCCAGTTAGGTTGACATGTTATTTATTCCACTCCTTGAGATGAAAGCCAAGCTCTTCCATGGCCTGCTACTCTTAATCAGAGGAAAAGAGAGCATGAGGTCATCCTTTGTGCCAGGCTTGTGATCTCTCCAGGCCAGAATTATCTGTGATGGCATCACCAAGGAGATTTTGTGGAAGAGCATGGCAGATGCCCTCCATGACTTTGTGGTCAAAAGTTAGTCATCTATGCTGTCTGGAAAATTGAAGTAGCTTTTAAAATGGTCTCTTCCACTCCAGTCTAACATGTCCTACACATTGCTGCCAGAGGTTCTTCCTTAAAAAACAGCTCTGTTCATGTCATGCTCCAGCTTAAAATTCTTCACTGGTTCCTCATAGCCTACAGAAGAAGCATACTGTTCAAGGACCTCCATGGTATGTCCCTAGTCAACATGGAATGGTGGAAACAGCATTGAATTTGAAGTTAGAAGAGGTGAGTTTGAGATTTAGCTCTGCCCCTCACAAACTGTGTAATGCTGGAGATTTCACTCAGTCTCTCTGAGACTCAATTTCCTTCTCTGTAAAATTAGGGAGTTGGACTAACTGATGTGTAAGGTCCATTCCAGCTCTGAACTTTTGTGATGTTTCTCTAGTCTCATCTCCCATGATTTCTCCTTCCAAAAAGTCAGACATTCACCATTACTCAAACCCACTCTCCACTTTTCCACATGCATTTTCCCACTTTTATAATTTTGCTTCCATTGTATGCTTTCTCTACCCTTTAACTCCACCAGTCAAAATTAGAAAAAACATCAGATTCAGAGTCAGAGATCTGGGCTCAAATCTTGACTTAGCTACTTTCTTTCTGTGTGGCATTGGGCAAGTCATTGAATCCCTTTGGACAGGAGATGACTTTTAAGTACCTTACATCCCCAAATCTATGATACCATTATAACACCTCTCAGTCTATTACATAATCTCTGGGCTGAGCATAGGTTTGCCAGTGACTGATGCTTCAAGACTTATTATCAGGTGTTCTGGTAAACAATAAACAACTAACTCTAAAAAAAGAGAAAGTACTCACAACACACTTTTAAGCTTAGTTTGCATTTTTAACATTTTCTCTGTCACTTTCTTTTTTGAAAAAAAGTATTTATTTATTTTAATTTACAACATTCAGTTCCACAATCCCCTGAGTTCCAGATTTTCTCCCCCTTCTTCTTCCCCTGACACCCCTGCCCCCCCATGGCGGCATGCAATCAAATATAGGTTCTACAAATACCTTCACATTAAACATTAGTCAAGTTGTAAAGAAGGATTATAACCAATGGAGTGAACGAGAAAGAAAGAATGAAACAAAACACAAAAGGGAGAGAGCAAGGAGTCTGCTTCCATCTGCATTCAGACTCTGTATTTCTTTCTCTGGATGTGGATAGCCCTTCCCATCATGAGTCTTTTGTAGTTGTCTTCTAACCTTGTATTGCTGAGAGGAGCCCAGCCTATCAGAGTTAGCTGTCACGCATAAGATGTGTCTGTACTTGTGTACAAAGCTCTCCTGGTTCTGCTCTCCTCACTCAGCATCAGTTTATAGAAGTCTCTTTATGTTATTAAGAAGTCCATCTGCTCTTCATTTCTTATAGCACAATAGTGTTCCATTACATTCATATATCACAACTTGTTCAGCCATCCCCCAATTGATGGGCATCCCCTTGATTTCCAATTCTTTGCCATCATCACAAAAAGAGCTATTATAAATATATTTGTACATACAGGTCCTTTTCCCACGTGTATGATCTCTTTGGGATACAACCCTAGAAGTGGTATTGCTGGGTGAAAGGGTGTGCACTTCTCTGTAGACCTTTGGGTAGAGTTCCAGACTGCTCTCCAGCATGGTTGGACTCTCCATCATTTTCTTAAGTCTAAACAATCAACAAAACAATAAATCAGACCTGTATTTGTAGCAATTGCCCATTTCTGGGGTGCATGGACTCCCAACTGAAAATTTAACAATTGGCTCTTATAAACCAGTTCAAGCTGACACCAGCACAACCAGCACAACAAAGTTATTGAAGTACTTCCTCCATGAAGCCTTCATATAGTCCTAAGGCAAACGTTATCTCCTCCTCATCTTCCAGGGTCTCACTCAACACTTGGTTTCTCCCTCTCCTATCACACTTGTCACAATCTACATTGAGTTGTGTTTATGTAGGGACATGTCTTATCTCCTCTACTTGAAAGGTCTTTTTCATCTTTCTTACTCCCCCAGTGCTGGCAGAGTCTTTGGCACCTGGCAAAAAACTTAAAATTTTTCTTATTACTGTCTAATATATTATATTTTCTTAATTTATATAGAGTTTGAAGACTTGTTGTTAAGTAATTTTTCAATAATGTCTGGTTTTCCATGGTCCCATTTGGGGTTTTCTTGGTGAAGATACTGGAGTAGTTTGCCATTTCCTTCTCCAGGTTATTTTACAAATGAAGAAACTGATGCAAACGGGGTTAAGTGACTTGCCCAGAGTCACACAGCTAGTCAGTGTCTGGGTTTGGATTTGAACTCAGGAAGAGGAGTCTTTAAGGTTCTAAGCCTAGTGCTCTATTCACTGCATCACCTAATTACCCCTTTTAAGAATTGTAGAGTGCTTTACAAATAATAGCTCATTATATCTTTACAACAACTATGTGGGGTAGATACCATTAAGATCTCCATTTTACAGATGAGGAAACTGAGGATGAGTGAGGTTACATGACTTGCCCAGGGTTACAAGCTAGTAAGTGTCTAAGGCCAGATTCATCTCCAAGCCCAATTTAACTAAACTGAAATGAGAAGCAGAGTGATATGGTGGATAGAACACTGGACTTGGAATCAGGAAGGCCTGGGTTCGTGTTTCTACCTCTGTCACAATCTTCACAACCCTGGGCAAATCATTTAGACTCAGCATCAATTTCCTTATCTGTAAAATAGACATCACTTTTCAGTGGATTGTTGTGAGGATCAAATGAGATAACAATTGCAAATCAATGAGACCCTGGGCAAGTTACCTAGCCCTGTGTGTGTCTCAGTTTCCTCCTCTGTAAAATGAACTGGAGAAGGAAATGGCAAATCTGTACAGTATCTTTGGCAAGAAAATCCCGAATGGGGTCATGAAGAGTTGGATCTGACTGAAAATGCTTAAACATCTCTCTCTTTCACACACACACACACACACACACACACACTCTCTCTCTCTCTCTCTCTCTCTCTCTCTCTCTCTCTCTCTCTCTCTCTCTCTCTCTCTCTCTCTCTCTCTCTCTCTTTCTCCCTTTCTCCTCTGTTACTTCCACAACACTGGTGTAGGCCTCCTTCATGTCACTACTGCAATAACCTGCTGGTTGGCGTCTCTCCCCATCCCCAGTCTAGCCTCCCCTCAGCCCTCAGCTTCCAAAGGGATCTTCCTAAAGCTCAGGTCTGACCATGTCACTTCACTACTCGATAAGCTCCCACGACTCCCTCTCATCTCCAGGATCAAATGTAAAACCCTCTGTTTGGTGCTCAAAGCCCTTCACAACCTTATCCCTTCCTGCCTTTCTTGTCTTCTTACACCTTACAGAATCCTTGCACCTCCCACATACTCTGGGATGTTCCTCCTGGATGTTCCACAAACAAGACACCTTCTGCTTCCAAGCATTTTTTCTGGTTGTCTCTCATGCCTGGGAGGCTCTCCCTCCCCATCTTCACCTCCTGGCTTCCCCAGCTTCCTTCAAGTCCCAACTAAAACCTTCCCTTCTATAGGAAGTCTTTCTAAATCTCTTGTAATTCTAGTGCCTTTCCTCCCTTGATTATTTTCCGTTTATACTGTATACAGCTTATTTGTCCATAGTTTGGGCCTGTTGTCTTCCTCACTAGACTGTGAGATCCTTGGAAGCAGGGACTGTCTTTTACCTTTCTTTGTATCACCTGCATTTAGACACCTAATTAATGTTTATTGATTGACTGAACCATATGACTTTGGGAAAGTCATTTAATATCTGTGGTCTTTAGTCTCCTTAAATCTAAAATTAAATGAGTGGAGATGATGATCTCCAAGATTCCTTTCAGTTCTAAATCCTCTATTATTCTGTGAGTGGATTACCAAACATCTCTTTAAGAATACAGTCATAGACCTGGAAGGATTCTCCAAACATCAAATAGTCCAGTCTCCAGCTTCAGGAAATGACTGTCTAACTGTCTATGACAACTCATGGTCTGTTTCCATCTTGAAGAGATGGAGGGTTCTTGAATCTTCATGAGCCATCATGGGCAACCCAACATTCTCAAGGACATGATTGGAGGGGAAGACTCTTCAGAGCACCTATGCACCTTGAAGTTTCATGCTATCCAATGTACTAAGCAACCTTCTGTACTTTCTTGAGTTTCACGATTGTGAATCCAAGTTATTGGTGTCAGAGTCAACTTCATTCAGTCCTACTAATTATAAATCAGTGTATTATCAGTATATAATCACTTATTCCAACCCATATGACTAAAATCTTGCAAGGAAGCTATATAGCACAGGAGATAAAGCACAGGACCTGATTCAGGAAGTCCTGAGTTCAAATCCAGAATCAGACACCTACTAGTTATGTGACCCTGGGTAAGTCACTTCACTTCTGTTTACTTCTGTTTCTTCATCTGTAAAATGGGGATAATACTAGCACCTATTTTCCAGAAGTGTTGTGAAGATAGATAGATAGATAGATAGATAGATAGATAGATAGATAGATAGATAGATAGATATAAAGAAAATATTTGCAAACCTTAAAAAGCTAACTATTATTATTGTTAGACAATTTTATGTACCCTGTTCATTTATGAGATATAGGGCTGGACTCTTTTTAAAGGAACATAAAGAGACACAATCTACCTTTCAAAAACTCATACTAAAACAGAAAATAAATCTCATAGAATTTCAAGTGTCATTACAATGTTCTAAAGTTTAAGAAGTTTTCTATAGAATAAGCTGTTCTAAGGGCAGGTAACCATTTGGTGTAAAAAAAACCCTGTCAGTCTTAAATATAAAAAAGAAGTGTAAAAAGATGGAAGAAAATGGAATAATGTGTCTGTCTCAACTGTGAAGGGAAGATGACTTTCCTATTCCAAAAATGGGACAAGATAGATGTACTTGACATTCAAATTAAAACTAATGCACAACAAAAACAATATCACTAAAAGAAAAATAAACAAGTGAGAAAATATTTATGGTAGTATAAAAGATAAAAATTTGACATCTAAAATATATTAGGAACTATTAAAAAATTTACACAGTAAAATTTTCTAAAAAGTAGGTGAACGTCAGGGTTCTGTCCTGGGTCCTCTTCTCCCTGTACTATTTCATTTGGCAATCTCATCAGCTCCCATGGATTTCATTACCATCTTTATGTTGATGACTTTTAAATCTACTGTTCCCATCCCAATCACTTTGTTGACCCCCCAATCTCGCATCTCCAACAGCCTTTCAGACATTTCAAATTGCATGTCCAGTAGATATTTTTAAATCAATATATCCAAAGCAGAACTCATTATCTTTCCCCCTGAACCCTCCCTTCCTTCTACCTTCCTTATTACTGTTGAGGGTAATACCATCCTTCCAGTCACCAAGGCTCCCAACCTAGGAGTCATATTGGATTCCTCCCTATCTCCTACCTCTTATATCAAAGCCATCACCAAAGCCTGTCAATTTCATCTTTGCAACATCTCTCAAATATTCCTCTTTCTCTCCTCTGACATTGCCACCACTCTCTAGACCCTCATCACCTCATGCCTTGGTTACTAAATAGCCTGCTGGTGGGCCTGCCTGCTCCAAGTCTCTCCCCACTCCAATCCAATTGATGCCATGATGCCATGAAAGAGAATTTCCTAAAATGCAAGTTCAGTCATGTCACACACAACCCAACCCTCAACCTCCAGGCCCAACCCCCACTCAATAAACTCTAGTGGCTTCCTGTTGCCTCCAGGAGAAGATACAAAATTCTCCATTTGGCATTCAAAGCCCTTCATAACCTAGCCCCCTCCTCTCTTTCCAATCTTCTTTTACCTTACTCTCCAGTGGGTACACTTCAACCCAGTGACACTGGTCTCCTGACTGTTTCAAAAACAAGACACTCCATCTCTTGGCTCCAGGCATTGTTTTTCTGACCTTCCCCCCATGCCTGGAATGCTCTCCCTCTTCCACTCTGACTACTGACCTTCCTGGCTTCCTTTAAAAGTCCCAACTAAGATCTCATCTCCTACAATTCCCCAACCCCTCTTAATCCCAATGCCTTCCTTCTATCAATTATTTTCTATTTATCCTGTACATAGCTTGCTGTATATTTATTTGTTTGCATGTTGTCCTACCCCACTCCATCAAATCGTAAGCTCCTTGAGGGAAGGGACTGTCTTTTTGCCTCTTTTTGTATCCCCATTGCTTCTTAATAAATGTTTATTGAATTGAAATTGAATTTAACACAAACAATCACTTTTTAAAACTACCATCTCTCACTCATCAAGTTGGCAAAAATAAATGAAAAGCAGTGAAATTCAGTACTGTTGAAGTTATGGGAAAATAAGCAGACAGTCATTGTGGGTGAAATTGCAAGCTTCTAGCAGTACCCAATAAAAGTTATAAAAATAATCAGACTCTTTGACACAAGAATTTTACTAATGGGAATACAATGAAAGTGTTGGCAAAAACAATATCAAAAAGCTATCTCTTGAATATTTTCACAATGGTATTCTTTGTATTTTCAAAAAACCTCTATACAAGCATAGGGGAATGATTAAATTAATAGTGCTTCATTAGTGGAATAGAATACTGTAATGGCATTCAGGGTGACAGATATTAATGTTATAAAGAAATATGGAAGGACTTAAGAAATAATTAAAGGAGAAAAAACAGAACAGACCATACGTACTAGAAGAATGGATAGGAAAAGTTAATGAGAAGCAGTACACAAACTAAGAATCCTGATTGAGATTTAAAGATAGGATTTGAAAAATTGTGATATTTATCAATTGCATTGATGTTCAATAGTAAATTTATAAGGTACCCTTTACTATAAATAAGTAAACAGAGAGACAGACATAGAGATAGGCAGCCAGGTGCCACAGTAGACAGAGTGCTGGGCCTGGTGTCAAGATGATTCATCTTCCTGCATGCAAATCTGACCTCAGACGCTTAGTAGCTGTGTAATCCTGGTCAAGTCACTTAACCCTATATGCTTGAGTTTCCTCATCTATAAAATAAGCTGGAGACAGCCCTTTTTGTGGTAGCTAAGAATCAGAACTTAAAGGGATGCCAGTCAGTTGGGGAATGGCTAAACAAGCTGTGGTTTTTGTTTGTAGTGGGATATTATTGTGCTATAAGAAATGACAAGCAGGAGGATTTCAGAAAAACCTAGAAAGACTTACACAAACTGATGCACAGTGAACAGAACCAGGAGAATGTTTTACATAGTAACAGCAACATTATTTGATGAAGAACTGTAAGTGACAACTATTCTCAGCAATACAGTGAATCAAGACAATCCCAAAGGACTAATGATGAACCATATTGTCCACCTCCAGAGAAAGAACTGACATTGTTTGAATACAGACTGAAGCACACTATTTTTTACTTCTTTTCTTTCTTCCTTCCTTCCTTTCTTTCTTCCTTCCTCCCTTCCTTCCTTCATTTCTTTCTTTCTTCCTTTCCCTCTTTCTTTCCTTCCTTCCTTCCTTCGTTTCTTTTTTCCTTTCTTTTTTCTCCCTTCCTTCCTTCTTTTTCTTTTCTTTTCTTTTCTTTTCTTTGAGTCTTCTTGTATCAAAGGACTAATATGGAAATGTTTGCATAATTGAACAAATATAAGCTATATCTGATTACTTGTTGTCTCAGGGATGGAGGAGGGGAACAAGGGAGGGATAGAATTTGGAACTCAAAACTTAAAATAAAAAGCTTTAAAACTTTTTAAAATGAAAGAAAATAAGCTGGAGAAGGAAATGGCAAACCACTCTAGTATCTTTACTAAGAAAACTCCAGATGAGGTCACAAAGAGTCAAACTTGACTGAAAAACTTCTAAAAACAAGACACAGAGATTATCATGGAGATAGAAAGACAGGCATAAACAGGTGATAGACGCAGACAGATATATACATAGACAGACATAGAAAGAAGATGACAGATAGATAATTAGATAGACTGACAAACACATGATAGAGATAGACAAATTGATAAATTCATCAAGCATTTTTAGAAGCCTTTCATTGAAATAAAAGATTCTAGGGAGTAAATAGCCTGTCAACAGTTCATCTTGGTCTGGAGAACCATCTTTTCTCCATGTCATCCACTGTTTAACCAGTCAATAATTACTCTCCATTTAGTGAGGCAATGGATCCATCATGCTGGACTCTGAGTGATGAATACAATTGCTTTTGGGGGTGGGAGAGAGATTAGAGGATGGAAAACAGAATGGAATTTCAAAAAGTTCATCTAATCCAAGAAATAGTACCAGACCCAAAAAGGAAGCTGTTAAATCTGGGACTCTTCTATGGACAGTACAACCTACTCAATAGGTTCTATGGTCAGTATAATGCTCCTACAATCAGTACAACCTACAGTAAAAATAGGAATCACATGCAGATTTAATGCATGACAGAAGGATGCCTCAGGAATCTCCCCTCCCCAAAAGATACCAGAATGTGCTCATCCCCAAACTCATTGAAAAAAACAGGACTGGACCACAGACCTGGGTTCAAGTCTAAGCTCTCTTATTTATTTGCCGGTGTAGTCAATCAATTAACCAATAAATATTTGTTCCACAAGCATACTCAGTACTGTGAAGGGCAAGAGAGCCCCTAACCTCCAGGACCTCACAATCTAGAAGAGGATACACTATGTAAGTAAATATATACAAACAAGCTATATAGTGGCTAGATAGGAAATAATTAACAGAAGGAAGGCACTAAAACTAGAAAGGGTTGGAAAAGTCTTCCTGTAAAAGATGGGATTTTAGTTGAGATTTAAAGGAAGCCAGGGAAGTTAGCTGGCAGAATTGAGGAGGGAGAATGTTCCAGGCATGGGGAACAGCTGGGGAAAATGCTTGGAGTGAGAGATGGAGCATCTTCTTTGTAGAACAACCAGAAGGCCAATGTCACTGGACCAAAAATACTTGGTGGGGAGTAAAGTGTAAGAATACTGGAAAGGTAGGAGGGGACTAGGTTATAAAGGCCATAAATAAGATAATGTATTTAAAGGACTATGCAAACTTTGAAATACTATGCAAATATGATGTAGTTTTATTATTTATTTCCATACCACATAGAAACAGAATATAGAATACTACAGTGAGTTCTACAGTCACACAATGGAATTCACTCTGTGATAAACAAGGCCCATCAAGTTAGTTTATCAAGATGTGTATCTGATATGCACATAAAAATGTGCTAGGCACAGAGTTCAATAGGATCAAAGGACCATAGAGCCAGAAGGGAACTTCAAGATTATCTAGTCAAACCCCCTCATTTTGTTTTATTAATTTTTTAAAATTACATGTAAAGAAAATTTTTAACATTTGTTTTTAAAAACTTTTTGAGTTTTAAATTCTCTCCCTTCCTCCCCCTCCTCTCTTCTTGAGAAGGCAAGCAATGTGATATAAATTATACATGCACAACCATGCAAAACACATTTCTATCTTAGTCATGTTGTGAAAGAAAGCACAAACCAAACCCCCCCCCCAAAAAAAAATAAAGAAAGTGAAAAATAATGTGCTTCAATCTGCATTCAGACTCCATAACTCTCACTCTGGAGGTGTATAGCATTTTTCATCATGAGTCCTTTGGAAATGTCTTGGATCTTTGTATTGCTGAGAATAGCTAAGTCATTCACAATGGATCATTGTAAAATATTTCTGTTACTGTGTATAATATTCTGGTTCTGCTCACTTCACTTTTCATCAGTTCATGTAAGTTTTTCCAGGTTTTTTTAATAGCATCCTGCTTGTTATTTCTTTTCTTTCTTTTTTTTGCTTTTTTTTTCTTTTTGGAGGGGGGAAGGTAGGGCAATTGGGGTTAAGTGACTTGCCCAATGTCACACAGCTAGTTTTGTGTTAAGTGTCTGAGGCCAGATTTGAATTCAGGTCCTCCTGACTCCAAGGCCGGTGCTCTATTCACTGTTCCTGCTTGTTATTTCTTAAAGCACAATAGCATTGCACTATAATTATAACCATATACCACAATTTGTTCAGCCATTCCCAAATTGATGGGCAACCCCTCAATTTCCAATTCTTTGCCAACACAAAAATACCTGCTATAAATATTTTTATGCATATTGGTCCTTCTTTTTCTTTGATCTCTTTGGAATAGAGACCTAGTAGTGGCATTACTGGGTCAAAATGCATGCACAGCTTTATAGTCCTTTGAACATGGTTCCAAAATATTCTCCAGAGTGGTTGGATTAGTTTACAACTCCACCAATAATGCATTAGTATCCCAATTTTTCCACCACCTGCCTTTTGTTATTTTCCTTTTGTGTCACATTAGCCAATCTGATAGGTGTGAGGTGATGCCTCAGAGCTGTTTTCATTTGCATTTCTCTAATAAATAGTGATTTCAAACATTTTTCATATGGCTAAAGACAGCTTTGATTTCTTCTGAAAAGTGCCTATTCATATCTTTTGACCATTTATCAATTGGGGAATAACTCATATTTTTACAAACTTGACTCAGTTCTCTCTGTATTTGAGAAATAAGACCTTTATCAGAGAAACTTGCTATCAGATTTTTTTCTAGTTTTCTGCTTTCCTTCTAATATTGACTTCATTGGTTTTATTAATGCAAACCTTTTTAATTTAACATAATAAAAATTATTCATTATACATCCCATAATGTTCTCTAGCTCTTGTTTGTTCATAAATTCTTCATTTATCCATAGATTTGACAGGTGAAATTTTCCATGCTTCTGGCATTACTTTTTAATCTAAATCATATACCCATTTTGAACTTATATTGGAACATGGTGTGAATGTTGGTCTATAGCTAGTTTCTGCCAAACTGCTTTCCAGTTTTCCCAGCCATTTTTGTCAAATACTCAGTTCTTGCTCCAAAAGCTGGATCACTGTGTATCAAACACTAAATTACTATGGCAATTTACTACTGTGTGTCATATACCCAATCTTTTCCATTGATCCACCCCTCTATTTCTTAGTAGTATCAGATTGATTTGATGATTACTACTTAATACTACAGTTTGAGATCTGAAAGGGCTTCCTTCACATTTTTTTCATTATTACTTTGACATTCTTGACCTTGTGTTCTTCCAGATTAATTTTATATTTTCCCACTCTATAACATAATTTTTTTCATAGTTTGGTAAAACCCTCTCATTTCAGAAGTGAGGAAACTAAGGCTAAGAAGAAGAGAGAGACCTAGGCTGTATTTGGGAAATTGCATGACACTATTTTTTTTTTTTGCTTTTTTGGAGAGCGGAAGGTAGGGCAATTAGGGTTAAGTGACTTGCCCAAGGTCACATGGCTAGTTTTGCATTAAGTGTCTGAGGCCAGATTTGAACTTGGGTCCTCCTGACTCCAGGGCCAGTGCTCTATTCACTCTGCCACCTAGCCGCCCCTGCATGACACTTTCAATGACAACCTGCTCCTAGACACAAAGACCTATCTTTTTTTAAAACACCAATTTTCTCCTAAAGCAGTACACTTGTTTTAATTGTGAGTGTATTCATTTATATTTGTAAATATGATTACATATGTATAGACTTATTGCATGGTGTGCACAGTGGATAGAGGTATGGGCCTGGACTCAGGGAGTCCTGAGCTCAAATCCAGCTACAAATACTTATAAGCCGTGTGACCCTGGGTAAACCAATGCACATCTGTTTGCCTCTCTTTCCTTATCTGCAAAATGAGAATAATAATAGCACCTTCCTCCTAGGATTATTGTGAGGATCAAATGAGATAATACGTGCCAAGCAGTTAACACAGTATCTGGTACATAGTAAGCTCTATATAAATGTTAGCTATTATTATTTATGTCTGTCTGTCTGTCTGTCTGTCTGTATCTATCTATCTATCTATCTATCAATCTATCTATCTATCTATCTATCTATCTATCTATCTATCTATCTATCTATCTATCTATCTATCTTTTCAAGTCCCTAATATACTTTAGAGATTGAAATGTGAGTCCACTCATTAATCTTAATACCAGAAGCCTTAACAAGTGAAAAAATTAAGATGGTGGTCAGGTCAGGTTCTGAGAATCATCAGTAAGTGAGTATAGGCTGTTGGTACTATCATGATTGGTAAGCTGAATTTTCATGTTCGGGTTTCTGTGACTCACAGGCAAAAGTGTGCTGGACCCAGCTCATACCAGCTTCTAGCTTGGAGAGCAATTGTTAAGTTTTCAGTGTGAATATTTACACCTTAGAAATTGGTAAATTCTATAAATCAAACTGTGAGCTATCATTTTGCTGATTGTTCAGACTTAAGAAAGTGATGGATAAAATGCAAATAATCCAAATTAAGCTTTAAAAATGTGACATACATTTTTGGAGGGCTGGTTGTTAAACATTTACCAGCAATTATCAGTACATGGTTGCCTGCAGGCTATTCTTAAGTGTAAGTAGTGACCTACCCCACCTGTCCATGCCTCTGCTAATTCTCTGTAATTATTACCTGGACACCATGAAGCTTTAGATGAGTTATTTAGTTTTTTTTGAGCCTCAGTGTCCTCATCTCAAGAAGAGGTTCTCCATTTAATTCTATTCTGATGACTCACCACAGCATGGGGGTGATACTGAGTCTCCAAGTCTAATCTATATGATAAACTCTGAGGAATCTTGAGATTACAGAATCAGCACTTCTCAAATTTGGAAGGACTTCAGAGTACTCCAGTCTAAACTGCGCATGAAAAACTTATACATGAATGAACCTGGCCACAAACTGTATGATCGTCATCTAAGGAGGACAGGTCTAATTCAATTCAGAAGGCATATCACCAGAATGGCAGCCATCAAGCAAAACATTATCTTTTGGTCACAATCATACCATCTCTGCTAAAATGTAAAATAGTTGTAATCTGTTTCCATTGAGAGAATTCACACTCCCATGAAGTTGCAAATATCTTGGGGCATCAAAGAAGAAGAAAATGGGGGAATGATACTATGTTCATTAACATCACAGAATTCTTATATGCAAGTAGTTTTGTAAACTTGAAGACACAATATGAGTTAGAGTTACTATTGTAGAAGGAAGGGGTCTTGAGGAAGAAGCAAAACCTGGGTTTGTTTTTTCATCCTTTTGTCCAAATTTTGCTACTAAAACTTATTTTGACATTTTTTTCACTTTTTAAACAGAGCAAATATTGTCCTTTCAGATATCAAAGGAATTTTGAACAAGTCAATATGCTTGACTAGAATAAAGCATGCCCTGGGCACATGCGTGCACATGGACATGCACATACACGTGCACACGGACGCACATACGCATGTACACACACACTCACAGGGAGTTGTATTTTCACTTCTAATCAGGCCAACTGGTTTCATTTGGCATCCTGTATCCTCCTGCAGGTGGCATCTATTCTGCATTCTTTCCTCTTCCCAGACATGGGGCAATAGAATACCTTGCCACCTTGCCCTCTGCAACATCTGTTATAGCGTGTGTGCCAACCATCTGAACAGTGAAAGGAAGCAGAACAGGAGTTCAAGGCCAGCATCTGACCAAGCACCATGTTTTGGTGCAGAAATATTTGGAATCAAAATATGATTGCAAAGCAAAAACAAATAACAACAACAACAAAGAAATAGGTGGACTTCAAGCATCCTTGGAGGAGGTATTCTGCTTCCCTGGAGTCAATGTGTCATCAGACAAATCACAACCTCTCAGAGACTCAGTTTCTTCATCTGTAAAATGGAGAAAATAACCCTCGCATCACCTACCTCACAGGATTGTTGTGAAGAAATTGCTTTCAAATCCTAAAAACAAATGCAGACCCACCTTCTTTCCCTCTCACCTCCATTGAGAAAACAAAGCAAAACCCTTGTTACAGACATGTATAATCAATGCTTTTCAGATCTGAGAGCAGCACTGTGAAAACATCTGCTACCACGCCATAGGAGAATGCATGATACAAAAGCAAAGGCTGTGTAAGTTCCAAAGTGAGAGCAAGGGCTAGCGTGATCAGGAAAGGCTTCATGGAGGAGGCAAGTCTTTGAAACTGTCCTTGAAAGGCAAAACCAATAATCTGCTTTCTTGTGTAAGGAATGAGACAAATGGTATGGTACAGTGGAAAAAGGAGTCAGAAGAGACCTGAGTTCCATTCTGTGCTGTGCAATGTGCCTCTGTGACCTTGCACAATTACTTAATCTTTTTGTACTTCGGTTTCCCCATTTCTAAAATGAGGAGGTTGGACTCAATGACTTCTTAGATCACAGGATAAGAGATTTAGAACTAGAGGGAATTTTACAGGTCACTGAGTCTAGCTCCCTCATTTTACAATTGGGGAAACTGAGGCTCAGAGAAGGTCAGTCATTTTCCCAGGGTCATCTAGCCATCAAGGATCTGAAGTACAGCTCAAACCCGAGTTTTGATTAGTCCCTTAGCTCTATCCACTATATCACCAAATTCTATGAACTCCTCATTCATCCCTTTTAAATTGTCTTAGTTCATGTTGCTACAATACTTTAAGTTTCCAAAGAAACTGAAATATATTATCTTGTCTGACCCTCACTACTCCCCAGTTGGTAGGCAGTTAAGTGACTTACCTAGGATCACACAGCTAGTAAGACTAGTAAGTGTCTGAGGCAGATTTGAACTCAGATTCTCCTGAGCTCTATCCATTGTATCACCTACCTTCCCCAATCTATATCTATAGATACATATAAATAGTGTAGCTACATCTAGATATAGTTATGTAGATATGGCTAGAGATATAGATGCATATGCGTGTATCTAGAAAAAGTGATAGCTATAGATACATAGATATGGATGATAAAACTTCATCTTACCCTGTAACTCCAACATGTTTCACCAAATCCTTTATCAGAACGATAAGCAAATGAGCAAAGGTGAATGATTTTGTATCTCATGTCCTCTGCTCTTGCTGTGATTTAAAGGCAGGAATTGCAAGGTAGAATGAGGAAGAACTAAGGCTCCAAATAATGCATAAACTGGACACCAAGACCTAGGGAATGAAAACCACACACTGGTTTTCACTGTTACAGTACTGGTTCAGAGAGCACAATTCCAATGGCTTGGTCATATCGTTTGAATGCAAAACATATAGTTGCCAAAAAGACCGTTTTACGGAGAACTCACACAGGACAAGCATTCACATGGTGGTCAGAAGAAGCAATACAAGCACACTCTCAAGGTTTCTCTTAACTTTGGAATTGATTGTGTGACATGCGAGAGACACTTCATAGGACCATTCAGCATGGCATGCCCACATCATAAAAGGTGCTGTGCTCTACGAGCAAAGCAGAAGTGAAATAGTTCAAGAGAAATGCAAGATATGCAAATTTAGAGAATCCTCCCCTCCCCAAGTGTTCACACAAACTACTTGTGCCCGATTTGTGCAGAACATTCCGATCTCATATTGGTCTGATCAGCCACAGTCAGACACATTGAAACTTGACTCTAGCATAGCGATGTTATTTTGGTCTTCTTTGAGAACAAAGGACAACAACCAACCAACTGGTTATCTCATCCTTTGAAAACGATCTTTTCCATAATTCGGAATTATGCTAAGAAAGTGACTAAAAAGGTTCATATTATTTGACCCTGATATGCCACTAGTGGGCATGTTTACCTTAATGAAGTTAAGGATAAAAAGATCCAATATTCACCAAAATATTTATGGGCGTTTTTTTTTGTGGTTAAAAAAAGGATAGGAAGCAAAGTAGATGCCGGCTTACAGGAGAATGGGTAGAAAAAAAGATGATACATGAATGGAATGAAATATTATCATAGTGTCAGAAATGATGACATGATAAATACAGAGAATCACAAAAAGACCTATAGAAACTGATGCAAAGTGAAGTAAGCAGAACAAGGGAAACAATGTACCACAACAATATAAATGGAAAGAACAAAAGCTAAACTCTGTTACAGCATGATATGTAAATACAATAACTTCTAGAAAACTTAAGAAAATGCACCTGCCTCCCTTCTTTGCAGAGGTAGGAAACCACAAGTGAGCAATGTTGTACACACTGGCATGCTCAGTTGATGTGCTGGTTCGTTTTGATGAAGGGTGTTTTCCATATTTCATGTGTGTGTGTGTGTGTGTGTGTGTAGTTCTCTTTTCTTTTTTATTCTCTGCAATGAAGTATGTGGCCTACTAAGAAGGAGAGAGAGAAATATATATTTGGAAATGAAGGAGACATAAAAACTAAATATCAATCAATTTAAAACAAATTTTTAGGACAAAAAGAAAACTTTTATTCAGATAAAACCTTCAAGAATATTTGTTTTGGTGCCATTTTTTGCAGAGCAGAAGAGGCCTACATATTAAAACATGTGCTGAGTCAACATGCCCCCTGGTACCCACTGTCATATTGTTGTGTGTTAATATGATACTCACTGGCTATCAAGAATGAATGAGTAAAAGTAAGAGGCTCCAGCCTGGAAAATTCAATTTCTTTTCACTAACCCCTGTTTGAGGCCACCCCAGCCCAGCTGGATGACCACACGATCTTTGTGTTCAGGACCCAGAGGTAAGGGGCAGGAGGTTACCACTTGCTGCTGATGCACAAATGAGGGGAAAGTCAGTTGATTTCGCCCTTACCCTTCCTCTTGGCTGCACAGAAAATCAGGAAGAGTGCTCTTCGTTCACCACTTTCTCTGTCCTCCACAGAGCCCACATGTTTCCTGACCCTTGACTTTTTTTTCCTGCTGGGTGGGTAGTCACCTGTGCATCAGCTTAATTCATATAATGACATCCTGCCTCTCCTTATGCTCAGGAACCTTTATCAACATTGCTGTACATCAGTGGGCCTGTGGTATCCATATCATGGGCATGTGACTTGCTTGACAGTTTGTCCATTGTGAAAAGTTGTGTCATTTGTATTGTTTACCAGGAGTGGAAATTTTTAATCTGCTGAGAGAAAAATATATAACACACAACCAACCGCCTGACTTAAACATAGCTATAAAAAGGCTGTGGGGAGAGAGAGCATGATGTGGCAGAAAGGGCATTGGTTCTGGAATCAAAGGGCCTGAGTTTAAATGGCAGCTCCATCACTTTTGAGCTATGTGACCTCAGCCAAGTTCCTTTCCTGCTCCAGGCTTCAGTGTCCTCATGTTTTTGGTTGGGATCAGATGAACTCTAAGGTCCCTCTCTGGTCTAGATCCTAGTATCTTATGAATAAGCCAGTCTAGTGGAAAAAACACTGGACTGGGGGAGGGGTGTCAGAAAACCTGGGTTCAAAGCCCAGCTCTGCCATGTACCATCCGGTGTAGACAAGTCTTTCAATTTCTTTGGGTCTCAGTTTCCTCATTTTGAAGTAAAGGTTTGGAATATATGATTTTGAAAGTCCTTTCCAGTTCAAAATACTGGAGTCAGTGGTTTCCAGAAATGGGACAGAGAGGTATAGTTAATATGGGGGGGAGGGAATCACCAAATAATCCTTTATCTACAGGAGAGGGCAGAAAACTTAAGAAATGTTATATGGGCCCAAACAAATAGTTCATCTGGCCCAATATTTATTCAATCATAGGGTCTAAGAATTGTAATGGACTTGTAGTCCAATATCCTTCCTACTCCAGGAATCCTTTCTATATAAGATCCTATCTAGATATCCATGGAGATGGATAGGAATGGAGACCTCAGCATTTTGTTAAGACTGCATTCCACTGCTGTTTAGAAAGATCTTCCTTGCATTGAGATGAAATCTGCCTCTTTGGCTCTTCTACCCTAGCTCTACCTTCTGAAGCAACAAAGCCAAATAAAATTGAAGTCAGATTATCTTAGACTGAAAAAGGACTTTGTAAATCTTGTCACCCATTCTTACCATCTTACAGTTGAGAAAACTTAGATCCAGGGAAGTCAAGTAACTTGACTCAATCTAAAACTCTTCTGTTTTCTCTAAAATACATTCCTTCTTCTGAATTTTCTATTTCTGTTAATAGCACCACTATCCTCCCATTCATTCATGTTTATAACCTGTGTTAACTTTGATACTTTCCTCTTCTTCATCTCCTATGTTCTATCAATATGAAACCCATCAATTCTTCCTCCACCATACTACAATACTCCAATGGATCTGGAAAGGTAGCATAGTATAGTGGATAGGTTGCTGGGTTTGCAGCCAGGAAGATCTGAGTTCTAGTCCTGCTTCAGATAGCTATGTGATTGTGTGTAAGTCATTGAAGCTCATCTATGAAATGGAAATGATAATCATAACACCTGTCTCACAAAGTTGTTACAGTGAAGATCAATGGGAAAAATGTACCTAAAGTGTTCTAATGCATGATACAAATGTGAGCTATTATTCTCTCATCATTGTTAATAATCCTACTAATAAGTGTACATCTCCCACATCTGCATGTCTTGAACAACATTTGAAAATGAAGAGTACATACACATGAGAAATATTCTGCATTCAAATACTTTGTGTCCTTCCATAAATTCACCTCAAATGGTCCACCTCACATGCTGTGAGGGTCTTTACGTTTCCTTGACATCACAAGAATACCATTGGAGTATTTGGGCTGTTCATGGGTTGTCTCTCATTGCACAGGAATGGTCCGTCTCATTTCTTTAATGGTGTGCTTTACACTGTTTATCCTGCATTGTTTATAAAGTCTTCCAGACTAAACACACACACTATGCCCCCCTCCATTGCTCTGTGGATACTCCTTGACTTTAACTTTTGAGAGATTGTAGGCAGCTGGGTGGCACAGGGGACAGAGAACCTGGTCTGAAGTCAGGAAGACCTGAGTTCAAACCAATCTCAGACACTAGCTGTGTGACCCTGGGCAAATCACTTAACCCAATTTGTCTCAGTTTCCTCATCTGTAAAATGAGCCAGTAAAGGAAATAGCAAACCATTCCAGTATCTTTGCCAAGAAAACTCCAAATGGGGTCACAAAGAGTTAGACACAACCGAAAAACAACAAAGTATTCCACGAATGCACACATACTCACCAGAAGAATATTGACATTTTTCCTTGGGTCCTATTATAGCTCAGAAGCATTGTGGTGACACGTAGACAGCCTCAAACTGAGGAAGACCTCAGATCAAGTTTCATCTCTGACACAAATTGGCCCCTGGTATCCTAAGCAACTCACTGACCCTCTCAGGGTCCCCAGGCAACTCTCTAAGACTCTTAAATGCAGAGAAGGTGCTGATTTGTATTGACTGAGGAAATTCCCCACCAGGAGTTTCCTGCTCTGATGAAATCACAACTCCAGTCAAAAGGAAAAAAATAAATCCTAGCTTGCAGAAAAAAATATGTAACATATAGCCTTTCCTGTAATGTAATTCTAGCAGATAATGAACAAGATCTGTGTTTGATTCATATTCACAATACATGGGGTGTGCCTTAAGAGCAACCTGATTCTCTAAACCCTTGTCTTTACATCCTTCCTCACTGAGCTTATATTCTGGACTAATCATCATTCTCTGGAAACTGACGGATGGCTAAAATACCAGTCTCTCTTTGGAGACTCGGTCTTGCTGCTCATCAGACCCCAGGGCACACCAGGATTTTTGATTCGTAGAGAAACAAGTTCTTCCTTCAGCTGTGACTTTTCTCCAGCTGATTTCACCACATTGTTTACAATCCAAACCAAAGATGTCCCTATCACCATCACATTATCTCCCCAGCAACTTCCTACCATCTTGACTAGTTTCCCAACCCTACCACCTGAAAAGATAAATTTTCAGTCCTTTCCATTATACCACTCTATCCCCCAAACAGGGCTCCAAGGTGCTTTAGCTATTCAATTTCTCATTGTGTTTTGTTATTTGTATTTGTTATGAAGTTACTTTTAAAATGTCAACATTCAATCCTTTGCTACCACCTCAAGGATCAATAACAACAATGTTAAATATAGGTAGATATAGACAGATAGTAGTGATTTATTCCCCCAGTGGAGATTCAGACTAGTGTCTACATAGAATGTAATTACACCCCTGAAGAACTATTTACTCATTTGAATATTAGAGCTGGGGGAGAAGGAGGATGCATTTTAGAGTTGTTTCTGTTTCTTCTTTTCCTTTGTCTACTTCTACACATCTCTTGCTCTCCACTCCTACATTTCAGTAACATATCCTTGATCTTGGCTTCTCTCCTGAACTTTGGTGTTCCCAAATCAGTTTCATCTAATACATTTTTAAGCTCAGATTGAGTTTATTGAATCAAAGATAATATACAAAAATGGAATTAATTTGTGAAGGTCAAGAGTTGGGTACCATGGGCAAAATAATGACCATTTATTCATTGTGATAAGTAATAAATTTTCAACAAAGAGATCAACAAAGTGAGTGGTAGATATTGACAAACAGTCCCTCTAGACATATGGTAACAAGAAGGAGAAAATATGAGAAGTGGATGAGAACAATAGGAATACAGGAGTTCAAGAGATGAACATTGTAATTGGCCAAATGAAAGAATGGGGGTGGAGGGGAGAAGGGAGAGTGGATTGTGCCTGTGCATTTAAAACCTGTATTTCTGGGATGCTACAAGTAAAATCTTTGTCAGAGGCAAAAAGTAGGACTAGATCCTATGAAAGATTATTTCAAATCTTATGATTCTTCCTAGACCAGAGCAGAGGAAAATTCATTTCAACAACTAAAATGGATAAAGCCCCAAATTCCCAAGAAGAAATCTTCCCCTTTTTTTGACTCATCCAAAGATGTGCAGCCTAAAAGAAAACTTTTGTCCTAACACTTTTATCCATTCACTTATTCGACAATTTATTGTTGAGGGCTTACTATGTATAAAGTATCATGCTTTTATAATGAAGCATACAAAAAGTGGGTAGAAAAGATGGGACAATTACACAAATAAGATAAAAAGCAGTTGGTAGCTATGGTTTAATGGGAAGGAAGGAAAGAAGGAAGGAAGGAAGGAAGGAAGGAAGGAA
>NW_027186473.1:12491464-12521475 GCF_028583685.1 Petaurus breviceps papuanus
AGGAAGGAAGGAAGAAAGGAAGGAAGGAAGGAAGGAAGGAAGGAAGGAAAGAAGGAAGGAATTTAAAGCATTTATTAAGCCCTTAGAACGGGTGGATCACTATGCTAAAGCACTGAGGATAGAAATAGAAAAATCAAAACAGTCTCTGTTCTCAAGGAGCTCACACTCTAAAAACCACTGGATTTGGTGTCAAAAAGATCTGACTTTAAATCTTAGCTGCTACTTTTTGGATGTATGAACTTGGGCAAGTCAGAAAAATTGCTCCTTGTCTCAGTTTCTTCCTCTGTAAATTTAGACAATAATCAGATCAATCAATAAATAAACATTTATTCACTGGACTAGGTACTGGGGACACAAAGAAAAAAGAAACAACCCTTATCATTAAGGAGCTCAGCCTCTTGGCATCCATCTGCTCAGCAAGGCTGGAGTAGAAATGAAGTAAGACAACACCTATAAAGCATCTTGTGAACTCTAAAGCACAGTAGATGCGTTATAATAATAACAACAATAAGAATAAATAGCATTTAAATAGTGCCTACTATGGGCCAGACATATCACAAATATTATTGCATTTCTTTCTTAAAACAACCCTGTGAGGTAAGACTGGTTTCGAGCTCAGGTCTTCTTGACTCCAGGCCCAGCACCATATCCATTGTGTTACCTAGCTGACTTAAGACAGCATATAATAAGTACCATATGTATAGCACAAATATAGTGCTTGCTGTGAGAATTCAGAGAATGTAAAAGTTCAATTCTGGCTGGAAGATAAGGAAGAGTAGGGGAAGAAGAAAGAAACGAGCTTTTATTAAGCTCCTACTATGAACCAAGAACTGTGCTAGGTCCTTTATGGATAGTTCTTTGTTTGATCTTATTTCATCAAACATTGCAGGGAGCTTCATGGGTGAAGTGACATTTTCCAGAACAAAAAGTTCTAATTTTATGCCCTTAGTAATACGGAGCCACTACCGAAGTAGGAAGAGACATGAAAAAACATCCCAGTTGCTGGACATCTCCTTTGTTTCCAATTCTTTGCTACTACAAGAAGTTCTGTGATAAATATTCCCCCCTTTTTTCTCTTCTTTTTTGTTATTGACCTCTATGAGGCATATGCCTAGCAGTGGGATCTCTGGATCAAAGAGAATGGCCATTTTAGTTACTTTCCTTGCATAATTCCAAATTGTTTTCTAGCTCATCCTATTTCATGATTAGAAAGAAAGTAGACCTGTCTCCAATTATCAACCTTTTCTTCTCCTTTTGGATTTAAAATACAGATGATTCTTTACTTCATACAAAAAAGCCCATACTTTCTATCCAACAACTTATTTCTTTCACCATTTACTTAGACATTCTTATATACAGATTATATTTGTTGAATTTTGTTTGGCATACTTGGTCATTGGTTTCAGGTAATCTATACCACCATCAAAAGCCCCCATTCCACATTTGGGACAGAAAAGAACAGAGGAGGGGGAGAAGTCAAGATAGCAGAGTAGAAGCAGGACCTCCATGGGGCTCCGGCTTCCACCTTCCCTAATTCATGTAAAAGGGGACTCTAAACAAACTTTGGAGCTGCAGAACCCATAAAATGACACAGAGAAGCTAACTTCCCTCTGAGGACGGCCTGACAGGCTAGCAGGAATCAACCAGCACAGCACTCTGGGAGCTGAGCACAGGCCCACATGAGGCAAAGGTTTTAGCCCCAGGGCAGGTCTGACCAGCAGCTGGCTGGAGGGACTCCAGATCACCAGCAGCTGTGGCTGTTTCCAGATTTATCAACACATAGATGCAAAGGACAAAGTGAGAGGTCAGTGCAGTGCAGATTTTGGGACCCAGTAGTTGGGAGTGCATTGGCTTTTGCCCCCAGGGAGAGAAGCTGCTGAGGATCCCCAGCCATGCATCTGAAGACACGTGGCAGTTTCAGCCCCTGGCCTTCAGAGTGTAGGGGGACCAAGCGACCAGTGTGAGGGATTATCACTCTTGCTTTAACCTGCTTGGATCTGGATTGCAGTCTAGGGTGGAGGTCCTGGGGTGTGTGTCCAGCTTGCCAGCACATGTGGAGGCTTCAGCAAGGGCACCCAACTAATACCTCTGGCAGCTGAGAAAACCCCAGCGTTTGGCACAAAGCTCCCCTGTCTGGTAGTAGAGTCCTACTGTGGCAAAAAGTCCAAAAGTCAAGTAATTGAGTGGCAACATGACCAGGCAAAGGAAACAAAGCATACAGAAGATTCCAACATTAGACTGCTATTTTGGGGACAAAAAGGATCAAAGCATGGAAGAGGAGGAAGACAGTGAAGTCAGAACTCCTGCACCAAAAGCTTCAAAGGAAAATACAAGCTGGTTACAGGCCATAGAGGACCTTAAGAAGCATACAAGAGAAGTGAAGGAAAAATTGGGAAGAAAAAAGAGAATGATGCAAGAAAATTAGGAAACGAGAGTCAACAGTCTGACTGAGGAAAATAACACCTTAAAAAATAGACTAACTCAAATGGCAAAAGAGGCTCAAAAAGGCAATGAATCCCTTAAAAAGCCAAATTTGCCAGATAGAAAAAGAATCTCAAAAGCTCACTGAGGAGAATAATTCCTTCAGAATTAGATTGGAGCAAATGGAAGCTAATGACTTTATGAGAAATCAAGATGCTGTTAAACAGATCCAAACAAATGAAAGAATAGAAGGCAATGTGAAATATCTCACTGGAAAAACCACTGACCTGGAGAATAGATCCAGGAGAGATAATTTAAAAATTATTGGACTACCTGAAAGCCATGATCAAAATAAGAACCTAGAAACAATCCTCCAGGAAATTCTCAAAGAAAATTGCCCTGATGTTTTAGAACCAGAGGGCAAAATAGAGGTTGAAAGAATCCACCAATCACCTCCTGGAAAAGATCCCAAAAAGAAAACTCCTAGGAATATTATAGCCATGTTCCAAAATTCCCAGATTAATGAGAGAATATTACAAACAGCCAGGAAGAAACAATTTGAATATTGTGGAAACACAATCAGGATAACCCAGGATCTGGCAGCTTCTACACTGAGAGATCAAAGGGCTTAGAATATGATATTCCAGAGGTCAAAGGAGCTGGGATTAAAACCAAGAATCACTTACCCAGCAAAACTGAGTATCATGTTTCAGGGGAAAATATGGTCATTCAGTAGAATAGAGGACTTTGAAAAATTCTTGATGAAAAAAACAGAGTTGAATAGAAAATTTGACATTCAGATACAAGAAGCAAGAGAAGCATGAGAAGGTAAACAGGGAAAAGAAATCATAAGGAACTTATCAAAGTTGAAATATTAACATTCCTACATGGAAAAACAATAATTGTAACTGATGAAGCTTTTCTCAGTATGAAAATAGTTGAAGGGAATAGAATTTATATATATATATGTATATGTCTATATATGAGGGTATATGGGCATATGAGTACATATGTGAATGTGTGTATATGTTTATGGGTATACATAGATAGAGGGCACAGGACCAATTTAATAGGAAGGGATGATACTTAAAAGGTGAAATTAAGAGGTGAGAGAGGAATATAATGAGAGGAGATGGGGAGAGACAGAATGGGGTAAACTATCTCATATAGAAGAGGCAAGGGAAAATGTTTACAATGGAGGGGAAGAATAGGAAGGCAAAAGCAAATGGGTCAACCTTATTCTCATTGAATTTGGCCTGGGGAGGGAATGAAATACACACTAAATAGGGTATCTCACCCTACAGGAGAATAGAGGGGAAGGGGATGAGAGGGGGGATGATAGAAGGGAGGACAGGCTGGTGGGGAAGGAAGTTGGAAGCACCTACTTTTGAAAAGGGACAGGATCAAAGTAGAGAATAGAGCAAGTGGGAGGGTGGGATAGGAGGGAGGGAAATATAGTCAGTCTTTTATAATATATCTACTATGTTAATGTTTTGCATTAGCTACACATGAACAACCAATACTGAACCGCTTATCTTCCCAGTAAGGGTGGGTGACAAGGGAGGAAGGGAATGAATCTGGAATTCAAAGTTTTCAAATCAAATGTTTTAATGTATGTATGTATGTATGTATGTGTGTGTATATATATATACATATATATATATATATATATACTATTTTCGAAAGGGATATGGGATAAAATATGGGAGAGAGCAGATTGCAGGAGGGGATATCCTGTGGGACTGCTATTTGGGGTGGTGGGTAGGGGAAAAAAGGGGAGAAAATTTGTAACCCCAAATCTGGTGGAAATGAATGATGTAAATCAGAAGTTAACAAAGCATTTTAAAAATGAAAAAAAAGAAAGAACAGAGGATCAGTGATGTGCTGGTGGGAAGGTCACATCAACAAGTAGGAAATAGGGTCATGTATATCTAAGGGATAATTCAACCTCAACTTCTCTCTGATAGTAATGGTGGAGGCAATCAGTCACAAACTTTTGCCAATACAGATTAACATCGGCTCTGCTGATTAGATTTGTGCATTACAAATGATTGTAATTTTCCCCCTTTCCAATAGGATATGTTAGTTTTGAGCTCTTTGCTTCTCCGTTGCTCCCTTCCACATATGCACAGACAAGGGACAAAATCCAAATAGGCAAACAGTATAGTATTTGGGGACATGAAGTCAATTGGTTCACCAGGGGACAGAATAGAATTGGGTGAAATTAGGTTGGAAATATAGGACTGACCTTTTTACAGATGTATTCTCCCTGCTATGTCATTTTTGGAAAACTATCTTTCATTGCTACTTCTAGTTTTTTAATGTCATATTTGAAGTCATAACATGATTATAATTTTAGGAACCAGCATGAATATTGGCTTTGGAGGGTTCGACTTCTGACTGTCATTTTCTACTTGGATAAACAAACTCTTGGCATCATTAAAAAGTCATTTAGGTTTTTAAGCATCAGTTTCTTCATCTGTAAAATGAGGAAATTGGATTCAATGACCTGTGAGTTCTCTAAGATCTTATGATAAGTTGTGTTTTAGGAAGATAACTCTGGTGGCATTGTGTAGAATAGAGAGAGAATGGAGACCAGAACACTAATTAAGAAGCTATTACAACAGTCCAGGTGTGAGGTAAGGGCTTGGGCAAGGATACTGGCAGGAAAAATGGACACATAAGAACTAACTGTACCATCATAAGGATGGCGCTAAGCCAGGCAAAAGGGTGATTGGGTCCTTCATCCCCTCCTGCCTCAGTCCTCTCACCCCTCCTTTCCTACTAGGATAAGATCTGTTAGTAATGCTGGGATTAGTGCTAGAGCACAAACAGTAGGAGAGGTTTGTTGGGAAATAGTTATATTCTAGTCACCTCCCCCTTCTCTGTTGATAGTAAAATCTAAGAGTTGGTCCCAATAAAAGAACCCTGAAAAAATCTGCAAAGACTTTCCATCACTTATTGGCAGCATAAAGTCTCAGGTAAACTCAGTCCCAAACTGAAGAAATGTTCTTCTAAAAACTCCTCCCCAACCCCCACCTCAGCACTCTACCCTCTGGAGACGATGTGGTGGAGTCTTTGGTGCCAAAGGCATTTAAAGGACTCTGACGTGTTTATTTTAAATTGGGTTTGGCACATATGCTTTCTATGATAAAATGGTTTATCTGAGCTTTGCTAAATCATTTCCTGTCATTCTGAGATCAAGCACCATCTAAACTGTAAACATTCCCTCTTCTGTCCTTCTGAGTGGCTTGTGGGGCACCCATTGGGATTTACCTTCAAATGGGGACTAGGAAGGGGCCCAATAAATATTTCACACATAAAAGGATTGTTATAACAAAGGGGTCCTAAATCCCCCAGGGTTATCTCCACAGCTTGCTTTTTTATTTTCTTCTGACCTCTATCTCCTGAAATCTGAAGGGATTTCCTCAGAATAAAGTACATGTTTAAGTGAAGATGACCAAGAGGGGAAGAGAAAATGAGGAAGGGAGAGGGCGGAGAAAAACCGGAGACCCTATAAATGAAGATAAAGATTATTTTAAAAAGAGAAAGGTTATATCAAGAAAGTGATCTGACTGTAAACCAACTTCCATAGTCTTTGATTAAGATAGCCCCTGTGAGAGAAAGCAGTGTCTCAATTCTACCTCCATTTAATTGCACTGTCAACACAATCCTATTGCAGACCCCATTATGCACACCTTACTGTGATTCGGAAAATAGTACCTAGTTTCTAAGATAAGTTTTATGGAGATAAGGAAAGAACAAGAAAAGTAAGGGAAGGATACAGGAAAAACCTTGGTCTTAATACTTTGATCTATAATGATCCATGAGGAAAGAAGCATCTACCCAGTGGGGTTAGTGGATTGAAATTAGGGGTCAATATTTTTAAGTTAGCATTCTTACCATATGCCTATACCAGAAGGCAGGAACAGCAGTTTGGGGTTTTAGTCTAGGCTATAATACTGTTGTGAAACCCTGAGCAAGTCACCTAACATCTGTTTCCTCATTTGTCAAATAAGAAGTTTGGATAAGATTGGGGAGAAAAGGAGGGAAAGAAAGAAAGGAAGGAGGGAGGAAGGAAGGAATGGGAGGAAGAAAAGAAGGAGGGAGGGAAGGAAGAAAAGAGGGAAAGAAGTGAGGGGGTACGGAAGGAAGAAAGGGAAAGGGATGGAGTGAAGGAAGGAGGGAGGGAGGAAGAAAATAAGAAAGGAGAGACTGAAAAAGAAGACAACTCCCACCCTTACAGAGCTTACATTTGGCAGGGAGGGCAGGATGGGAAACAATAAGTAAACAGAGAGTTCTATGTATGCTAGATTATTTGAGAAGGAAGAAAAATACAAGACATAATTTGTCCTGGTGGAAAGAGAATTGAACCATGATTCTGTGGCCTGAGTTCTTTTCCCAGAATGCCACTGCTTAACCTGGGGCAAATCACTTAATCTCTAAACACCTGAGTTTTCTCTTTTGTAAAATAAAGGGGTTGGATGATCTAGAGTTCTCTGACAGTAAGTAACCTCATGTTTAAAAAGTGTATGTTTTTTAGGTCCCCACCTGAAAGGAATTCACAATCTATTTCAAGATAGAAAGAAGAAGAATGAGATGATTAACACATATAAAATAATAGGAGAGTAACAGAAGACAATATACAATTGAGTCTTCAGCAGTGTGCTCCTAACAGAAATTCATTTCAGTGGAATTGGGTTTGTACACTTCCATTGACATGGTAGCTCTGACTTCAGAAATTTGTTCTTGCTCATTTAATTCTCTAAATTGCCCTTGTGGCCCAGGTACATTAAATACAGCTTCTAGCAATTCCTTGTCCTCCCCAAGCCTAGATTCTATGATAGTTATGCTTAGATGGATTTTTCTCTCCTATGTTGTTTTCAACTTTAATATTTAATTTTATTTGGGGTTTTAAAATTATCTTTGCCAAAATCAGTGTCTCTCCTCAATAATACAGATTCAAATATCCCACAGTCCCACGGAGCAGCTGTTCCATGACATTTTTCTTCTACATTGATCTTGACTTCAATTAGAAAGCAGGCTATGCTTGAGCTCTCAGCCCCTTCTGCCCAGTTGTCGCTTAGGGTTGGTGTTTTTTTTTTTTTTTTAATTACAGTTCTAAATGTGCATGAATTGTGTTGAGGGAACAATGCTTTTAATTTAGCACCTGTAGTTTCCCATGATTGGAAATGAAAGATGATAACCTGGCCATGGGTTACAGGTTACATGGAAATGAATAGCAGAGACAATAGTTTGAATACTATAGCCCAAAACCAACCTGGGAAAAAAGATCTGCATTGATTCGTAGATTGTAGAGGGGGAAAGGAGCTTAGACATCATATATTTACAGCTAGAAGGATTCTCAAGTCTTACAGATGAGGAGAGGGAGACCCAGAGAGTGAAAGTGACTTGTCCCAGATCACGAGTTAGCATATAGTCAAGGGGCGATTTAAACCCGATTCTCTAACTTCACATCCAGAGTTCCTCTCCCTGAGCCTCAAGGTATTCTAATTGAACAGACTCACTTTACAGATGAAAAAAACTGATCCTCAGCCAAGTGAAGGAGCTTACCCAAAGTCACAAGGTATTGGTAGAGCTTGGGCTAAAATATAATCTTCTGATTATAATTTTGATTACAACATGGAGCTTTTTTCCAATACAGGCTACCTCAACAAATTATGTAAACATTATGGACCTTTCCACTTTGAGTGGACATAATCTCAATTGTCTATTATATTGGCAGACAGATAGAGGGATGGAAATTCTTCCAAACAAAGTCTACTGACATTGACATTTAGTTTTGTGTGCTTTTTTTGTCGGAATTTATTTTGGCATTGATTAAATATCACCGAATAGTAAGAAATGATGAATATGAGGAAGATTTCTATGAAATAGAAATAAACAGAACCAAGAGAACAATATAAATGGTAACTACAACAAGAGAAATGAAAATGTCACTAAAAGAAAGCAAACTGAGTAAGGTCCAAAGGCAGACGAGTATTAGAAAAGATTATTATAACAACAACAATAGTAAATATTATCAGTCAGTCATGGTATCCGATGGTTTTTGTTTAGTTGTTTTTCCTTGTCAAAAAGGAGGGTCCAGAGGTGGAAGGCAGGAAGGAGAATGGGTTGAAATGACTGAAGTCAATAAGCATTTACTAAGTAGCTACTACCAAGAGCCAGGTTTTAGGCTCAGCACTGAGTATACAAAGAAAGGCAAAAATAGTCAAAAATGAGGAAGACAATAGGCAAACAATTATGTCCAAACAAGCTATAGAGAGAGTCGATTGGAGATATGAGAAGGAAGGAACACAAAATAAGGGGGATTAAGAAAGGTTTCTTGTAGAAGGTAGGATTTTAGTTGAGACTTGAAGGAAGCCAAAGGAAGGACATGGAGATTAGAAGCTAAAAAAGCATCAATGAAACATTTTAAAAATAGTTTTAAGATGAATATATGTTTTGTGCATTTATATACATATATACTGTCTGTATATAACACGGTAGTAGTAATATTATCTCAAATGATATTATTTAGGTTAAGTATTTTTTTTATCTTTTGTCAGCACACAACAGAGTTTCTGCATGTAGCAGACCCTCAATAAGTAACTATAGTTCAATTTCAAAAGCATTTTATCTTTTTTTGAGAATAGTACTTTTTCCAATTATATGTAAAGATGGTTTTCAACATTCTTTTTTATAAGGTTTTCAATACCAAACATTTCTCCCTCCTCTCCCCTCTTCCTTCCCCGTGATGGCAAGCAATCTGATATAGATTATACATGTGTAATCATGTAAGACATGTTTCCACATTAGTCATGAATGTGAAAGAAGAAATAGAATGGAAGGGGAAAACTATGAAAAACAAAAATATTATGCTTCAAATTGCATTCAGATTCCACGGTTCTTTCTCTGGGTGGGGCCAGCATTTTCCATCCCAAGTAGTTTGACGCTGCCATTGACTTAGCTGAGAAGAGCTAAGTCAATCAAAGCTGATCATTGTACAGTGTTGCTGTTACAGGGTTCTCCTGGTTCTGCTCACTTCACTGAACATCAGTCATTTGATCTTTTTCTAAAACAATTTAAACTCTATTTAAAAAAATTTATACTTATAATAATAAGTAATTTGGGGGTGGATAGGTGGTGCAGTGAATACAACACCAGCCCTGGAGTTAGGAGGACCTGAGTTCAAATCCAGCCCCACACACTTAACAAAAAACTAGCCATGTGACCTTGGGCAAGACACTTAACCACAATTGCCCTTCAAAAAAAAAGTAAAATTATAATAATAATAATTCCTAGTTTTTTCCTACTTTGTTCAGGTAAAATGCTTGTTCCAGTTGCTTTAAGAGTCAATGTAAAGAAATCCTATTTGGACTCAATTTATAGCACTTTGCTCAAGTTAGATATATCTGAGTTGTTAACTCTTAGCCCATTACTTTAAGAGAAGTTTAAAAAAAAAAGCCACCAACCTCAAAGTAACAATAACAACAATGAAACCTTTTTGGTCTTCATTTTTTTTAGTACACAATGCACTAAAATATATTTAATCCTTTACCCTTCCAGCATTAGAGATGCTATGTCAGTGTTGTATGTCTCTCTGACAACGGCCACCTGGAAAAGGTCTAAAAATGATGATCAGTCTATGAAGGGTGGTTTTCTACATAAAAATACTGGGTGGTCTAAAAGAGGGAATACCAGTTTCAGAACACTCTAGGGGTTTTGAGCCAAACTATTGTGATAATATATTTTATGATTCTATGTTAGAATATAAAAAGACAGTTTCTGGCACACTAGTAACACTGTGCTAAATGAGTATGTGTTTTGTTTTGCAAATACTTACATATACATGTTTCTTTCCCCAAAAGACTTCTGAGCTCCTCAAGATTAGGTAGAGTGGAAGAGGAAGAGTATTCCAGGCCCAGGGGATAGTCAGAGAAAATGTCTGGAGCCTAGAGATGGGGTATCTTGTTCTTGGAACAGCCAAGAGGGCACCATCACTTGATCAAAGAGGAAGCGATGGGGCATAGGGTATAAGAAAACTGAAGACATAGGAGGGGGCTAAGTTATGAAGCATTCTGAATGCCAAACAGAGCATTCTGTATTTGATCCTGGAGGCAAAAGTAGGGAGCCACTGGAGTTTAGGAAGTATGGGGGTAATATTGACTTGTGTTTTAGGAAAATCACCATAGGGGCTGGAAGATGGATTGGAGAGGGGAGAGACTCAAGGCAGGCAGCCCCACCAGCAAGCTTTTACAATACTCTAGTTGTGAGTGATCAGGGCCTACACTAGAGGGGTGGCAGTGTCAGAGAAGAGAAGGGGGTGTAATGAGAGATGCTGCCAAGGTGAAATCGATAGGCCAGATTAAGTCGTTTAACCTGTTTGCCTCAGTTTCCTCAAGTGTAAAATGGGGATAATAACAGCACCTACTTCATAGGGTTGGTGGGAGGATCAAATGAGTTAATATTTGTAAACCACTTAACACATTTATGGCACACTACGTAAATGCATATTCCCTTCCTTCTCAATATGCATGTTAACAAACTGCTTATTTACAAAGTGTTGGCTTATTGATAAGATCAGAAATTATTCTAGAAAATGATTCCACATAAAAAAAAAACTGGTTGGTAAAGGTAGAAGAAGGGAGTGGCAAACCCTAAAGCAAAGCACTTGTGGAAACTAGCCTAAAAATGTCCAAGTCTGCATCTTATATCCATGACTCAGTTTCCTCCAAACTTGACTTCCGCCTTATGAAACTCAAAACTTTATCTGAAATTAAGAAAAAAACCGGAGACCGTGAAGCTGCCACCTTTGCCACATGGCAAGGCAATATCTTCCTGACCTGTCTGCTGAAGGGAGCAATCTTTAATAAAGGATCACTATTCATGATAATTCAGATTCAGATTGACTGTGCTCTGCCTCCTTTTAGCATCTTCCACTCCCACATTCCCACATGGCCCTTTCTATCATATGGTTTCTACTATTTTGGTCCAAATCAGAACCTGCTATCTTGCCTTGGTTCAGACTATAGAGAATGCCATTGTTTCTATGCACTAAGAAAAACATTCATGATCCCAGGATCCTAGTCTGATTTCTAGCAGAAATCACTTCCATAGTTTCATCTGTAGTCTACAAAGTCAGACAACTAGCAGAAATGGGAAAGGGGAAATAGGTAGAAGGAAAGAGATGGATGGATGCTAGTTCATTTCTCTCCGTAACCTTAAAGCAGTGTTAGAATATTACAATATCTGCATTATTTTAGGATTATAATCTTCCCATTTCACATTGAACTCTGATATCTCACAAGGACTTGGAAATTAGATTAGCACCTGTTTTGCATATAATCCTAGAATGATCCTGGGCCAGCACCAGTCATCTTGACCTTTGTCTTGCCACTGGACTCTGGAGGAGAGGGCAAGGCTGATGACTTTAGGAAGCTCTGCCATAACAACAACAACAATAGAGTGGAAGAACATCTAATTCAACCCTGTGCCCAGGGGACAAATGCCTTTTATAACATCCAGGACAAGTGTTTGTCCAATTTGACTTGAACACCTCTAGGGATGGGGCTCTAAGACTGCTTCATGAGATGACCAAACCCAGTTTCAGACAGCTCTAAGTATTAGGAAGGTGTTGGGAGAAGGAAGGTAGACCTTCTGAATCAGAAGGACCTGAGTTCAAATTAGACCTCAGACACTTAACACTTACTAGCCATGTAACCTTGTGCAAGTCGCTTAACCCCAATTGCCCTGCTCTCCCATCTCCAAAAAAATAAAGGGTCCAGAGATGGAAAGCAGGAAGAAGAATGGGTTGAAATGACTGAAGTCAATAAGCATTTATTAAATATTTACTACCAAGAGCCAGGTTCTAGGCTCAGCACTGAGAATACAAAGAAAGGCAAAAATAGTAAAAAATGAGGAAGACAATAGGCAAACAATTATGTACAAACAAGCTATAGACAGAGTCAATCGGAGATATGAGAAGGAAGGAACACAAAATAAGAGGGATTAAGAAAGGTTGTTTGCAGAAGGTGGGATTTTAGTTGAGACTTGAAGGAAGCCAAAGGAAGGAGATGGAGATTAGAAGCTAAAAGTATCAATAAAACATTTTAAATAGTTTTAAGATGAACACATATACGTGTTTGCATATATATATATTTATACACATATAACTATATATACTGTCCATATATAACAGGTGAGTAGTAATAGTCACTCAAGTGATATTATTTAGGTTAAGTATATTTTTTATCTTTTGTCAGCACATGATAATTTTCTGCATGTAGCAAATCCTCAATAAATAATTATAGTTCAATCCAAATGCATTTTATCTTTTTTTTTGAGAATAGTACTTTTTCCAATTATATGTAAAGATGGTTTTCAACATTCATTTTTATAAGGTTTTCAATACCAAACTTTTCTCCCTCCTCTCCCCTCTTCCTTCCCCATGATGGCAAGCAATCTGATATCGATTATACACGTATAATCATATAAGACATATTTCCACATTAGTCATGTTGTGAAAGAAGAAATAGAATGGAAGGGGAAAACTATTAAAAACAAAAAAACAAAAATATTATGCTTCAAATTGCATGCAGATTCCATGGTTCTTTCTCTGGGTGTGGCCAGCATTTTCCATCCCAAGTAGTTTGACACTGCCTTGCATAATTCTATTGCTGAGAAGAGCTAAGTCAATCAAAGCTGATCATTGTACAGTGTTGCTGTTACAGTGTTCTCCTGGTTCTGCTCACTTCACTGAACATCATTCATTTGATCTTTTTCTAAAGCAATTTAAATTCTATTTTTAAAAATGTATACTTATAATAATAGCTAATTTTTCCTACTTTGTCCAGGTAAAATGCTTTTTCCAGTTGCTCTAAGAGTCAATGTAAAGAAATCCTATTTGGGCTCAATTTATAGCACTTTCCTCAAGTTACATATATCTGAGGTGTTAACTCTTAGCCCATTACTTTAAGAGAAGTTTAAAAAAAAACCACCAACCTCAAAATAACAATAACAACACAATCTTTTTGCTCTTCATTTTTTTAGTACACAATACACTACAATATATCTAATCCTTTACCCTTCCAACATAGAGATGCAATGTCAGGGGTGTGTGTCTCTCTGACAATGGCCACCTGGAAAAGTTCTAAAGATGATGATCAGTCTATGAAAGGTGGTTTTCTACATAAAAATACTGGGTGGTCTAAAAGAGGGAATACCAGTTTCAGAACACTCTAGGGGTTTTGAACCAAGCTATTGTGATAATATATTTTATGATTCTATGTTAGAATGTAAAAAGACAGTTTCTGGTAACACTGTGCTAAATGAGTATGTGTTTTATTTTGCACATACTTATATATACATGTTCTTCTCCCAAAAGAATTCTGAGCTCATTGAGATTAGGGACTCTTTATCTTTTCTTCCCAGCCCACTCCCTTTTTTTTTTTGCATCTCTAGGGTTTAGCATACACATTCCTGGAACATGGTAGTCACTTAATAAACACTTACTGATTGCTGAATTGATTGAATGATCTAAAAAAAAATATGGTACCTCCAGAGTGCCAAATCAGACATTTGTAACTGAAGACCCTGTAGACCCTGGGGGTGTCTACATCTGTCATTTAAAGGCACAGTATTACCATTTTCTTAGATGTTCAGGAATCAACAAATAATTATTGAGCACTGGACTAAGCATAAGGAGGGGACACAAAAAAGAATGATATGCAATCCTTGCAGTCAGGAGCTTCCACTTTACTAGGGTGATAGACATATTACCTATAATACAAGTATAGTGGGTAACAAATTTATATTCCATCTTGTTCCACATCTCCAGTAGGCCCCACTCATAAAGCAGAAACCAAAGGAAAAGAAAAGTGCAGGGAAGTTAGGTTGGGGGCAGCATAGAAGAAAGCTCAGTCGGGGCGGCCAGGTAGCACAGCGAGTAAGAGTTGAGTAAGAGTAAGAGGCTCCAGTGTTGAGATAGACCTGGAGATCGAATCCCGGGCTCAGACACTTAGCACCTACCCAGAAACACCTGGCTGTGTAACCTTGAGCAAGTTACTTAACCCCAATTGCTTAGGGGTGGCCAGGTGGCTCAGCGAGTAAGAGCACCGGCTCCAGTGTCGGGATGACCTGGATCAAATCTGGGCTCATATACTCAGCACCACACCCAGAAATAACTGGCCATGTAACCTTGAGCAAGTTACTTAACCCCGATTGCTTAATTTAAAAAAAGAAGGAGAAGAAAGCTCAGTCTTCAGAAGAAAGACAAAAGGAAAAATGGAGGCAAGAGGAGTTTTTCTATATATCTTTCCTGTCCTCAACTTCCCCTCCAATTTTCATTGAGGGAACATAAATGAGCACAACAAAGAAAACAGTAACCGTGATTTTTCTTTTTGAGCTGTCTAAAGACTGAGTCCAAGAACAAAATCTGAATGTCAAAAACACATTTTGGGAACAAGAACGAGTGTAATTTTATTCCTTGTTCTGACACATTTTGGAGACTGGCCAAAAGGAAAATAGCCTTTATCATTAAAACATTTTCCATATCCAATGCCACAAAAAAAAATCCCACCCTGAGTATTTCCACCCCACCATTTCATTCCCTGCAGCTGTGAAATTTTGAGCTGATAAATGTCTAATTTCTAAACATGGGGCATTCTTAATTTAAAGATTTTGTTTTTCGAGGCTTGGTTACTCCTCCCCCACCCCACTCCAATTGATATTTGTTTTTACTCATTCCTGGATTTCCAGGGCTGGTCCAAATCTGACCAAAGAAAGCAGGAATTCCTCTTGTCATGAGATCTCTGAAGCAGATAAGAACAGCAGATGTATCATGAGACCAATTGTTTTCAGGAGATTTTCAGAATTGTCTTACACATTCAGCCATCATACAATCTCTCAACAGGATTTTAATAGCCAAAAAGCATAAGATATTATCAATTCTGAAACTCCATCATTTCTCTTGAAAGAATTAACTTGATGATTCATAATAGGAAAATGGGGAGACTGTAAATAGATCCTTCCCAAACTAATTCCAATGAAGGCTACTAACACACATCAATACTGATTTCTTAAATATAATGATAGATCAGTGGAATAGATTAGGTACACAATACACATTATTAAGCAACCATAGTAATCTAGTGTTTGGTGAACACAAAGATCCAGGCTTGAGGGAGAAGAACTCACCATTTGACAAAAATTACTGGGAAAACTTGAAAGCAGTTTGGCAGAAACTAGATATAGACCAACATCTCACATTGTATACCAAAATAAAGTCAAAATGGGTACATGATTTAGACATAAAGGGTGATAGCATAAGCAAATTAGGGGAGCATGGAAAATTTTACTAGTCAGATCTATGGATAAAGGAAGGATTTATGACCAAACAAGACACAGAGAGGATCAAAGGATGCAAAACAAATAATGTTGGTTACATTAAATTAAAAAGGCTTTGCACAAACAAAACCAATGTAGCCAAAATTACAAAGAAAGCAGAAAACTGGGGGAAATTTTTACAGCAAGTTTTTCTGATAAAGCCCTCAACTAAGTCAAATTTAAAAGAACTTGAGTCATTCCCCAATTGATAAATGGTTTTCAAAGGATATGAACAGACATCTTTCAGGTGAAGAAATCAAAGCTATCTATATTCATATGAGAAATGCTCTAAATCACTATCATATGAAAAAAATCCTCTAAATCACTATTGATTAGAGAAAAGCAAATTAAAATAGCTCTGAGGATATCACCTCATACCTATCAGATTGGCTAATATAATAGAAAAGGAAACTGATAAATATTGTGGGAATGGATTGGAAAAATTGCGACAAAATGAATTGCTAGTGGAGTTGTGAACCAATTCAACCATTCTGGAGGACATTCTGGAATTATGAACTGAGGGCTATAAAATTGTGTATATGCTTTGACCCTGCAATACCACTAGAGATCAAAGAAAAAGAAAAGGCACTTACATGAACAAAAATATTGATAATTCCTTTTGTGTTGGCCAAGAACTGGAATTTGAGGGGACACCCATCATTTGGGAAATGACCAAACAAGATGCAATATATGATTGTAATGGAATACTGTTGTGCTATAAGAAAATGATGAGCAGGATGCTTTCAGAAAAACCTGAGAAGACTTATATGAACTGATACAAAGTGAAGTGAGTGGAACCAGCAGAATATTGTACATAGTAAAAGCAATAGAATTGCTTATATACTTTTCTTTCCTTTCTTCTTTTTTTGACATGAGTTTGAATTATTAAGCTATTCTGACCAATACAATGAACCAAGACGATTCTGAAAGATTTATGATGAAAAGTGCTATCTACTTCTAGAGAAAGAACTAATGATGTCTGAATGCAGATTGAAGCATAATCTTTTCACTTTCTTTATTTTTCTTTATTTCACTTTCTTTATTTTTCTTGCTTTTTTGCAATATAGCTAATATGGAAACATATTTTGCATGATTTCATGTGAATAATTGATATCACTTTTCTTGACGTCTCAATGGTAGGGAAGAGCTGGAAAGGATAGAAATCAGAACTCAAAAAAATTTTAAATGAATGTTAAAAATAAATATTTTTTTAAATACTGACTTATTTGCCTTATGCCCTACTCCTAACATGCTTAGATGGAACTGTGAATCAAACCCTGTTAGACTAAAAGACTGTTGACCAATTCCTATCAACCCAGACAAAATGAACAAGAGGGAAATGCATCATTCCCTTGGCAAAGTCTATTTGACAGACTTCAAGTATTGAGCACAATCAAGTCAACAAGACCAAAAACCTTTTCAGGTGGATTTTTTTAGCTTCCCCAGAGCCTAGAGCTAGCCCAGACCCACAACCATTTTTCCAACCTTCCCATCACACTCAAATATGTATTTTTCTTTTGCACTTGTCTTAATCAGTGTTTAGTATCTTTAGCTACTTAAATATACTTTATTTACTCATTAAACCCTTAAGTCTTTCGTTCTTGATCTAGCTCTTGAAAAACTTCAACTATCTAGTCCTTTCCTGGTATATATCTATTTCCAGTCACCATTAAGTATTTATAATTACTTGAATGAAATCCTGTCCATCAAGACCCTCAAAGACTATTCCCGTATGAAAATTCATTTCCAAAGATGCTTCATGGATGGTGGAACATGTGTTCAGTGTATAATGGAGGGCATCCAAAAGATACACAAGTAGTCTGGGAGTGTCAAGGATAAATGGTTGGGGTCTGAAAACAGGAAAATTATGGAGAGCTCATAAATAAGCATGATCAAGTGGCATAGGCTGGGCATTTATATAATGATAATACAGCTCTGGATATCAGGGTGAGTTGATTTCCATGAGACTACAATGCCAGGGCTCTTCTTTATCTCTGACCTCTTTTTCTTTGCTTCCTTCCCTTGATCCTCTTCTGTCCACCTCCTATGATTCTGTTTGGAACCCTCTTTTATCCTTATTTTCTCTTAGCAATCTCATTCAGTGACTGACTTCAAACATGATTTCGGTGCAGATTATTTCTAAAATCTGTATCTCCAGTTAAGAACTTTTTACTGAGTTCCAATACTGTATTGCCAACTTCCTTTAGTAAAGAGTTTTTCTGTAAAGACAGTAGGCACAGAGGGTCATATAGTGAAATTTTTAGTCAGAGAAACTATACATAAACCCCTAGGTCTCCTACTTATTATTTATGTAACCCTGAATAAATCACTTAGCTTATGTGAGCCTCAGTTCTCTCTCATCTGTATGTAACATCTCATGGTGGTGTTTATGTGATAAAAGATATCTCAGGTGCCCTCAGGGATAACTATAATAACTTGACCAACTCCATTCAGTGCTTATCACCTTATGAATTCTTTATCTCTCAAGGTTCAAAAGCAGCCTAGTGGGTATACTCTGGGATATTCTCTTTAACTACAAAAATTAAACATCTCTCTCTCTGTCTCTCTCTATCTCTCTCTGTGTCTCTGTGTGTGTGTGTCTCTCTCTCCTCCCTCATTACTGCTGGGTGAGATTGCCAAGAGAAAATAAAGGAAAAAAAGGACTGAGGACAGAATAATAAAAATATATATTTTTAGGGGGATTTTAAAAAAAGAGCAGAAGAGGATCCAAGGAAGGAAGCACAGAAAAATAATCAGAGACAAATAGTCAGGGCATTGTAGTATCATGGAAGTCAACTTGCCCTGGACTCTGGAACAGTATTATTAACATAGAAATAACCACTCTAATCTTTTTCATTGACTCAGTCCCCTTCCAATGTAGTTTCAATGAATGTATCATTCCATAGATTAGTTTACCTCTATCAATCTCAAACTCCAAATTACAGACCTAGACAAAAATCCTGATGGCTATGTAATTTATTAACATTATTAAATAATATGTAGTCACAAATAAGCATTTGGATAAAATATAGAAGGCTGTAAAGTCACTTCATGCAGGGAAAATAAAGAAGCTTCTTACTGGAAGTCTTTTGACCATCTTAAAAGTCAACTGCTATTCAGCAAGATCTCAATTCTAGTCCACTACAGTCTCACACTTGTCTTTACGTGTTTCCCCGACAATAAGACCTATCCCGAAAATAAGCCCTCCCCTTACTGTGTAAGATTCCTCTAAAATAAGCCCTCCCCCGAAAATAAGCCCTATTGAGACTGCTACTGTAGTGAAGGTGATCCCCTGCACTACACGCTACATTACGGTACCCTCTGTATGCACTGTCCCCCCCCGGGTGAAACGCACGCCACGCTCCAAGCTGCATCCAATCAGAGCTGCAGCAGTGAGCGCGTCATCCTGTTCTTCCCCAGTGATTTGCTTGCTGGCGCCATTGAAAGCAGTGCCGCGGAGGAGAGCTGAGGCAGGACAACATAAGCCCTCCCCTGAAAATAAGCCCTCTGGTGTTTTTCTTTCCAAAAAAAAATTAATAAGACAGTGTCTTATTATCAGGGAAACATGGTATATCTTTCACTTTTCAGTTCATACTCAACAGCTTGCATATTGCTGTTGCCTCCCTGACTTCTCCAAAACTTGTACAAAAGTTTCTTCTTCAGACACTGGAATCAAAAACTAAACTGAGAGGCGGCCAGGTAGCACAGCGAGTAAGAGCACCGGCTCCAGTGTCGGGATGACCTGGGGATCAAATCCACGCTCAGATACTTAGCACCACACCCAGAAATAACTGGCTGTGTAACCTTGAGCAAGTTACTTAACCCTGACTGCTTTAAAAAATAAATAAATAAACTGAGCTATCCTTGGAATTTTGGGAATTTCTTTTCTCAAAGATCATCCAAAATCTCTATGATCCTGGGAAGGTCATCCAAATTCTCTGTAACTCTGAGGTGGTCACACAATGTCTGAGTGATCCTGGGTTTTAGCAACTCAGCACTGAATACCAAAAGGGATTGAACTCGATGGTCTCTAAAGATCATTCAAGTTCTAAATCTATGATCCTATGATATAATAAACAATTTAAAGACTTGAAACTATAACCATTTTAGTGAAACTTGGGAAGGTGTGTATGAACTAAATCAGATTAAAATGAACAGAACAAAAACAATTTAAACAATAAGAAAAATACTGTAAGAGCAAACAACCTTGAAAGACTTATGAACCTTGATCAAAACAATGACCAGCCATGATTCCAGAGGACTAAGATGAAACCAACTCCCCACCTCTTGAAAAGAGGTAATAGAGTCATAGTACAGAATGAGACATATTTGTTGGACTTAATGTAGGAATTTGTTTTGACTATGCATATTCGTTATAATAGTTTTGTTTTTTGTTTCAACTGAGGGGGTGAGAAGAGAAAATTGATTTTTGTTCACTGAAAAAATAAAACGTAATTCTAAAAGGCTTGCCACTATACATATAGCTATATATCATTGTAAAATTCCCTTCTGCTAGTAACAGATATACTATAGTCATATGTATTCTAAAGTAATAAGATTGGTATGGGTGACATAGGGTCAATCTGGCTACTTTAAATTTCTTATTTTTATTCATTTTTATTGTTGCTTATTTTTATTTTCAGTTCTAAATTCTCTCCCTCCCTCCATTCCATCCTCCATCCACTTTCAAGAAAGAAACATGATACCTATTATACATATGAAATCATATAAAACATTTATGCATTAGCCATATTCTGGAGGAAAAAAAGCAAGAAAAATAAAGGGGAAATTATGCTTTAGTCTACAGTCTGAATCCATCAGTTTTCTAAAGAAAGGTGGACAGCATTTTTCATTATGGGTCCCTTGAAATTGTGGTGGATCATTGCATTGATCAGTTACTAAGCCTTTCACAGTTGATTATCTTTACAATATTGCTGTTATTATGTACACTGTTCTCCTGGTTCTGTTCACTTCACATAGCCCATATAAGACTTCCCAGGTTTTTCTGAAACTATCTCCTTCATCATTTCCTTCAGCACAATAGTATTCCATCATATCCATATACCATAACTTGTTCAGATACGCCCTAATTGATGGGCAACCCCTCAGTTTCCAATACTTTTCCACCACAAAAAGAGATGCTATAAATATTTTTGCACATATAGGCCTTTTTCCTTTTTATTTGATCTCCTTGGGGGTATATATCTAGTGACAGTGATGCTGACATCAAAAGATACGTAAAGGTTTATAGCCTTCCAAGCATAGTTCCAAAATTTTCTCCAGAATGCTTGGACTGCTTCAGCACTCCACCAACAGTGTATTAGTGTTCCAATTTTCCCACATCCCCTCCAGTATTTGTCATTTTCCTTTTCTGTCATGTTAGCTTATCTGATAGGTTGAGGGGGTACCTCAGAGTTGTTTTAATTTGCATTTCTCTAATTATTAGTGATTTATTTGATATTAGTGATTTATTTTTCACATGATTATTGATAGCTTTGATTTCTTCCTGTGAAAAAAAACCTGTTCCTATCCTTTATTTATCAATTAAGGAATGACTTATTTTTTTCATAAACTTGACTCAGTTCCCTACATATTTGAGAAATGAGACCTTTATCAGAAAAATTTGTTATAAATCCTCTCCTCCAGTTTCTGCTTTTCTTCTAATTTTGACTGGAGTGGTTTTGTCTTCCCAGAATTTTAAAATTTTTATGTAATCAAAATTATCCATTTTATCTCTTGTGAACTCCCTGTTTCTTGTTCGGTTATGAATTTTTGCCCTATTCGTAGATCTAACAAGTCATTTCTTCCATTCTCCCCTAATTTGCTTATGCTATCATCCATTATGTCTAAATAAGGTACCCATTTTGAACTTATCTTGGTTTATGGTATGAGATGTTAGCCTATGCCTAATTTCTACCCGACTACTTTCCAGTTTTCCCAGCAGTTTTTGTCAAACAATGAATTCTTGCCTCGATAGCTTAGATCTTTGGATTTATCAGTTATTAGGTTACTGTACTACTTTTCTTCTGTGTATTATATACTTAATCTATTTCATTGATCTATTTCATATCCAGTGCCAAATTATTCTGATGATTGCCACTTCATAATACAGTTTGAGATCTGGTACTACTAGACCCACTTCACATTTTTTTCATTGATCCCTTTGATTTTCTTGACCACTGCCTCATGATGAACTATGCTTTTCTCTTTTTTTTTTTTAGCTCCATAAAGTAATTTTTTGGTAGCTTGATTAGTATGGCACTGAATAAATAAATTAATTTAGGTAGTATTGTCATTTTTAAATATTGGTTTGACCTACCCACGAGCAATTAATATTTCTCCAATTATTTACATTTGTCTTTTTTTGTGTATTCATATAATTACTGTGTGTCTTAGCAAAACTTCATATTTTTTACATACCTTTGTAACATATAGAAATCTAAGTGGTACAGGGGATAAAAGGTTGGATCTAGAGTCAGGAAGACCTGAGTTCAAATCCTGCCTCAGACACTTACTACTGCCTGGACAAGTCACCAAGTGCTACCTGCCTCAGTTTCCTGATCTGTAAAAATAGGGATAATAATACCTTCTAAGGTTGTTATGAGGAAAAAATAAGATAACATTTTAAAGCACTTTGCAAATTTTAAGTGTTATGTAAATGCTAGCCATTATTATTAACATTAGGCTGTCATTTTGTATAGATACAGCAAATATTTTCATTAAATTTCATAAACTATGGATTGTGTCTTTGAATTCCATTTCTCTCTCTCTCTCTCTTCATTTGCTTTTTGGAGGGGGGGAAGGCAGGGCAATTGGGGTTAAGTGACTTGCCCAAGGTCACATGGCTAGTACGTGTTAAGTATCTGAGGCCAGATTTGAACTCAGGTCCTTCTGATTCCAGGGCCAGTGCTCTATTCACTGCACCACCTAGCTGCCCCAAATTCATCTCTTTTGTTACTAATTTTGCACAAGTTACATGACATTCTAAGTCTACCGTTTTCTTATCTGTAAAATGGGGGGAAAAGTGCTGACTTCAAAAATAATTTCCTCCTAATTTGTTTCAAGTTAAAAGGAGCCATGAATGGTTAAATGGAACAACTTTTCAGTGTTCTCTGTAAACTTCCTCACAATAAGAGCTGGAAAAAAATTGGAATAGGATGCTTTTATAGGTAGTGAGCTCCCCATCACTAGAGGTCTGCAATCAAGAGCTAAAAGGAGAAGTAGAGGTGATTCTTATTCAGATACAGATTGGACTAGGTAACCTTTGAGGTCTCCCTCAGCTATTAGCTTCTATGATTTTTTTTCATCATGCCTCCAAATAGAAATGGAAGGAAACTTCATTTAATCCAGCATCCTCAATTCATTGGGGGTGGGTGAGGAGACACCAACTATTACAGTTGTTCCAATACAAAATGAAGATTTACAAGTGATCCAGTTAAGTTTTTCACTGTAACCACCCCCATGACCTATGTCTCAATTATCTTTGTATCTTCCCCAGTACAGTGCCTCACAGATAGCACACACACATTATTTCAACAAGCATTTATTAAGCAACTGTTATTTCTAATAGACTCTGCTAAGATGTTGGGATATAGATATGTGATTTTACTGGCACTAGGAAATTCAGATGAGGAAGTGCCCTCCACCCACTCAGACTGGCATCAGCTTTACTACTACTTACCCTCTTTAAAAAGTTGCCTAGAATGAGGAAGAAACTGAAGACCAAGAAGAGAATGTGATGTGTGACCCAGAGAAAATCAACACGACTTGATTTTCTGATTTCATGATTCATCAGTTTTTTCTATCATCAATTTATTCACCTCGACTGAGCTCTGTACTATAAGTCAGATTCTTTTAATGCTTTTCCTTCCCATCCTGGGGGCCCCAGGTCTCTGGGGACCATAGAGTTCTTCTAAGTCTGGGAATCTATATGCACATCAAACATAAGTGCTTGATCTTCCTTTGGTTTCAGCATAACATGCAGTATGACCCAGGATAATAGGTACATAGACACACCTTCTGTATACAGCTTAAATAACTGTCTCACAGGTGTAGATATTATTTTCCAAACGTAAGCAGGTTTGTTGTCAGGCACAAAGCAAAAATATTTTTTTACAGTGTTGTTGAATTCATAGTGGTTCTATTATCATGTACCCCCTCAATAATGAGATACTATTAGTATAATTAGTTTCATATGGAGTCAACAAATTTCAGTGGCAGAACCTTACAAGTCAAGACATCACCCATGATGTCAATAGTCCTCTTAGGAAACAAAGGATGAATAACAACTTCATATGGAGACTCTACCCATTTTTGAAAGGGTAGATATCCCAGGTTGGAAGTGTAGAGTTTACTCATTGATCTGATCTTATAATGGTAATAATAATAATAATAATAACTAATGTTTAAATAGTGCTTTAGGGTTTGTGTTTGATCTTCACAACAATTCTGGGAGGTTAGGCACAATTAATTATCCCCATTTTACTGTTGAGGAAACTGAGGCAGACAGAAGTTAAGTGACTTTTCCAGGATAACACAGCTGGTATGTGTCTAAGACTGGATTTGAACTCAGGTGTTCCTGACTCCAGATCCAGCACCCTATCCCTTGAGCCACCTAGCTACATAAATAGAACAAGTATCAATGTCCCCATTATACAGATGAGGAAATTCAGTTTCAAAGAGGTCAGGTGACTTCCCTAATATCACACAGGAGAGTCTGTGAGGAAGCCTCATTATGAATCTGTTTCCTAATCCTTCCACCACACCAAGGCCACCTCTGAATTTGAGAGCCTACAGGAACTTTCCATTAGGAAAGCAAGTAGAAGGCAGTATCTTGTTATTCCTCCTTCCTGATAATAAGGAAACTTTAAATCCTCTATATCATGCATTGATTTTTGACCCTGAGGAGGCTGATGGTCTCCAGGTCCAAAAGAACGGTCCCTAATTTACATTTCACTCTAGCCTAGTTCGTGGAAGTTCAAGCTGTCAAGCACTGCTGTCCTGACCAAGTACAAAGCTGGCAATGATACCTGTCTGTAATTAGACTCTTTCCTTGTTTCTCATAGAGTTCGCTCATGGTCACTTCTCTGTCTCATAGATGAGCCCCGGCTGTCTCTGCCAATCCCATGCACTCAGGCTGGGTGTTAGTCATAGCTTCAGAGCTACTCTTCCAGGAAAAGGCTTTTGTTTCTGCATTTCCTCATCATCTACTTCCTTCATTTTTTTTTTAAACAAAGGATGGAATAAAGACCATTCTAAAAGTGCCCCTGGTTGTATTCTATCTTAGGATTAGGTTTTTAATTATGTTATAATTGATTGGTTTCACTTTTGAACTTCTGAACAAGCTATTGTTGGCCTCCCACCCATAGTATGCTTAATAGTAATAATAAAAATAATAATAAATACCTAGCATTTACATATGGCTTTAAATTTGCAAAACTCCTTACATATATTATCGTATTTGATCCTCACAACAACCCTGGGAGGTAGGTACTAATATTATTTCCATTTAACAGATGAGGAAACTGAGGGAGGTTACAATTAGCCCTTAAATTAGGTGCCTTAAAGGTTACAGATTTTGTTGTTTGTGAAATTATTGTTTCTATGCATATGTGTGATTGTATTCCAATATTATAATGCCTTCAGCTGGTGTCTGAGGTTGGATTTGAACTGAGGTCTTCCTGACTCCAGATCTACTGCTGTGTCCACTTTGCCATCCAACTGCCTTAAACATTATAGATTTTTGTTTGTGAAATTGTAGTTCCAGGGCAGCTAGGTGGTGCAGTGAATAGAGCCCTGGCCCTGGAGTCAGGAGGACCTGAGTTCAAATCCAGCCTCAGACAATTAAGACAAAAAACTCGCCGTGTGACCTTGGGCAAGTCACTTAACCCCAACTGCCCTACCTTCCCCCCTCCAAAAAAAAAAAGAAAAAGAAATTAGAGTTCCTAAGTGTGTGTGTGATCACATACCAATATTATCATGTTTTCGGCCATATTTTTATTTATATTTGGTTACTTCTAGAGACCTTACATAGATCTCAAGGGAGTATGTTTTTCCTTACCTGGACTATTCCAGGAGAACTAAGCTTCTTCAGGGGAGGAACTATTTCATTTTTGTCTTTGCATGTTTGGTGACTAGCTTAATAAATGTTTGTAGTATTAACATATGAAGCTTGGCAGGCATATATGTATGGTTCTTGTAGAGATACATGAAGTTAGTAAAAAAAAAAATGTATTAAGCTCCTGCTGTTTTTAAAGTTACACCTTTCCAGACACTGTTCTAAGTGCTAGAAATACAATGAAAAGCAAAAGATGATCCTGCTCAAAAGGAATCCCCCCCCCCCAAACTAATGGGAGAGACAATAGGTAAACAACTGCATTACAGGAGATGGTAGGGATCATTTACAGATCCTAGCATTAAGGGGGAGCAGGAAAGGCTTCTTGCAAAAGGGGGGGGTTCAGCTGGATCTTGAAGGAAGCTGGAGATGGAAATGAAGAGGAAAAGCATTCTAGGTATGTGGGACAGACAGTGAAAACCCCAGAAGCCAGGAGGTGGAGAAAGCATTACTGGGAGAGAAGGAAGGACCAGGTTGACAGTCACAAGAAAAGTGGAGATTCTTCCCAGTCGGTAAATCAGCCATGAAGAACAAGTTGCCAGGGAAGTCATGGTTCCTCCAAGAAGCAGATGAGTTGTGTGTGGGATCATGGAACTGGAGTTGGACGTCATCCAGAGGATCATCCGATCTATTTCACAGATGAGCAAACTGAGGCCCCGGGACATTAATTTGTCCGAGGTTACTTGTATTGCTGTTGTTCAATCACATCTGACTCTTCATGGCCCCATTTTCTTGGCAAAAACACCAGAGTGGTTTGCCATTTCTTTCTCCAGCTCATTTTACAGATGAGGAAACTGAGACCAAAAAAGGTTAAGTGACTTGCCCAGGGTCACAAAGCTGGTAGGTATCTGAGGCCAGGTTTAAACTAGGGAAGATGAGTCTTCCTGATTCCAGGCCTGGCACTCTATCCACAGCACCACCTAAGCTGCGAAATAATTTGGGGGTGGCTAGGTGGCACAGTGAATAGAGCACTGGCCCTGGAGTCAGGAGGACCTGAGTTCAAATCCAGCCTCTGAACTTAACACTTACTAGCCATGTGACCCTGGGCAAGTCACTTAACCCCAATTGCCCTACATCCCCCCTCCAAAAGCAAAAAAGAAAAGAAAGAAAGAATTTGATTATTCAAACACAGGTCCACTGAGTCCTATACCAATCTTTCCACTAAAATGCTCTATCAACCTGGTTCTTTCCTGTCAGAATGGCTTAAAACAAGATATTAAGTTGTCCACTCAGAAATATAGTAAAGACATCCTTATGGATTAATCTTCTTAGATTCTTATAGTTTTGTGGGGTTTTTTTTTAAGCTACACACTCCAGCACATAATGGGTATTGAACAATGAACAACTCCCTGTCTTCTTGGCTGCTGATTCCTTACTCTCAAAGGTATGCTTGGGGATGGGGGTAGAGAGGTATAAACAATGAAAATGATATTTCCTTGAGGGACAAGAGGGCTTGAGAAAGCTCAGGAATTATTCCTTGACTGTGGAATTTGTAAAATGGAGTTTCATAGTTATTTGTCCTTCCCACCTGGAAGGACCCTTCTGAAACGATCCTCCCTTGCTCTGCCAGCTGTGATAGGAAGCAGATCAGTAAATGGTAGAGACAGGAAGACTGGGACAGGAAGAAGGAGGCAGGAAGGGCAGGTGAGCCCAGGCAGACTTTGCATAAACAGAAACCAGCCTTATGGCCCCTCCACCAGGAAGCATTCTAACCACCTGAATCTTTACAGTGGGATGACAAGATAGAGTCACCTCAGAGGTCAGCTATGGGGCAAAAGGGAGCTGCTCCATCTTTCGCCCTCACTGCCCTGAGAGCTTCCTAGTGAGCCACAAGAGACTGTTGCCGAGATTCTGAGGGAGCCCCCAGGCAGGGCTTGAGCAGGAAACAGCATGGAGAGAGAGGTCAGAAATCATGCTGTTACCCTTCAGGGGAGAGAGGATACCAAAACACTGACAAGGTGTCCATTCCCCTCTCATCCTTCTTTCACTCCTCCAGCCTTAGCCTTGGTCCAAACAGGCCATCTATCAATGTTTTTCATAGGTTGTTATGCCATGCCAGTAAGCCTGATGCTGACTGATAATGGATTTCCCTAATTCAACAAAACTCTGAATAAGCAACAGGCTCAGTGTGCTGAGGCTACAATGAAACAAGATGCCACTCCCTTTTCCCTCAAGAGTGCATTGGGAGTGGTGTAGAACAGCCCAAGGAACGCTGGTTCTGGGGTCCAAGGACTTGCATTCAAATCCTGACTCTGTCATTGACTACCCATGTGACCTTAGATAAGTCACCTAACATTTCTAGACCTGGGTTTCCCAATGAATGAATGAAAAAGCTCTTATTACATGCTATTACTTACTTACTAAGGATAGACATGGAAAACCAAGGTAATCTGTGCTGTCCAGAGGTTCAAGCTATAATGGGGGAGATAACAATTACAGGAGGTTTCACCTACAAGGCAGATGGACAATTCCCATGGTTCTTAGGGTGCAATAGGAAAACAAATGGTAATGCATTTTTAAAATGTTATTTCCACTGATAAAATCCTATCAGTTTCTGAATTGAGGCAATCTGACAGTGGCAAGACTGTCAGATTTGGTGTTGGGAACTTTATTTGGGGGAGGGGTCTTGGGTAGCTCTGGTTGCTGAAGATGCAAGGTTTTCAATACCTACAGAAGCAGCTGCCAAGGGAACTTCCACAGGGGCTTCTTCCCAGGATGATGGCCACAGGGCTTGGGCTGAAAGCAGAACTTGTGATGGTGGCTGAGGGACTGGGGCAGAGGGAATGACTATTCCTGAAGGTCTAGGGCTTACCTGCCTGCCCATCATTGGCAGGTGACCAGTGGCTGCTGGCAGTTGTGGTGGGGAAGGTGGGGCTCATTTTTACAGGGATTAGTCCCCTCAGTGACAACTATGGGAACCAGGGTGGGAGGAGAGCTGGTGGCCTGGAGGGAGTCATTGCTATTTCCAGAGCTCTTGGGATTCAGGGTCTGGAACTGTCCAGCTAAATCTGAGAAAAGGTGTCAGTGGTTGGACTTGCTTGGCACACGCTGCCTCGTGTCTCTCCTTCAGGATGCCTGCACTTCCTCTATAGAGTGAAAATCTTGTATTAGATGCTCTTTGAAAGCTCTCCCAGATCTAGCTCTCTGATCCTATGTACCCCCAAATCTATAAAGTGAAAATATGAGAACTTAAAGGAGGAAGAGATCACATGTCTAAGAGACTCAAAGAAGGCTTCATGGAGAAGGCAACACTTTGAAGGAAGGAAAAGATTATGACAGCTCAAGTCACACAGAATCACAAAATGTTATAGCTACAAAATAGCTGGGTGGTACAGTGGATAGAGTGCCAAGGCCAGAGTCAGGAAGATTCTTCTTCCTGAGTCCAAACATGGCTTCAGACATTCATTAGCAGTGTGACCCTGGGCAAGTCACTTCACCCTATTTGGCTTAGTTTTCTCATCTGTAAAATGAACTAGAGGGACGGATAGGTGGTGCAGTGAATAGAGCACCGTCCCTAGAGTCAGGAGGACCTGACTTCAAATCCAGTCTCAGACACTTAACATTTACTAGCCGTGTGGCCTTGGGCAAGTCACTTAGCCCCAATTGCCTTCCAAAAAGCAAAAAAAAAAAAATGAGCTAGAGAAGGAAATGACAAACCACTAAAGCATCTGTGCTAAGAAAACCCCAAATGGGATCACAAAAAGTTGGACACAACTGAAAAATGACTCAACAGCAACAACATGAACAAATTATTAGAAAGGATATTAGAGATAATGAATCCAATTCTTTCATCTTACAGATTTGGGAAAATGAAGCCCTAAGAGTGATCACGTGGTCATAGCTAATAAATAGCAGAGCCAAGACTCAAGCCCAGCTTCAAGCCTCAGAATTCTTCCCTCCACATTGTAATTCTCCCACTATGTCAAAGGACTCCCTTTAGCTAAGGATATTTTGTAAGGAGGTCCAGCAACTGAATCTAAGACAGAAGGCTGCTTTCTTTCCTTGTCCCAAATTCAGCTACAAAGTAAGAGTGTGATTCCAGCACACTAGAAAGTGTTCAAACTAATTTTTTTTTTTAGTTTTTAAAATT
>NW_027186473.1:12521575-12526312 GCF_028583685.1 Petaurus breviceps papuanus
TATAGGATCTACAAATACCTTCACATTAAAAATTGGTCAGGTTGTAAAGAAGCATTATAACCAATGGAGTGAACAGTGAGAAAGAGGAAACAAAACCAAAAAAAAAAAAGAGAGAGAGAGCAAGTAGTTTGTTTCAGTCTGCATTCAGACTCCATAATTCTTTCTCTGGATGTGGATATCTCTTTCCATCGTAAGTCTTCTGGAATTGTCTTATAACTTTGCATTGCTGAAGTTATATGCCCAGTCAATCAAAGTTAGTGGTCACACATAAGATGTGTCTGTGATTATGTACAAATTTCTCCTGGTTCTGCTCTTCTCACTCAGCATCAGTTTATACAAGTCTCTCCAGGTTATTATGAAGTCCTTCTGCTCCTCATTTCTTATAGCACAGTAGTATTCCATTACATTCATATGCCACAACTTGTTTAGCCATTCCCCAGTTGATGGGCATCCCCTTGATTTCCAACTCTTTGCCACCACAAAAAGAGCTACTATAAATATTTTTGTGCAAATGGATCCTTTTCCCACTTGTATGATCTCTTTGGGATACAACCCTAGAAGTGGTTTTGCTGGGTCAAAGGGTGTGCACTTATTTATAGTCCTTTGGGCATAGTTCCAGATTGCTCTCCAGAGTGGTTTGATCAGTTCATAACTCCACCAACAATGCATTAGTGTTCCAATTTTTATAGTGTGATTCCAATACACTATAAAGTATTCAAGCTGATTTTTAAAAAAACCAAAACCCATACCACATTTAAAGAACAATATCAGTGTAGTCCCATGTCAGAAGAGAAGGTACAGGGATACCATGATTCCAGTGACACTGCCAGTGATCTGGACATATTTGAGATCTCTTTTTTGGCACCTACTTCCCAGAACTCTTGTGATTATCAAATGAGATAATATTTGTAAAGCACTCAGCACAGTGCCTGGGACATAGCAGGCACTAGATAGACAGACAGACAGACAGACAGACAGACAGACAGACAGACAGACTGATAGATAGATAGATAGATAGATAGATAGATAGATAGATAGATAGATAGATAGATAGATAGATAGATAGATAGATGATGTTTCTCTGCTTGCCTTACCATCATACTTGACCCTTGATTACACAGCTAGTTAGGGCTAGAGTTCTATGTACAACCTTCAGAATTTGGAATCATAAAATTATAGAAACATTGAACTTTTAGTTCTATAAAAGAACCATAGAGATGCTCCAGTCCAATTCCCTCATTTTGTAAAGGGCAAAACTGAGGAACAGGAAGCTGAGCTTGACTTGCCCAAGATGGTAAGTCAGCGGCAGAGCCAGATCTAGAACTCAGAGCTCCTGTCTTCCAGCCCAGGGTCAGTTCCACATCATCATGCTCCCTTGGAACTTGGGTCATTTGAATATCCTGAGTGGTGACAAGACTTCATCCTTGAAGGATAGCTTTGATTTGTGGAAATAATTCAGAGTTACTAAGGATAAAGTCTCCTGAACAAGGTTCATGATTTCATTGGTCAAGATGGTTTGGGTCCAAAACAACCCTGAAGGCACTGCCAAAAGAGGGATCTCAAAGATGTTCAGATCACTGGCAGTGTCATTGGAGTCATGGCATCCCTGCACCTTCTCTTCTGACATGGGACTACACTGAGATTGTTCTTTCAAATGTGGTATGGGTTTTCTTTTTAAATCAGTTTGAATACTTGATAGTGTACTGGAATCACACTCTTGTACTATGTAACAGAATTTGGGATAAGAAAAGAAAGCAGTCTTCTGTCTTAGATTCCATTATTGGTCCTTCTTACAAAGTATCCTTAGCTATAAAAAGGGTTGAGGAAACTGAGGAAGACAGAGGTTGAGTGATTTGCTCAGAGTCACATGTCTAGTAAGTGTCTGAGACTGGGTTTGAACTGAAATCTTCCTGATGGCAGGTCCAGCACTCTATCCACTATGTCACCAGCTGCCTTAGTATATAGAAGTATAGGACTGGCTAGGTGGCACAGTGAGCAGAGCACTGGGCCTGGAGTCAGGAGGACCTGAATTCAAATATGGCCTCAGACACTTAACACTTACTAGCCATGTGACCTTGAGCAAGTCACTTAACCCCAATTGCCCTGACTTCTCCCTCCAAAAAACAAACAATATATATATATATGTATGAATGAAAATATGAGTGAAAACATGATAATATCAGTATGTGATCACATACTTTTTTGGAAACCACTTTCTTTGTGTTTCAGATTCCTTCTCTATAAAATCAGGGTGTTTGAACTAGATAAAATTATAATTCAACTCAACAAACTCCTACTGTGTGTAAGGCACTATGTTGAGTATCAACTACAAAAATAAAACCTGGGCAGTTCTTGCCCTCAGGGAGCTTACATTTTATTTGAAAATGTATTATTTAATTAATTACAAAGATAAATAAATACAAAATACACAGAATGTAAGTACAAAGTAACCAGGTGGGGGGCAGCTAGGTGGTCCAGTGAATAGAGCACTGGCCTTGGAGTTAGAAGCACCTGAGTTCAAATCCAGCCTCATACACTTGACACACTTACTAGCCATGTGACCTCGGGCAAGTCACTTAACCCTAATTGCCCTGCCTTCACCCCTCCAAAAAGCAAATAAGTAAACAAACAAAGTAACCAGGTGGGGAAAGCATTAAGAACTATTTATGTTCTGAAGAGTGTGAACAAAAGCCTCACCCTTCTCATTTTCTCATTAAGTCAGCAATGCAGTGTTTTTTCATTAAAGCATCAATGTTGTGCACAGGAACGTTACTTTCTATGAGCATTTGGCATTGGGCAAATGCAGGGAGGAGAGAATCCTTGGGATTTTCTCCCTTTCTCTGCTCCTGACTCTCAGGACTTCTCCACTTCCACCCAACAGGCTTCTCGCCCTGTGAGATGCCCTACCTCTGGTTTAGTTTCTCTCCAGAGTCTCCATTTAAGGAAATGCCCAAGTCAGTCATGGTCACCCCTCTCCCAGATCTGCTCCACTTCTCCACCTAGACTTAGTTCTGTGGATCTTCTCCCACCAGCCCCCTCTCCCGAAGGGGGTCCAATTCCCTTTTCCCACTCTTTGGTGATTCAACTCCCTTTTTATGTGTTATCTGCCCCATTTAGAATGTAAACTCCTTATGGACAGGATTTGTCTTTCACTTCACCCTGTTTGTCTTTCTTCTTGCTTACATTTATATTTCCAAAACTTGCTTCCCACCAACTCATAGAACTTACTATGTACCAGCGATTCATTCACTACATGGGTACTAATGTTCAGAGATAATTTTTTTTTTAAAAACCAGAGATGATCTAGGTTCAAATCCTGCCTCTAACACTTACTACCGATATTACTTTGGGAAAGTCACAACCTCTCTGAATCTCAGTTTGCTTATCTGCGAAATATGGACTAGATGGCCTCTGAGGTTACTTCCAGCTCTAGACAGATGAACCTATGAGAACAACATGTGTGACCCCATGCACTGAAATGGTCTCCCTCAAAGAAAAACTAGAGATTTCGTTTAGTGATCTTACAATACCTTAAGTCACTTATAGAAAAACTTGGTTATTCATTCATTAAATATATTTATTTATTGAGATCTTTTAAAAGTACAATATAGACTATATATGTACATATATAAACTATATACTATTTAAGTATATATAACATAGACTAGATATATACACATATGTATATACAATATATGTATATACAATCCATTAGAATTTATGGGAAAATTGCTATTCCAGTTTACAATGCCTTAAGAATGGTGGAAATCATAGGGGCGTATACTTAGAATATGAGGGAGAGCCCCTGTTAGAAGAAAGCTAGAGAAAACACAGAGCCATCTCCTATTTCATTTCCTGGGTGTTCTGTTATCTATGTCACCTACACTCTCTCCATGAGAAGTTAAACTTAGCCTTCTGATCTATGGATGAGTGGGGTCAGGAAGTGGCCCAAAGTCACTGTTTTTGTTCTCGGTGTGGAAATTTTCTAATTACAGGTCTTCACTGAGAATTTTCCACTCTCCCTGTGACACTTCACCCTGTTTATGGAAACAAAAGTGGTTGTTTTTTAAGTCTCAAAACGACTTTTAAAATGAGGCCTCACACTCATTTGCTTATCTTTCTGACTACTGAATAGCCTCCCTTTATCTGTTTTAGTCTGTGGCTGAAATTACCAGCTCCTCTGGGGCAGAGTTTTACAGTCTGATTAGTCTAAAACTTCCTGTGTGAGCCATCAGGAGAAACAGAAACATTAAAGGAAAAAATAGATTCAAGGACAATCTTTTAAGACTTCCAGGCGTTACCAGAGTTTACATGAAGTGCAGAATCTGAGCAACAGGAAGTAAAAATATATGTCCTGGAAAATAGAGGGATGAAACACTAGTTAGTTTAGGGTACAAGGATGATGGGGAATCTCAGAGTTTAAATGGAAAATTCAACCCAATGTTAACATTTTGGAATCACTAACTGAATATGTTTATTCTAATCCTATAGGTATTTCATTCCTGATTTGCAGAAAGAAAAGAAGGAAGGAAGGAAGGAAGGAAGGAAGGAAGGAAGGAAGGAAGGAAGAAAGAAAGGAAGGAAGGAAGGAAGGAAGGAAGAAAGAAAGAAAGAAGGAAAGAAAGAAAGAAAGAAAGAAAGAAAGAAAGAAAGAAAGAAAGAAAGAAAGAAAGAAAGAAAGAAAGAAAGAAAGGAAGGAAGGAAGGAAGGAAGGAAGGAAGGAAGGAAGGAAGGAAG
>NW_027186473.1:12526322-12589427 GCF_028583685.1 Petaurus breviceps papuanus
AAGGAAGGAAGGAAGGAAGGAAGGAAGGAAGGAAGGAAGGAAGGAAGGAAGGAAGGAAGAGAGAGAGAAAGAAAGAAAGAGTGGATTTTGAAAGAGAAATGATTTTTTTAGGCTTCTAAGAAAACTTACAGTCACTTTTAAATGAGGATTAGAACATAATAATCCAATTGTTTGCTGAAATAAGATATGCTTTTGAAAATTCAAATATACAAAAACCAAATATATATGTATATGTGTGCATGTGTCTTATATGTGTGTACATATATATGTATCTATATCTGTGTATATACATATATTCAACTACTTACTGGTATATTATATCATATCATATCATAATATATTATATTATGTTATGTTACATTACGTTACATTACGTTATGTTATGTTATATTATATTCAACTTCTTGTTAGTTATTTATATTGCATATATGTGTGTAGTATGTATATACATATATAGTATGTGACACACACATATATCTAGCAAGTATTTGAATAAGATTTTGAAATTTTCTGGAATAATTCAGTTCTGTCTCCTTCAGCAGCATATCTACAGAAATCTATTTTGCAGAATGGCTCAACAATGGAATCTATGAAAAGACCTTGACCCTGGCTAACACTAATGTTAGTAATTATGAAGTTCAATTTATAATTGTCCTTTGGGGTCTACACAAAAGGGCCCCAAGGGAAAGGAAACTACTTTACAAAATTTGCTGCCAAGTAGTGCTAATGGTATTCCTGAAACCTGAAAATACTACAGATATAGGAAATGCAGGTCCTTTAAGGAAAAGAATTCTGGGGGCCACGAAGAATTCACTGAATTTTGCTGAGATCCAAAAAAGGCTATGAAGCACCTACTTATGATTAACCCTCTGCTAGCAGCCATCAAGCAGGTTAATCCAATAGCCTTTCTTCACACATTTAAGATAGATGACAACCACAGATAGAGAAAGATCATATTTAAGTAAAAGGAAGACAATTATTCTAGGTTCAAGTATGAATGGGATTGTAATTTTTTTTTTAAATCTTTGATTTGATTTTTTTGGTGAAGAGTTCCTACATCAAGCCAGATCACTGCCCACCTATATAGTAAATTAGTCTTAGAGAGCTGCTTGAGGCACAAAGAGGTTGTGACATGCCCAAGGTCACACAGTTAAGAAGCATCAGAGATAAGATTCAAGCCTAGGACTTCTGTTGCCAAATGTGGTCTCTTTCCAATATATTACAGCTGCTTCTCCATCACAACATGCATTAACATAATGAAGTAAACACATACATTGTATACAAGAGAAAGCTTAAACTGCATTAGCAGCAGCAAACATTTATTGACAGGGTACAATTCTGGTACAAGACACCATGCCAAACACTGGGGATGCAAAGTTCTCAAAGAGGTTCCAACCTCACTGGGGAGAGAGGACATACCCACTAAAAGGGAAAATAGACTCAGTGTCTATTGATGAATACAGGAATTCAAAGGTGAAGCAGATCATCATGACCTAGAATAACGGGAGCTAGGTTTCCCCAAGCTGGTGATCCTTTAACTGGTTCTTTAAAACATATATATTGATAGATATATTTTGTTTTGACACAAGTTACGCTTCCTCACAAATACCCAAACAACGCCTCCCCCCCCTTTCCAAAGCACATGTCCTGAAAAAACGAGTTTATCAGTTGTCAACAAAAAAAGAGGATGTATGCTTTAACTCTGACAGCATGGTACTGACATTGACAGCTGCAATTGATCAGTCTCATTGACTCTTCATGTTGACTTTAGTCAACAAGTAGTTGTTGAAAATTTTGCTCTATTGCCCATGCTTTCTTCACTATGCATCACTTCATACAGTTCTTCCTATTTTTCTCTGACTTCTTATTCTTCATTTGTTATTATGCAATAATATTTCTTTACAATACAATAATTCATTCAGTTATTCTCCAACTGTCTGGCACATGTTTTGTTTCTATCTTGTTTCTATCTTTTTTCTTATCACAAATAACATTTTAGCAACAGGGATGTGTAGATAGATAGATAGATAGATAGATAGATAGATAGATAGATAGATAGATAGATATTTAGATAGATAGATGTATATTATATGAATGTTTTCAATGTAAATAATCTCCTTAAGATATATTTCAAGGTATTATCTCTGGGTTGAAGTATAGGAAGGATTTAAATAACTCAAAATTGTTTTCCAAAGTGATTGAATCAATTCACAGTTTCACCAGCAGTGAATGATCATATCTGTAGTCCTGCACCACTCCCCAACAGTGACTTTTCCCACATTTACTTACTTGATGAGTGTGAGATACCTAGCTCAGAGGAGTTTTCATTTTCATTTCTTTGATAAGGAATTATTTAAAACATTTTTTTCAAGTTGTTATTGATCATTTATTTTTTTCTCTTGAAAATTGAACATCAATACGATGATCCAAGACAATTCTTGGCCCAGTGGATAAAACACTGGGCCTGGAATTGAGAAGATATGAGTTTAAATACAGCCTCAGACACTTACTAGCTGTGTGACCCTGGGCAAGTCACTTAACCCTGTTTGCCTCAGTTTCCTCATCTGTAAAATTAGCCAAAAAAGGACATGGCAAACCTCTCCAATTTCTTTGTCAAGAGAACCCCAAATGGGGGGTGGCTAGGTGGCGCAGTGAATAGAGCACCAGCCCTGGAGTCAGGAGGACCTGAGTTCAAATTCGGACTCAGACACAACACAAACTAGCCATGTGACCTTGGGCAAGTCACTTAACCCTAAATGCCCTCCAGAAAACAAAGAAGACCCCACATGGAGTCATGAAAAGTTGGACACAACTGAGACACAACATAATGTAACATAAAGTAACAACAACATAATGAAAAATGCTATCCGCCTCCAGAGAGAGAAGTGATAAACTCTAAGTACAGATTGAAGCATAGTTTCCCCTTTCTCATGCTTTTTGCTTTTCATTGCTATTTTTTGGTAACATAGCTAATATGGAAATATGTTTCGCATGATACCACAAGTATAATTGATAGCATATTGTCTTCTCAATGGCTAAGGGAAGCGTGGGAGGGAAGGAGAGAATTTGGAACTTAAGATTTTTTTAATGTTAAAAATAAATAATTAAAGCTCTATCTATTCTTGGACCACTTGTCTTTTGGAGAATGGACCATAATATTACTACATGCTGATTACCTCCATATTTTGTACTCAGACTTCGACAAATTAGTTAACGCAAAGATTTCCCCAATCTTGATCATATTATAACTCCAAAGTTCAAAAGATCCACCAACCTCAGTTTTCCCAGTATCAGGAATCACAGGAGATTGCCAAGCTGGGCTTCAGATCTAGATCTCTGATACCAAGCCCAGCACTTTCCCCGCTACACCATACTTTGTTATATGTATTTGTGTGTTATTATGTTTTATATTATATGTGAAATGGTGTCCCTCAAACTTAGGATCTTTCCACTCCCTCCTCCAGCTTCCCTTCACCTCACTTTTTTCTAGGTCTATGGTTCTACCATTAAAGCAAGGCCAGGAACTTCCTCTTTCTTTCTCATTGTTTCCTCTTTTCATTCTTATAGTGAAACTACAGCTGGTGGACAAGAGAAGCTATTTCATCCATCACAAAGATTTGGTCTTATTTCTTTTTTTGCTGGTAGTGGCAAAAAAGTGGTCATAGCCAAAGAATCCATCACAGAAGGCATGGACGAGAACCTAGAAATGAGAAGTCATGGATGGGTCTGACTGGTAGAGGGAAAATCCTCTCAAGGAATATTACTTCATATCAGCACTAAAGCAATAAATAACCGAAGAGCCCTTTCTTTCTCTCCCTCCGCCAATGTAGGCAGCTAAAAGAATCTTATTATAAAACTACTAATAAAGTCACTATCAAAATGGCATGCATCTTTGACAGCAATCATTTGCAGAAAATAAGCTTTTCTATTTGGTTGGTGGTCATCTGCTGAAACTGACTTAGACCAGAGAGACTGGCCACTAGATGGCTCTGAAGATTAAATGTCAGGTAGGCTAACGAGACGCAAGCAAGCTTCCTCCATCCCTCTTGGGAAACATTTTCCCTGCCAAGAAATTTCAGATAAGATGGTAACCTTCCATCCATTTGGCTGTTGAATGCATGTTCAGTGTCACTAGAGAATATTTTTAGAAATACTTTTTGGAAAAAGGTTCACTAAGGAAAATAACTAAACAGGCTGCAAAGTTCTGAATGGGGCACAACCACAGTTTTAGACCTGCTGGTTTTTTAAGATACACAGCTGGAAAGGGACTTCTGTTGGTTCCAATCTAAGAAATATCTAGTTGAGATTCAAGACTTCTCTAGGAAGGGTCATAGTGATCAGTAATGGAAAAAGCAGAGCTTAGAGCCATAGAATGTGCAAGGATGTTCATTCTTAATTCAGCATGTGTTAGTGCACATCCCCAATCCCATGAATTGCAATAGAGATCACTTTCAGGGAGATCAATCATCCAAACTTGATAAACACACTCTTTCTCTCTCTCTCTCTCTCTCTCTCTCTCTCTCTCTCTCTCTCTCTCTCTCTCTCTCTCTCTCTCTCTCTCTCTCTCTCTCTCTCTCCCCCCCTCCCCCATATTTATGTGTATATATACATATATGTAATATTTTGTTATAACTCAGCGTGTCCATCAAATTCAGGATCTTCCCACTCCCTTTGGCTTCCCCTCACCCCATGGTTTAAACGTCAGAAGTCTGGCAGCTCCTTCAATTTGATCCCAAATATGACCGTGAATAACAATGGGAACAGTGACAATTTTAAAGTGGCTTTTTTTTAAGTTTTCACAGGAAGAGCTTGGATATGGAGCAGTCTATGTTTAGACTGTTGTCTTTGTGTTCAATTTGGTAAAGTGTGTTTTGAGATCCCTTGGGTGCCTGTTAGTTATTCTAAGGACAAGCAATTTCCCCTTCACAATGACTTCCATGTCAGGATGGTAAAAAGTAACAAAATGCCTGGAGCTGTTTCAATAACCAAGAATGAAATCTAACATAAGTGAAATTTTTAGTTTGGGGGTCAGAAGACCTGAGGTGGAGTCTCTATGGGACCTCAGTTTCCTCACCTGTAAAATGCTTGTTTGGGGGCAGCTAGGTGGCACAGAGGATAGAGCACTGGGCTAGAACCAGGAAGAATCATCTTCATGAGGTCAATCTGGCCTCAGACACTTCCTACTTGTGTGACCCTGAGCAAGTCACTTGACACTGTTTGCCTCAGTCCCTCATTTGTAAAATGAGCTGGAGAAGGAAATGGCAAAACACTCCAGTATCTTTGCCAAGAGACCCCAAAATGGGGTTGTATATAGAGTTGTACACAACTGAAAATGATTAAACAATAAGAAAAATGGTAGTTTAAGTTATCTGCCCTCTATAGCCTCTTCCAGATCTTGATCTGTGGTCTTCTAATCTTAAATAAAGCCAGATCTTTTTATTTTGTTGGAGAAGAGTCACTTATTCAATTCCCTGACAATCAAGATTAAGAGAGGAAATACGGCCAGCTGCTTTCCCCTTCTTCAGGGTAATCCTGTTAAACTTGAGAGAGGCAGGAAAGGCAGAGAAAGGGATAAAGGAAGTGAGGTGAGGCAGTGGCCACACCGAGGGAGATCTACCAGGTGAGGCTCAAACATCTGGAGAGAGCAGCCTGTTGGTCGAGGACCATCTATTAGGGCTATACTATGGACCCAGCAGGCACTGTGCCCCCCGGGGGATACAGAGACAAACATTAAGTCATAAATGTGACTGCATTTCATTGGAGGAGAGGAAAGATTGTGTATACATTAAGTAAAAATTAAAATATGTAAAAGTAAATACAAAGTAATACAGGGGGAAGGGGAAGGATGTCAGAAAGGGAGGGCCCTTGACAACTGGGAGGATCAGGAAAGGGCTCATGTCGGAAACGGCCCTTGAGTTGGGCCGTGAAGGAAATAGAAATTTCATGACAATGACCATTGAGGGAGCAGTTACTGTGTGTCCAGCAGTATAGAGCATGGAAAACCTGCAGCCAAAGAAATCTGAGGTGATGTGATGTAATTTTGTGGTTGTTTAGTCATTTCAGTCCTGTCCAACTCTTCATGACCCCATTTGAGGTTTTCTTGGCAAAGATACTGGAGTGGTTTGTCATTTCCTTCTCTGGCTCATTTTACAGATGAAGAAACTGACGCAAACAGGATTAAGTGACTTGCCCACAGTCACGCAACTAGTAGGTGTCTGGGGCTGAATTTGAATTCAGGTCTTCCTGACTCCCGGCCCAGTACTGTCTACTGCACCACCTAACTGCTGACTCTTAGTAGCTGTCTGATTCTAGGTAAATCGCTTAATATCATACCTGTAAAATAAGGGAACTTGATGATGTGTGATCTAGCCTTGCTGACTTCTTAAGGTTCCGTCCTGTTCAAAACCTACAATAGTATTTCAATCTTTTCTCTAGGTGGGACTAAATTTAATCCTGACAGAGCAACTCAGTGAATTTATATCACGCTGATCCTCAAACTAGTAGTCAGCAAATAAGGTAGGATATAGCTTGTATTCTAAAACACAGTTTGACTAATTGAAATTGGTCATATGCAGAAATCACGTTTACTGAGCTGAAGGAAGGCACGTCCGCCCCAGAGCTCTGAACAATATAATAAGGTGAGTTGGAGGAAGCTGACACAGAACAACACTAAATGTAGACTTGGCCGACTGTAAACCACTTCAGAATGTTGTTTTTATCTTTAGTTCTGTTATCAAAATTATAAAAACTCTTTGCTTCAAAAACAAAAGTGCAAGAGAGGGTAAAAGGGGAAAAAAAAGGAGGTTTGGGAGTATTTTGTTGACCAGCTCCTCAGCTGTAACATTGCAACAGTCGAAAGTTATAGCAGGACAGGAAGTAGATAAGAGCAAAGGAAGACAATGTGGGGCCATTTGAAAGGAATTAGGCTTTTGCTCCATTAGGTCTATGAGGCCAGTAAGCCTACAATATGTTCATGTCATATTTATCTCTGGCAGAAAAATAGAAAACAAATTGCCTTAATGAGTAGATTGACAGAAGGAAAGGGAAACAGAGAGTCCATATTTTAAGTGATTATATAAAAAGTTCCTTCTTCTGGGTCTCTGTATTTATTTACTTATTTTTCAGTTCTGTGGACTTTCTGTAGGTGCCAGCTCAATTGACAAAATCACAAGGTAATTTTACTAAGGTAAAATATCAACCTTTCCCAAATCATGCCCCCTCTCTACAATGGGAAATCTGTCAAGAGATGTACCAAGGATCTAGGCAATCCCTGACTACAATATACATGCATACACATATATATTTTTAAAATCTCTTTGAGTCTACCACAGTTGTTATTGATCTATATATTATCAAGCAACTCCTTCCATTTCTATTAGTCATAAAGATCCAATGAGATAATATGTAAAGTGCTTTGCAAACCTTAAAGCACCACATCAGTGCTAGGTATCATTATTGTCATTATTATTATCACAGACAAAATGATCGCTTTTACAGATAAGGACAGTCTAGAACAGGGATGGGGAACCTGAAGTCTTGAGGCCATGTTTGGTCCTCTAGGTCCTCAAGTGCAGCCTTTTGAGTGAATCCAAACTTCAGATTTGTTCTGTGAAGTTTGGATTCAGTCAAAGGGCCATGCTTGAGGACCTAGAGAAATTGAATGTAAGAATTAATTGCAACAACTTCAGGGATTTAACAAGTCATAAAATTTTGCTGTTTAGTCATTTCTATCATGTTTAACTGTTCACAAACCCCACTTAGGGCTTTCTTGGCAAAGATACTGGAGTGGTTTGCCATTGCCTTCTCCAGTTTATTTTACAGAAGAAGAAATTAAGACAAACAGGGTTAAGTGACTTGCCCAGGGTCACACAGCTGTCTGTGGTCAGATTTGAACTCAGGAAGATGAGTTTTCCCAATTCCTGTCCAGTGTGCTATTTACTGTGCCACCTAGCTGCCCATAGGAAGTAAAATAAACTCACATAAATCTTAAGTTTTTCTATAATATGCTCAACAAAACCCAACAGAAAGAGAAAGAAAAAGAAACTATATTCAAAATAATTATAAAATGTATAAAACTTATGTGAATCCACCTAACAAAATATATATATATAAGAATTACGTGAACACAATTAGAAAACACTCTTTACAGAAACAGAACTAAATAATTGGAGAGATACTAATTGCTTAAAGGTGGGTTGTGTCAATATAATAAAAATGACAATACTACCTAAAATAATTTACTTATTCAGTGACATACCAATCAAATTATCAAGGAGTTTCTTTATAATGTAGAAAAACAATAATAAAATTCTTTTAGATCAGAGGTTTTTAACATTCTTGTGTTGTTCTTGAGACCTATGGACCCCTAATTATGCTTTTAAGTGCAAAAAAATAATATATATAGGACTGAAAAAGGAAACTACTTAACTAGACTGGAATACAGTCATGAAAATATTTTATGAAAACAAGTTCATGGACCCCAGGTTAAGTATTCCTGTTTTAGAAGAACAAAAGGCAAAGAATCTCAGAGGGAATCATTAAAAACATGGCAATAAAAGGAGCCTTGCAATATCATGTTTCAAAGTATAGTATAAAGCAGTATTCAGCAAAAATATTTGGTATTGATTGAAACATAGAAAGTTGCTCAGTGAAATCTATTAAATATACAAAAGAAACTGGCAAATGGATATATTATCATAGTGTTTGATAAACACCAAGACTTTAAAAACTTGGGTAAGGCTTTGCTGGAAAATCAGAAAATTTTCTCACAGAAGTTAGGATTAAACCAACAACTCACACCATCTATTAGGATAAGATCGAAATGATCTAATGACTTAAAAATAAAAAAAGTCACATTATTAACAAATTAGAGAAGCAGGGGAGAAGATAACTTTCACAACTGTGGTTAGGGGAAAAGTCTTGACCAAAGGCTGGAAAGGATCACAGAAGATTAAATGGACAATTTTGATTACATAAAATTGAAAAGGTTTTGCACAAACAAATCAATATAGTTAAATTAGAAGATAAAATGGTAACTGGGAAAGGGATTTACCTCTAAGTTTCTCTGATAAAAGTCTGATATCCAAGATACAAATAGAACTGGCATAAATACAAGAGCCATTTTTGAATAGATAATGGTCAAAGGATATGAACAGATGGTTCTTTAAAAAAAAAAGAAAAGCAAGCTACCAGCAACCATATAAAAATGCTTCAAATAGCTTAGAAAAACACAAATTAAAATAATTCTTGGGCTCCACTTCACATACATCAGACTGGCAGAAATGGATGAAAAAAAGAAAAGGGCAATTATTGGAGGATGGACACACTAATACATTGCTGGTGCAACTGTGAATTAGCCCAGTCATTGTGGAAAGCAATTATATCATGTGTGAGTTGTTTATCTAATTCTTATTTCTGTGAGAAATTTACTTTTGATTTTGCAGCAAAGCTTTGCCCAAGTAGTTGGAGTCTTGGAGTTTATCAAACACTATGATAATATATTCATTTGCTTGTTCCTTTTGTATATGCCATTGATTTCACTAATCAACTTTTTGTTTTAATTGATACCAGATAGTTTTGTTGAATAATACGTTATTGTATAGTTTGAAATATGGTATTGCAAGACTCCTTTTATTACCACTTTTTTCATGATTACTCTTGAGATGCTTTACCTTTTATTCCTCTAAAACAGGAATATTTAGCTTGGGGTCCATAAACGTGTTTTAGAAAAAATATTATGATAATTATATTTCACTGTAGTTAACAATGATGAATTCACATGCCTTTGACGCAGGAATACTACTACTTTGCTTATATTCCAAAGAGATCAAAGAAACAAGGAAAGGACTCAAATGCACAACAATATTCATGGTGGCACTTTTATTGTAGCAAAAGAAATAGACATTAAAGGTGTGCCAATTATTTGGGGGAATGGCTGAGCACATGATGGTACAAGAAAGTAATAGAATAATATTGCTCCAGAAGAAATAATGAAAGGTACAGATTCAGAGGAAACTGAGGAGACATATTAAATGATGCAGAGTAAAGTGAGCAGAACCAGGTGAACAGTTTATACAATGGCAAAAATATTGTAAAAAAAATAATAACTTTGAAAGATTTAAGAACTCTGATCAAAGAAATGACCCAGCCATGACTCCAGAAAGCCAATTGATGGAGCATGTTTTCCACATCTTGACGCAGTAATGATAGACTAAAGGTAGAGAATGACACATATATTTTCAGACATGATTGGTTTTGTTGTGAATTTGTTTTGCTTGACTGTGTTTATTTCTGAAATAAAAGGCCTTTTTTTTTGTAAGAGGGAGGTTAATACTAGTAATATCCCCCCACAAAAGAAGAAATTTTCTAAAAGTATTGATGAAATAGTCACAAAAAATGCAAAGTAGAGAACCAAAAGAAGTTGAGAGGGAAGTATAAACAAGCACAACAGCTTTAGAATTAATGAGCTAAATTTGTTATACACATTTTTAAAAAAATTATATGGAATAAATATTTGTCATTTCATATACTTTTTCTATTCTTTAGATTCAGAAATGTTCTTTGTTGATATTTGTCAAGTTCAGAATAACATAAAATTAAAATAAAAAGATGTACATCAAAAGATAATATAATGGGGCGGCCAGGTGGCGCAGTGAGTAATAGCATCAGCCCTGGTTTCGGGAGACCCAGGATCGGTTCCGGCCTCAGATACTCAGCACCCACGCAAAAATAACTGGCCGTGTAACCTTGAGCAAGTTACTTAACCCAATTGCTTTAAAAAAAAAAAGATAATACATCTAATATAAATGAGAAAAATTAACAAAATACATTGCTCATGTTGTGGACAATGTTTGATTATTTTTTTTTAAGTATGGTTAATTTTAGGTCAGTGAGCTAAGCACTTAACTACATGGCTGCTCTGTCTTTTAGACTTATGATATGGAGTTTTCCTTTTCAGATCAGGGCCAAACCTTTCCAAACATAATCTCCTAAATCCCTCTACAAGAAAACAGAAATTGAGGTGACTTTGATATTCTGGATCAGTGATTTCTGTTCTGTTCTGAGAACTTCCCCTGCTAATGCAGATTCATTAACCCTCTATACCTGGTCTGAGGGAATTCTTGCTAATGTTCTCCCTAAGAATCTTTCAGAGGACATAGATTTAGAGTTGGAATGGACATAGAATGCACCAAGTCACTTCAACCCTCTGTTTTTGCAGGTGAAGAAGCCAAAATTGAAGGAGGTTGAGTGATTTGCTCAAGATCACACAGGCTAAGGCAGAAATCCTGGAAGAGGCAGGATTCACATTCTGGAGCCTCTGGCTCCAACAGTCTTCCCACCGTGCCACATCTGGCAACATGGAATATGCCCTGCATGTGATCTAAACAAAAAGAAGATTAAGTTAAAGATCTCCAAGTGTTTTTTTTTCCTCAGACTATAGAGTCTTAGAATCCTTAAGTTATATTAGACCTCAGAAATGATGTAGTGCAACGTACATCTGAATAGTTCACCTTTCCTCAGCAACCCCAACAATCATCTAAAGCCCAAGGCATTGCACATAGTAGACACTTAAAACAGCTAAAGTTTACTATGTGCTAGACAATGTGCTAAGTGCTTTACAATTATTATCCCACTTGATCCTCACAATGACCCTGAGAGGTAGATAATATTATTATTGTCATTTTGCAGATGAAGAAACTGAGGCATAAAAGGTTAAATGACTTGCCTAAGGTCACACAACTAAGAAGTATCTGAAGCTGGATTTGAATTCAGGTCTTACTGACTCCAGACCCAACATCCTATCCAGTGTGCCATCTAGCTGTACTTAATAAACTTTAACATAATCACAGGAATGTCTTTTATTTTTGTCTTCCCTTTGGATCTGTTTTTGCTTCTGTCTTTGGAAGACTTTGGTATTGTCACCCTTGTTCTATGTATAGTAATAGTCAGTGCACTATTCTCCTACTTTAATTGCCCATCCTCATTTTGTATAGATCTTCCCACATTTCTTTCTATTCTTCCTATTTTTATCTTTATGGCCCAACAATATTCCATTACGTTGGAATTACATATAACCCTTTTCTAGTAGTCACTCCCCCAAGCACTTTACAGTACCATCAGAGTGGTCTTTTTGCTTTTTCTCACTCCTAATATTCTATCTCCCATCTCAATGTCTTTGCACAGACTCCCTCTCTCTGGGATGAAATTACCTCTTCTTCTTCTTAATAATAATAATAACTTCTAGCACTTATGTAACACCTACTACATACAAGGCACTCTATTAAGTGTTTCACAAAATTGCCTTATTTCATCCTCACAACAACCTCAGGAGGCAGGTGGTATTGTGATCCCCATTTTATATTTGGAGAAACTGAGGCAGATAGAGGTGAGGTTAATTACCCAGTGTCACACAGCTAGTTAGTATCTTAGGCTGGATGGAACTCAGGTATTTTGGGCTCTGGGCAGACATTCCATCCACTGCACCACCCAGTGGCCCCGAGATCCCCTCTGTCCTTCAAAGAAGAGGCACTTTCTATACAAAGCCTTTCCTAACCACCCTTCCCTCCCTACTCCCCCAGCTGCTAATTGCTCCACACTGAAATGACCTTGTATTTAATTTCTACAGAGATTTCACATCCTTGCATGTGTGTGCTTTGTTTATTATTATAGAATTCAATTTCCTGATGGCAGAAACAATTTCATTTTTCCCTAGATCCAAATTGCCTAGTTCTGGGTCCAAAACATAGGAGGTGCTTAATAACTGCTTGTAAATTGGTTGGTTGTTTCAGCCATTACACTCTTTGGTGGAGCTATGGATTGTCGCAATATTTTTAGAATATAATCTGCAGTAACACTAATTAAGAGTTACAAAACTGGTCAACTGACCTCTGAGTCAAAGAATGTATGGTCAATTTTGCCAGGTGACTTTCTAAAAAGATTGCGCCAATTCACAGCCCCACCAAATAGCATAATTGGAAACTGTTTCTCAGCAGGATAATGTTCAATTTCATAGGTTTTTGTCTATCTTTGTCAATTTGATGGTTATAATGTCAGACTTTGAGTAGATATAATTCATACTTCTCTGATTAATTCATCCTTTTGAGTAATTCAAAACAAAAATCGAGAAACTTCTGATAGCGGGAAGCCCAGGCAGAGAGTCCAAGACACAGGAAACTGAAGAATCCTCCTTTGTAAGTCTAATAGTCAGTCAAGAGCACATGCAAACTTAGAAAACCCACCTCCTCATGCTGGATTTCCTAAGCCTCGAAAATGATGACATGGGGTTTTCTTTTATACCTTTTTTAAGTTTTGCCCTTTTATCGTAGCTAAAGTGAGATCTCCTGTCATACTTGTATGGTGACATTTTTTAGTATCTCACCTCCATATCTTCTCTTTAACTACTTTGTTTTTATACTTAGAATGGGTAACTCAGAAGTCTTAGTGACATTTTAAGCTTTATGTAGTTTAAAATGGCAAGACTTTGGGGACACATTGCATGTGCCTTATAATGTGTTGTATATGTTTTACATAAGCTGAGATTAGAGATAGCTCCATTTGTTGTATTTGTAACTCTAGTAAGTAGTACAGTACCTGACACATTTGTTGTTCAGTCTTTTTTCAGTAGTGGCCGACTCTTTGTGACCTCCCTTTTGGGGATTACTTGGCAAAGATACTGGAGTTTGCAATTTCCTTCTCTGGTTCATTTTGCAGATGAGGAAACTGAGACAAACAGAGGAAAGTTATTTGCCCAGAGTCACACAGTGTCTGAGGCTGGATTTGAACTCAGGAAGATGAGTCTTCTTGAGTCCAGGACTGGCTCTCTACCTATTGTGCCACCTAAATCTCTGATACATAGTAGGTGCTGAATAGATGTTCCTTGATTGATTGATTGAGGTTTTGTTTTACTTATTTGTGGAAGTTCAGAAAATGTGATAACTCTCAGCTTAATTTAAAGTTATTGTACAGAAGTCATTAAGGAAATCCTCTGTTCTGTTGAACCAAGGCACCTACCTTGGAGCTAGGCATCATCACTTTGGCTCTGGAAGGAGGAGAAAGGAATGAGTGATTATATAGCACCCACTATGTGCCAGGCACCAAGATAATCACTTTTTACAAATATTATCTCATTTGATCCCTACAATGTTGTGATAAAGGTACTATTATTATATCCATTTTACAGTTGAAGAAACTGAGGCAAATAGGGGTTAAGTGATTTTCCTACGGTGACCGGATTTGAACTCAGGTCTTCCTGGCTCCAGGCCCAGTTCTCTATCCATGGCACCACCAGCTGCCCTCTGGGGAGGGGAGGCATGCCCTTGCCCCTTGTTAAAGGACGTGGAAAGACTAACCAGAAGCCACTGACTATTTCTGTCCTTTAGGAAGGGGTTAGGGATGTATCCCTCCCCATAGAGCCAAAACACATGTGTCCAGCTCTATGAAAGGTACCACAGTCCAGAAGATCAGGGCATTCCCTCAACTACCCCAATATATTGTGTGTGTATTAATTCATTTTATAAATCTTCACTAAGTACCTACCAAGAGCAAGATACTATGCTAGGTATTTTTAAAAGGAATAAAGATAATGAAAGCATAACTTTCAAAGCTAGAAAGAACAAGAGAGATTATTTAGCCACCCTCCTTATCTTACAAATGAGAAAATTAAGGATGAGACATTAATTAGCTTACTCAAAGTCAAAAGCCTTCTAGGGACAAGAGCAGGTGAACCAGGCATACAGATTCCTAAAGCCAGTGGTACTGCCACCATACCAGGGAAATTTATAAGGTCTAGTCTCCAACCTGAAGGAGTTTACAATCTTGTACAGGTAAAAAATTATATACAAATAATTTCATTGTAAGATATGCTATTTGAGTGTATGAGTGGTTCGGATAATGAATGAGATGGGAGGTTAGGGAAGAGAGAGAACACTTCCATTTGGGATGATCAGGGAAGGCTTCATGGAGGAGGTAGGATTTGAGTTGAACCTTGAAGGACAGGAAGGATTTGGATAGGCAGAGATGGGAGGAAAACAATAGAGGGAAAAGGAATGACCTGGGCAAAGCCACAGAGGTGGGAAATAATTCACCTTCTTTCTCAGACTTGAAACTTTGGTGTTTGGATATGGGAGATGAGGGAGCAAGAAGAAGCAATCAATAACTAAGCCTTAGTCTCTACCTCCACGATACCTCTTGGATCCATTCCCTCTTTTCCATCTCCCCTGCCATTGTTCCAGTTCTGACCTTCATCGAAAATCTCCTGAACTATTCTAATAACTTCCTAGCTGGTCTTCCAATCAATCACTAAGCTGTCCTGCCACCATTTCCTTGCTTACACTCTTCCCTATACCTGGAAAGTCCTTCTATTCTGTCCTTTTGAAATTCCACTTGTTCTTTCAGATCTAGCTCAAATATGCACTCTTCTAAGAAGCCTGCTCTACTCAACTCAATCAGAAATGACATTTCCTTCCCTATACCCATATTTTATATTCTTTAATTAGGTATTTACTGAAGAGTCACTGAAAGAATTAATGAGTGGATTATGGAGGGCAAAGTAAAGTTATTTGTCCATTTGTGAATTTGGTGGTCTACTTATATATTTCATTAAATGTAAAACTACTCTGATTTATTTGATGAAGCATGAAATTATTTTGAAATCCACTGATTTGACAGTTTATGTGATGATAAAATAATTTATTATTTTATATTGTAAAGGATTTGTCTAAATTGACTTTGTTAAATTAAAATTAACATTTTAGAGATAAAAATTAATAATATTTAAAATTAATAGGATAGCAGGAATATAATAAAGAATTTAGTAATAATTACTTAGTTTTCATTTAACAGTTAAACTTTCTTTCATTAAGTCAGAATTCAGACATTGGTTTTAACATTTTTTCTGGTCTAGGAAGTCCTGCTCCTTATCGATAGAGAACTAATCATCTCTGCCAAGACTGACAGGTGACTCTCCATGAGGGTAGTCCAAGGACAGAGGACAACTACATTTCCAGAGACTGTGGACCAGTGCAATCTGTGTTTTCCAAAAAACTAACAGGAAACAGGAACCTCTCTGTCAGCCATCCCTACCCTGCCTGTAACCCCCACCCCAACAACAGGAAATGTGATGGGAGGAGTCCTATCAGTCACCTTGATCTTGGTACAGGAAATACAATCCTTAAATGGATTCAGGATCTGAGATGGCGGGACAAGAATGGAAAAAGCATCTCCAACATACTTCAGCACTCTATGATAAGGTCATGATTCCAGATAACATTCATTCAGTTTTCATACCCAGAAAACAGAAAGGAAAACATTCCACAAAGCATTAAGCTTTAGGTAGAAAAAGGAAGGTGACACAGAAGTCATTAATTCCATTTATTTCACATTTATTAAGCACCTCCTTTATGTGGGGCACCATGCTAGGCTCTGGGCTCCATTCCAAGCTTACATGAGATATAATATCTGATCTTACAGGGCAAAGTCATTGGGCACATATGTATATAATGATATTACAAAAATAATACAAGTTCAAAAAAATTATATGAGAAATTAGAAGTGAGGGGGATCTTTGGGGGATGGGGAATCAAGGGAGACTTCTTGGGGAAAGATAGCACTTGGAATCAGAATCAAAGAATAAAAAACACCTGCCTATCCAACCAATCCTATTTCCTACCTTTTTGATACCAACTTTGGCCCACTCAACCAAGGCCTGGGTGATGAGAGAGAGGATTCACTATTCTATTCAGTCCAGATGCACTATTCTTTGTCTGAATAGTCAGTCTTGATATCTGCCTGCTAATCAGGGACTGCTGGTAAATGTTAACAACCTGCCCTCCAAAAATGCATGACACGTTTTTAAGTTTAATCAGTATTGTTAACATTTTTGCTATGAGCTGACTCCAGCACATCCATCCATGCAAATCCAATGTCAGACCTGCCCTCTGTCAGAACACTCTCTTGCCCAGACCCAAAACCCAACAGTAACCAATGCAGGCACCCAGCCTCATAGAATAATTTGTGTACAAATGTGTGCTGAAACTGTGGTAAAATTAGGCGATCATTACAAAATACTATAAATATTTCAGTGTTGAATTTGGCTTGGAAAAAGGAAAGAATCATATTTGGAATGGATGAGAGTACATGAACACATGTTCATGAATATGTAGTTAGATAGAGCACTTTGATCTTTTCACATAATAAATCAATCAACAAACATGTGTTAGGCAATATGCTAGGTACTATGATGAAAATTTTTAAAAATGAAATAGATATTTACCCTCAAGGAGCTTATTTATTTTGTCAAGGGAGCTGTTGAGGGAAACAATGGATACATATATAAGTACATTGGAACAAATATGAAATAAATACAAGGTAGCTATAAATAAGGTCATTAGAGAGGAGGAGTAATAGCTCTTGGGGGAATCAGGAAAGGCTTTATGGTTCTTGAGTCCTGAAGAAAAAAAGGAATTCCTTTTTTCATTTGTAAAGTAATTTTTTAAAAAAAATAATCTTTTATTTATTTATCTTTAGTTTTCAACATTCATTTCCACAAGATTTTGAGTCACAAATTTTCTCCCCACCTTTCCCCTACCCTCTACCCCAAGATAGCAAGCCTACTGAATACCCCTTCCCCCAATATGTTCTCATAGCCTCCCCCACCCCACCCCCAACTTTCTAGTAGGGCAAGATGGGTTTCTATACCCCAGTACCTGTATATCTTATTTCCCAGTTGCATGAAAAAAAAATTTTTTTTAACATTTGTTTTTAGAACTTTGATTCCCAGATTCTTTCCCTTCTTCCCTCCTCACCCACCCCCAATGGGAAGACAAGCAATTCAATATAGGTTGTATACATGTAGTTACACAAGACATTTCCATAGTAGTTATATTGTGAAAAAGTAACTATGTTTCCCTCCATCCTATCCCACCCCCCACTTATTCTATTTTCTCCTTTGACCCTGTCCCTTTTCAAAGGTGTTTTGCTTCTAACTACCCTCTCCCCCAATTTGCCCTCCCTTCTATCATTCCCCATCTTATCCCCTTCCCCCCTACTGTCCAGTAGGGTAAGATACCCAATTGAGTGTATGTTGTTCCCTCCTTAAGCCAAATTCAATGATTGTAAGGTAGACACATTCCCTTTCACCTCCTTGCTCTTTCCCTCCATTGTAACAGTTTTCTCTTGCCTCTTTTATATAAGATAATTTACCCTGTTCTATCTCTCCCTTTCTCCTTCTCCCATTATATTCCTCTCTTACCTCTTAATTTTATTTTTTTTATATCATCCCTTCCTATTCAACTGATCCTGTGCCCTCTGTCTATGTATACATGTACACACATATACACACACTCACATATGTTTTATATACACAAACACCCTCCTATACATACATATATCTATGCATACATACATATATATTTATATACACATACACACACACATACATAGTCTCTTCAACTATCCTCATACTGAGAAAAGTCTCATAAGTTACAATGATCATTTTTCCATAGAGGAATGTAAATAGTTCAACTTTAATAAGTTCCTTATGGTTTCTTTTGCTGTTTACCTTCTCATGCTTCTCTTGCTTCTTCTATTTGAATGTCAAATTTTCTGTTCAGCTCTGGTGTTTTCATCAAGGATACTTGAAAGTCCTTTGTGTCACTGAATGACCATAGTTTCCCCTGAAGCATTTTACTCAGTTTTGCTGGGTAGGTGATTCTTGGTTTTAATCCTAGGTCCTTTGATCTCCAGAATATTATTTTCCAAGCCCTTCAATCCCTTAACATAGAAACTGCTAGATCTTGTGTTATCCTGATTATGTTTCCACAGTACTCAAATTGTTTCTTCCTGATAGCTTGTAATATTTTCTCCTTGACCTAGGAATTGTGGAATTTGACTCTGATATTCCTAGGAGTTTTCTTTTTGGAATCTTTTTCAAGAGGTGATTGGTGAATTCTTTCCATTTCTATTTTGCCCTCTGGTTCTAGAATATCAGGGCAATTTTCCTTGAGAATTTCTTGAAGGATGATTTCTAGGCTCTTTTATTGATCATGGCTTTCAGGTAGTCCAATAATTTTTTAATTATCTCTCCTGGATCTATTTTCTAGGTCAGTGGTTTTTCCAATGAGAAATTTCACATTGCCTTCTATTTTTTCATTTGTTTGGATCTGTTTTATAGTATCTTTATTTCTCATAAAGTCATTAGTTTCCATTTGCTCCAATCTAATTTTGAAGGAATTATTCTCTTCATTGAGTTTTTGAAATTCCTTTTCCATCTGGGCAATTTGGCTTTTTAAGGCATTTTTCTCCTCATTGACTTTTTGGGCCTCTTTTGCCATTTGAGTTAGTCTATTTTTTAAGGTGTTATTTTCTTCAGTATATTTTTGGGTCTCCTTTAGCAGGCTGCTGACTTGCTTTTCATTAATTTCTTGCATCATTCTCATTTCTCTGCCCAATTTTTCCTCCACTTCTCTTACTTGATTTTCAAATCTTTCTTGAGCTCCTCCATGGCCTGTAACCAATTCATATTTTTCTTGGACTTCTTCTGGTTCCATGTTTTGACCCTTTTTGTCCCCAAAAAATGATTCTGTGGTCTGATTGTGCTTCCTTTTGAGCTCTTTTCCACAGTAGAACTCTTCTTCCAGATTGGAGAGATCTATGTCCCAAATTGCTGGGGTTTTTTGCAAATGTTGTCAGAGGTCTAAGGAGGGTGCCCTTTCTACAGCAACCACAAGCTCTGGCACACTGGCGTTCCTCACCCCTGGACCAGCACCCAAGACCGTAACCTAGATCCAAGTAGGTCAAAACAAGAGCTATTACCCTCTGAATGGTCTTTTGGGCCCCCTACAATCTGCAGTCCAGGAGCTCCAGAGGCAGCCACATGGCAGCAGCTGCAGCCACTGTGCCACCACACCTCTCAATCCGGGGGGCAGGGGACGGACTGTGCTCTTTCATCACCCAGTTCTAACAGAGTTCCCCACTGACCTTTTATTTTCTCTTTGGCCTTTATGGGTTGAGAAGTCTGGAAACCAACACAGATGCTAATGATTCACTCTCCTGAATTCTGCTCCAGCTGGTCTGTGCCCTGGTCGGGGCCAGTGCAATTCACATGGTACTGTGCTCAACTCCCAGCCTGGGGAGATAGACCTCTCCTGTTGGCCTGCCAGGCTGCTTTCCGCAGGAGATTTGTTTCTCTCTGTCACTTTGTGGGTTCTGTAGCTCTAAAATTTATTTAGAGTCATATTTTACAAGTATTGAAGGTGGTTGGTGTGGGAGCTCAGCCAAGTTCCTGCTTTTATTCTGCCATCTTGGCTCTGCCCCTCCCCCCCCAAAAAAAAGGAATTCTATGATATGGAAATGAGGAGAGAGTGTATTCCAGACATGGGGGATGATGACCAGTGAAAAAACAGGAAAATATGAAGTTGAGTGCCAGGTGTAAGGAACAGAGAGAAAGCCAGTTTGGTTGGATCACACAGAAAGGGAAAAGGAGTAACATAAAATGAGACTAGAAAGGCAGGTTGAAAACAGATCATTTAAGGCTTTAAAAGTCAGTTAAAGGAGTTTGCATTTTATCCTAAAAGTCACTGGGAGCCATTGAAGTTTAATGAGTGTGGTATTGAAATGGTCGGGTCTGTGCTTAAGGAAAATCATTCTGGAAGCTGGATGGAGAATGGACTAGACAAGAATAAGTAGAAACTAGAGGCAGAGAGACCAATGAGGAGGCCATCACAATAGTTTAGGCAAGAAGGAATAGGGGCCTGAACTAAATTATTAGCTATATAAATATAGAGAAGGGTTTGGAAGCAAGAGATATTGTAGAAGTAGAAACAGCAAAATTTGGCAACAACATATGGGATAAGGGAGAGTGGGGAATAAGTCATTGATAATAGCAAGGTTAAAACAGAGGTGGCTAACAAAATGGATTAGAATCTAGAATCCAACAACATGTTGCTTATAGGAACACTTGAAAGAGAAAAGATAGCATTCAAACAAGGAGCTAGAGCAGAATCTATCATGTAAAGTAAAAAAAAAAGATAATACCAAGGTTATAAATCTGAGTGACTGGAAAAAATGGTGGTGCCTTCATCAGAAATAAAGAAATTTAGAAGAGGTTGGTTAGAAAGGAAAAATAATGAATTCTAGTTTGGATATGTTGAGCTTGAGATATCACTGGGACATCCAATTTGAAGTGTCTACTAGGCTAATGATGATATAAGACCAAAGCTCAGAAGAGAAACAGGATGCACAGATTTATAATATGCATTCTATATGCATATAAATGCCCAACAAATCCATGTGAGTCAATGAAGTCACTAAGAGAAAGAGAAGAGAGAACAGAGAAGAGGGCACAGCCTGTGGGAAGAAAGGTCCGTTGCTGCAAATTTAGTGGAATTAGGAATAGGTTCCAGCTATTCTGGAACAATTTGGAACTATATTCCAAAAGTGACTCTGTCCATACCCTTTGACTCAGTGATACTCTGTTGAGTCTATACCCTAAAGAGAGCTCTAAATCTATGACCCTTTGAGCTGTTTGTAAATAGCTATGATTAAGTGATACACAAATCAAAAAGTAGATGCATTAATAGGGCAATGGGACTGGATGAAGTGGGGTAAGTGACTAGGAATTTCAAGTTTATTCAGAATGAGTTTAGATGAATATGATTAATTTTCTTACATGTGAGCTAAGAGAGCTTGGTAAATTCCAGCATGAGTGTCTTCTGAAAGCTCTAGGTATCCAATGTGAGGTTGCAAATACTTCCCTTAACCTCATCTGAGTTTTAACCATTTCACCTGTTATTTCTTCTCCCTTGAGCTGTTGTTTTATAAATTTTGTCAGTCACTGAATTGCTGACAGAATTAATAGGCCAGAAACCCCCACCTCACCCAACCCCACCCAAAAAATACCAGTCTTTTCCTCCCTGTCACCTTGCATGGACAAGTTTAGAAATGTGCTGAGAAAACCATGCTCATTAACTACCCTTCCTGTCTTCTAAGGTGGAATCAATTAGTACTGAAGTTGTCTACTTAAATCCTCAGATAGAAAATGCCTCCCCCGCAGAAACACCCCCAAAGCAGTGTATCCCTTGAGCTGTTTGTGCATATGGAGGGTATTAGTTACACAAACACCCGCAGAGAAGATAGTATTACAGATCAAGTCCTTCTGCTCTCCATTGAAAAGTGAATTTCTTTCCCTTCCTGTTTTTCCTTCTGAGACTTAAATATTTCACTGATATTTGACTTCTGTAAGAGCTATGGTCAGAACTGCCTTTTGCCCCCTATCATTACACAGAGTATATTTTCTGTTTTTTGATGTTTTTAATAAAACATTTGCTCCAGACAGTTTGGGCAACCACATTCAGAGGCAGCCCTCAGCAACCCTGAAACCAAAGCCCTTCATGGGCTAGTGAGCAGAATCAAACTCCAAAGGAGAAAGGAAATCCAGTGCTTTCGAAGAGAAAAATAAGTATTTCTTTGAGTTTTCTTTCATTAGATAACCTTTGGCTGGCCCCACTTCAGTGGTCCTTTTTTTGTTTTAAGTAAACGAGTTTTTTAAAAGTGAAAAATATACAGTGTCTGAGTTGTCCCTTCTGGGGCAAATACCAGGTGAACATTTGCCTGAGGTCTAGTCAAAGGGGCTTTATACTCAAAAGCATGGGGGAGAAAGAATGCTAGGTGCATCCACCCAGCTGGAGAACATAGAGAGTAGCTGTGATGTTAGAAGAATAGTAGTAAAGACACCCAGAATTTCACAGGAAACAAAATCTAAGAAAGCAGTCAGGAATCAAACCCATTACTGTAGACATCTACACTCAAATGCTCGAAGTATAGAGAGGTAGCAAACAAGAATTCGAGTTCTTCATGCAAGATGGCAAATCTAACCTGATAAGTTATCACCAAAACTCAGTAGCCTGAGACCTGAGGGAAAATGTGATTCTGGAAGGATGCTATCCCTTTATACCTTTCCTGAAGCCTGGGCTGCCCAGATCCCTGGATAGAAAGAACAACATGGCCACTCACACGATTTTCATGAGTTGGGAGCTACCAACTCTGATACTTCTCATAAGATAGAAAAGCACCAGGCTTTCTTAGTGTCTACCCTTCTACTGTTTCCTAATTTCTCCTGGGTCATAGCATCTGTCCTGCCACCACGCCCTCATGATCCCCAGGTGTTGTCATATGACCCACTAATATACCCTGAGGAGTCTGGGCTTTGCCACTGAACTCCTAGGACTTGTCAGGCTTTTCATCCAGCCTCTAGATGCACTTCTTAACATTCACGGTTTCTTCACGTTACAGTGTGAACTCTTAAAAGCAGGGACTGCTCTGCTTTTTCCTATTTGTACCTCAGTGCTATTGTTTGGCATGTAGTAGACTCTCAATTAATGCTCCTCTATTCATTCATTCAAAAGAAACAGGATAGGTAAAATGGGGGTGGCAGGTCTATATATTAAGATGACCTATTTATAGGAAGAAATCCAGTAACCAGAGAGGAGAAACAAGATGGATAACATTTGGGGGAAGAGCCAAAAAAAGTAGAAACCAAAATAATATTGTCATCAGAATATGCTCCAGTTCCTTTGAACAGAGGAGTTTAGGAACAAATCTCAAGCCCGACAGAGAGAAATGGCACAGTACTGATGGGCAACTTCAGATAGAGGGGCATCTGCTGGAACTCTTGCTCTGACAGGGGCAAGAGCAGCAAATAAAATTTCTCATCTTCCTTTAATAACAATATAAGCCTTCAAAATGCTGGGCAAGCAATAGAGGAATATTGTCTTCTGGATCTGATTCTCAGAAAGAATCAGAGATTCATTACTGGAGGGAAAATGACAGCAACCATGGAAGGGAAGTGTCTACTCCCACCTAGACTTTTTTATAGAGAAGAGGAAAGCCAGACTCTATGTCTGGTGTGAAATGCTTCCTAGATTTGGGGAGAGCAGATTTCAAAGGGTTCCAAGCATCTATTAAGCACTTACTATATGCGAGGCGCTCTGGGGATACAAAGCAGGCCAAAGCATAATCCTAGCCTCAAGGGGCTCACTTTCTAATGGCAGAGATAACATGCAGACAACAAGGTAGGGAAGATCCCCTTAAGATTCTTCAAGGGCAGTCATCCCAGAGGGGGTCAAAAACTCCCCAGAATAAAATTCTGGAGGAATTCCAAAGAAGAGGAGGAAGAGGATTTGTTTGAAGAGTCAGGTGTGGAGACTTGGAAATACTCCAGCCAATTGAGATTTTGGGGAGCTATGTAGAGAAAATGGAAGTATAATAAGGTAACAGGCTGGATAGCAGGGCATGGAATGAGCCTGGAAAAAAGTGTCAGGAGAGCAAAAACTCAGAATAATCAGAGGCAGGAGAGGAGAGCTAAGGACAAAAAAAGGCATTCCTTTTAGATATATTGGAGAAAAGAGGAAAATCAGACGAGAAGCTGGATCCAGCTTGGAATGGATGAGAAAATGATAACCGAAAGTGGAGGAGGAAAAGTACGATTCAATCTTTATTTTGTTTCTGTTTTCTCTGACAGGACCAATGACCTTTAAGCTACAAACAACAAAATAAACAATGGTGCCTTGGAGGCAGGGCTAGGTGGTGCAATGGATAGAGTTCTGGGAGCAGAGTCAGAAAAGGACAGAGTTCTGATCTAGCCTCAGACACTAGTTGTATAGCCTTGGACAAGCCACTTCACTGCTGTTTGCCTCAGTTTCCTCAACTGTAAAAAGAAGATAACAACAGGACCTACCTCACAAGGTTGTTGTGAAAATCTAATAAGATATTTGTAAAGCATTAAGCACACAAGTGCCTGGCGTGTAGGAGTTGTTTAATAAATGCTTATTTGTTTCTTTGATGAGATCAAGTCACCTGACCCAGATGATCTACATCTTCAGATACTGTAAGAACTGACTGTTATGATTCCTGAGCCACTGTCAGTGATATCTGAAAGATATGGAGAATGGGAGACATAACAAAAGACTGAAAGAGAATAAGTGTTATACTGAGTCACAAAAAAAAATAGAAAATAAAACCTATGTAACCCTTGACTCAGAACCCACTGGTATGGGATTCTATTGATGGAGATGAATGGATAGAGCAAAGTTGGTAAAAGGCAAGAGCTTCAGTTCTCAGCCAGGTCCCCTCTGAGGTCTCATCATTCAAATACTTTTGGATTCCAGCTTCAAGAAAGAAGATTGAAAAGGCCAAAAAAGGCCAAGCCCACTTCAGGTTGCTGAATCAAAAGACTCTGGGAAGACAGGAGAGGAGTAGGCAATCTCTTTCATGTCCCTATTCCCAGTTTACTAGTCTGGAAACTGAAGAGTTTCCCCTTGGCTGAGATCTTGGTTGAAATGAGTTATCTCATTCCCAATGGGAGAGTTCCTTCACTCTGTACTTTCTGGTGCATATCCTCCTATGTAGACCTTCTCTGAGTTCTGTTTTGCTACAATTTGGATAAATGGGTTTCCTTGTTATTTTTTATGTATATTCATTGTGGAACTGGTGTTAGGTAGGAAAGGAATCAAACCTCGAATTTAGAGCTTGGGGTCCCCCTTCCCTCCAAAATGTGAAAGCAATCAGAAGTTAGGAATCCAATCATATCCCCTCATATCCCCTAAATAGTATTTAAGAGAGCAGATAGATATACTTCTAGTCCAGTACCCTCTCTCTCTGAGGAGAGCAGAATGATGGTCTCCAGCCCCAACCTCCTCCTCGGGACAGGTCTGGAGACTTGGAAATGCTCCAACCAATTTAGATTTGATGCTGGGATAAGTAAGAGATATGTATTCTGCCTCCCTTTAACTCAGATAAGGACAGTAGCCTTACCACAAGACCTCTCCTCTCCTTATACCTGTAAACTACAGACCAGTGAACTGAACTTAGATTCCTGGTAAAACTCTAGAATGGAGCATTAAAGAATGAACCTCTAGAGAAGGAATTAGTGTGTGTAGAAAGTCAGCATGGCTTCACTGGGAACAGGTCATTCCAAAGTAACCTTTTTTCTATTTTCTGATAAGGTTATGAAATTAATAGATCCAGGGAATGCTGTAGATATGATTCATCTAGATTTTCAGCAAAGTATATGCTAAAGTGAGAGGATATCCATGGTATAGAAAGAGAGAGCTTTCTAGTCAGGAAGAACTGGATTTTAAATTCTGCCTCTGATTTCATTGTGGCCATAGCACCCTGGGTGAGTTGCATCCCAGAGCCCTAATCGCTAAGACTGTAAGTGGAAGAGAAGGTTATGACCTTAAAATGGTAGAGGGAGTTTCCTCATCTGGGAATTTCTTAAATCAATGAAACTACAAGTCCAATCTATATCCCCATCTGATAAAACATCTTACATTATTATTGTGGGGACGTTATGGACTAGTTAATAGCAATCATTTTGTCATCCTTGGTTTTCCTCGACAGTTATTCTGAGCTTTAACACTCCTCACATTCTTATAATGTTATGCTATGATTTTCTGTTCATTTTCTCTTTTCTGCTCTTACTTCCATCTTATTACATGTCCTTTAGAAAATCTAATAAGGTTGCTGAGACTCCTATGCTACAACCTGGGTCTCTTATAACCACTCTGCTGTTTTCTTTTTCACAAGCATTGTTTATTTTTTTAATCTTTCAGATTTCATTTTTGAGAGTTTCCCATCATTCCTCAGCTCATTTCCCACATTGAAGTTTAGTCCCTGCAGACCTACCTATGTTTCCTCTGAACCCTATGAAATTTGTCCTTGCAGAAATTAGGGGTATGTCAACTAATGCCCATTTTTCTTCTCCATCACAAACTCTCAGAGGCAGCATGGAGTATTAGACAGAGAGCTGACCTAGGTGTCAGGAATTTCTGGGTTCAAGTCTTCCTTCTGACACCAACCTGGCCACGTGACACTGGAAAAATTATTTAACTTCTCAGTGTTCATAGGCAACTCTCTAAAATTATCAATTCCAGAGTAGTTGCTGATTTGCACTAGTACAGGGAATTTCTTCACCTAGAATTCCCTACACTAATGTAATCACAAGTCTGAACTGGAAAAAAAATTAAATGTAAGAGGAAGGAAACACTACACACACACACACACACACACACACACACACACACACACACACACACTGTTCCCCAAATTTCATACCCAAACCCAGTTCTTCCTTTTTGATGAGAATCAGAAACAAAATAGTTTCCTCTTGATGGCTCTTCTGCCTTTTGAAGGATGAGAATATCATTAAATTAAATAATTATTCATTATTCTGGCTTTGGTGGAAAGGGAGTCCTAGCATACATACAAATAATTGAAATCCCATTGCAGAGGAATTGTGGGAAGATAGTGGGATAAGGTAAGAAATTACCTGGCTCTCCAAAATTCCCCCCAAATAAAATAATACCTCACAATGAATTTTAGAGCAGCAGAAATAATTAAAAATCATGATAAAGCAGTTGCCCAGCCTAAGACAACTTGGGAGGGTGTTAGGAAAGATCTCACCTCCTGGGGTGGTAGTCTGGCCTGAGCTGAGTACAAATACAGCTGAGGCAGACATCACACAGCTGACACAAACAGCAAGTCCTGGGGGCAGCCGTATCAGTGACAATCTCCGTCAGGAACTTTTGCTCCATGGCCAGTGTTGTGGTTAGGCAGCTGAGTAGGTGAAGATTGTGGGGGCCCTCCACTGGCACTGAAAGTGGGGCTCGGGAACACAGACCAGACACAGTCCCAGGCTGTGGCTGTGGGCAAGGAGGTGGAGGAATAACAAGCACAGGATGGTGAGTGTGTTAGGATGGAAGCCTGCTGGTTGTAGTCACTGGCAGGAGAGCAGGGGCCCTGGTTTGGGTTCCAGGGCAGAGGAGTGAGCTGATACTTGTGGCAACTGGTGGTCTGCAGAGAACAAGAGCATTTGTGGTGGCTGGGGTCCCTGGTCATGGCTCAGGGGCAAAGAGGAGCACCTGAGGTCACTCATAGACCAATGTATGAGCAGAAGAAGTGATCACACTTGGCCTTGGATTATAGAACTTTGGAAGAACAAAGAGGTCAAAGGCCCCTGGACAGAACTCAGAAAACAACAACTTGAAAAACCTGAAGCCTGAGATATTATCCCCACACAGCAGGAGCACAGCCTAACCCTAACATAAATTAACAATCAAGAAATAGGCTGTTAAAAATGAGTAAGCAACAGAAAAAGAACCTGACCATAGATAATTACTATGATGATAGAAAAAAATCAGGGTTAAAACTCAGAAGAAAAAAGTTCTTGGAAAAGCTTAAAAAGCATTTTAAAAATCATATAGGAGATTGAGGAAAACTTAGGGAAAAAATAAGAATAATGAGGGAAAATCAAGAAAATTATGATAAAGTCAACCAATTGGAAAAAGAAATCCAAAAACTTATGGGAGAAAACAGACCCTTAAAAATTATAATTGGGAAAGGGGAAGCTAATGACTTCATCAGACATCAAGAAATAATAAAAACAAAATCAAAATTATGGAGAATAGAAGAGAATATGAAATATCTCATTAGAAAAACAACCTAAAAAAACAGATTGAGGAGAGATAATGTAAAAGTTGCTGGACTATCTGAAAGTTACGGTCAAAAAAGGAGTCTAGACACTATATTTCAAGAAATTATTAAGAAAGATTGCCTTGAAGTTTTAAAACTAGAGGTAAACATTTGAAGGTCAACTAATTCTAATATTAAATAAATTATCTGGAATAATAAGCAAAGAAGAAGTCCTACCAAACTCCTTTTATGAAACAAATATGATCCTGATACCTACACCAGGAAATGAAAAAAAAAATATAGACCAATTTTACTAATGAATGTTGATGCAAAAATCCTAAATGAAACACTAGCTGGGAGGCTACAACAATATATTACAAAGATTATCCATTGTGACCAATTGGGATTTATACCAGGAGTGTAGGACTGGTTCAACATAAAGAAAACTACTAGCATAATTTATTACGTCAACAACAAAAGTAACAAAAAATATGATCATATAGAGGCAGAAAAAGCTTTTGACAAAATACAACACTCATTCCTAGTAAAAACACTTGAAAGCATAGGATAAATGGATTTTCCCTTAAAATGATAAGAAGCATTTACCTAAGACCATCACCAAGAATTATCTATAATGGGGACAAGCTAGAAGCCTTCCCATTAAGATGAGGAATGAAACAAGGATACTTCTTATTGCCAATATTATTCAACATTGTACAAGAAATGCTAACAATAGCAACAAGAGAAGAAAGAGAAATAGAAGGAATCAGAATGGGCAATGAGTATTTCTTTTTGCAGTTGATACAATGGTATACTTGGAAAATACCAGAAATTCAACTAAAAAGTTAATTAAATAATAATAATTTTAGCAAAATAGCAGGATACAAAATAAGCCCACATGCATCATCAGTATTTCTATGTATCACCAATAAAAACCCTGCAAGGAGAGATAGTATTTCATTTATTTCATATTATTTCAATATATATTCATATATTTCATTTAAAATAACTGTAGATAATATAAAATACTTGCCAAGACAAACTCAGGGAACAGAAGAGCATAATTATAAAACCTTTTTTATTCAAATGAAGTCAGATTTAAATAATTGAAGAAATATTGTTCATGAGTAAGCCATTCCAATACGATAAAAAGGACAATTCTACCTAAATTAACCAACTTATTTAGTACCATCCCAATCAAATTACCAAAAAAATTGTTTCATTGAGCTAGAAAAAATAACAACAAAATTCATTTGAAAGAACACAAGGTTAAGAATATCAAAGAAATTGATGAAAAAAATGTAAAGGAGATCCAGCAGTACCAGATTTTAAACTGTATTATAGAGTAATGATTATCAAAACTATCTGATACTGACTAAGAAATAGAAAGGTGGGTGAGTAGAATAGAGTAGATATACAATACACAGTAGTAAATTATTGTAGTAATCTTGTGTTTTATAAATGTAAAGATTTAAGCTTTGGAGCTAAGAACTTACTATTTGGTAAAAATTGTTGGGACAACTAGAAAGCAGTCTGGAAAAATCTAGGTATAGATTAGTACCTTATACCTTTTATCAAAATGGATACATGACCTAGACATAAAGGGATATATCTTAAGTAAATTAGAAGAACACAGAACATATTATCTATCAGATTTATGGCTAGGAGAAGAATATATGAATAAATAAGAGATAGAAATGTTGTGAGATGTCAAATATAAAATTGATTATGTTAAATTTAAAAGGTTTTTTAGTTTGGTTATTAAAAAAAAAAGCAAATAAAACCAATGTAACCAAGATTAAAAGGAAAGCAGAAAATTGGGTGAAATTTTTATAGATAGCTTCTTAGATAAAGGTCCCATATCTCGAATATATAAAGAACTTTGTCAACTTTATAAGAATGAGTCATTCTCCCATTGATAAATGGTCAAAGGATACAAACAAATAGTTTTTGAAAAAGCTATACATAGTCATATAAAAATACTCTAGATAGGTTAGAGAAACAAATTAAAACAACTTTGAGATACCATCTCACACCTACCGTGTTTCCCCGACAATAAGACACTGTCTTATTAGTTTTTTTGGACAGAAAAACACCAGAGGGCTTATTTTCAGGGGAGGGCTTATTTTAATGAACATTGACAGCAATTTTAATAAACAGGTAAATGTGAACAAAAAAATGTACCTTTATTCAATAATGAATTCAATAAAGAACAGGATGATGCACTCACTGCTGCAGCTCTGATTGTATGCAGCTCAGAGAGCAGCGTGCGTTTCACCCGGGGGGGGAGGGGACGGTGCATACAGAGGGTACCATAATGTAGCGTGTAGCACAGGGGATCACCTTCACTACAGTAGCAATCTCAATAGGGCTTATTTTCGGGGGAGGGCTTATTTTAGAGGAATCTTACACAGTAAGGGAGGGCTTATTTTCGGGATAGGTCTTATTATCGGGGAAGCACGGTATCAGATTGGGTAAAATGATAAACGTTTGAAAGGGTATGGAAAAGTTGGAGCACTAATACATTGTTGTTGGAGTTGTGAACTGATTCAACCATTTTGGAGAGCAATCTGGAATCATGCCCAAAGGGTTATAAAACTGTATATACTCTTTGATCCAGCCATACCACTCACTATTTGGCCTCTTTCCCAAGGTGATCAGGGAAAAAGGAAAAGAACTATGTGTTCTAAAATATTCGCAGTAACTCTCTTTGTGATGGAAAAGAACTGGAAATTGAGGGGATGCCCATCAATTAGGGAATGGCTGAATAAGTTGTGTATATGATTGTGATGGAATATTATTGTGCTGTAGGAATGATAAGCAAGTTGATTTTAATTTCTCTCAGCCCCAGTTGCTTCATTGGTAAAATTAAGGTAATAGCATTTATATAGACAGCACTTTAAGATTTTCAAAGCACTTTCCATATCTTATCTCATTTGATCCTTATAACAATCCAGGTAGATAGATGCTATTACTATTATGATTCCCATTTTACAGCTGAGGAAACTGAAGCAGTGTCATGCCCAGGTTCACACAGCTTGTATATGACTGAGACAAGATTTGAACTCAGGTCTTCCCAGCTCCAAGTCCAGTGGTCTATCCACTCACTGCTTCTGAAATCTATCTCACAGAATCATTAGGCTCAAATGAGATAATCAATGTAAAGTACTATGTAGTTATCATTAAAGGTATGCTGACAATCATAAAAATCCATCTATGAAATATGTTTCATTTACTATGTTGAAAGTGTAATAAAACTAGACACTTATTTTAGTCTAGCAATGGTAATCGTATCTTTCTAGTAATGCCTGGGGTAGAAAGTGAAAAGCTAATGAGCAGAGCAAGCTGCTCCCACTTTATGGCACCTACCCTTTGGTAGGCAGCACTCCTCTTCCCCAATGCCTCCCTCACATGTCTAACTTTAGTTTTAGTCAATGCCCTCAAACCTCACAAAGTGGACAAAATTCCTTAAGCATCACCTTAAATACCAAACACAGCTTCCACCAAACTGTTTGGCTCCTTTCTATGAACAGGATATTCCAGATTCACTCCTTTTTCTCATATTGTTATTATTTACTTTTTGTTTTGCAGAAACAAAAGTATGAATCAATAAAATCTTCTGTTCATATTGAGCCCTAGCTAGGAAAGTTACAGTGACTAGAAAGCAAGTCTCTCTCTTTCCCTCTTTTCTTTTCCCTCTTTCTTTCATATCTTTGGCTGGCTGATCCAAATACCTCAAATGCATTTCCTCTTCCCTCACAGAGTTCTCTTCCTTTAAGTCATAGCTCAAACACCATCTTCTGTAGGAAATCTTTCTTGATCTGCCCCCCAAATGCCAGCATCCTCCCTTCTAACCTACCTTGTATTTAAATATTTTGTATATATTTCTGTTTATTCTCTTTACATTTATGCTATAAATATTTTTATTTACTTGTTCACTGTTATGTGCTACATACAAGTATGTCTCTGAATGTAACCTCATAGCGAGTAGGAATTATTTCATTCTCTAGACTATAATTGCTTACTTGGTGCCTAACATATAGGAAGTGATTAGTAAATATATCTTAATTTATTCATTGCTTTTCATTACTCCAGACAATTAACTCTCTTAGGAAATAAATTGCATAGCAGTGACCAATCAGCATTAATAGAGGGAATTTCCTCATTGGGTTCTCCTTCTGCCCACACTAGGTGCAATGGATAGAGGACTGGGCCTGGAATCAGGATGACATCTTTGTGAATTCAAATCTGGCCTCAGACACTTACTAGCTGTGTGACCCTGGGTAAGTAATTTAACCCTGTTTGCCTCAGTTCCTCATCTGCAAAATGATGAGTTCATTGATTTTAGAAAAACAGGGATAGATTTACACTAAACAATGAAGAGTGAAATGAGCAGAACTAAGAGAAAGTTGAATACAATAATAGCAATATTGTTTTAAGAACAACATTGAGCAAAAAAGTCATTTTGACTATCATAAATACCCAAATTAACTACAAAGGAAGAAAGACACTATCTTTCCAGAGAAAGAACTGATAAATAGAAATATGTATAAAATGATTTTTACATAAATACATATTTGTATCTAATGGTAGCCATCACTAGGGTGGGTAGGAGGGATGGAAGAAAAAAAACAAGAAAATTTACATGATAATTCTATTATATATTTTAAAGGAATAGCAAGTTGTACATAATAGATTTGCAATTTCATGTGCAAACAACTTTTTTATTCTACTATGCTATGGAAATGCTTTTTTTATTTTATAAATTAAAAATAAAATAAATAAAATTTTTTAAAAGAATTTTGATTTGAACTACAAACATGCAGAATGGTAAAGGGCTTATAACAATACTCTGATTGATTTGAAGTATGTAAATAAGGTTCAGAATAGCACATTATTTTTTAATTTTTCTTGGTGCACTGTCACTTACAAATATTAATCCTACCTATTATAGATTAAGAATGAAGATACCATGTCAAGAAAAGTATTAAATTTGGTATTTAAAAAATGAACTGGAGAAGAAAATGCAAATCAATCCAATAGCTTTGCCAAGAAAACCCCAAATGGGGTCACAAAGAGTTGGATACAACTAAAACAACTCAACAACAACAATGAAAACTCGCCAAAGAAGTCACGCAGGTCTGCACCAAAATGGGGAAAAGATCTATATTTTAGGCAGATGACTTGCTAACTGTATGAACGTCTCCAGAAGGGAAAGAACAGAAGCAAGGGGTCTGATTAGGAGGCTCTTGGCAATAGTCCAGCCAAGAGGCGACGAGAATCTGAACTAGAGTGGTGGCGACATGAGCAACCAAAGGGGACTGGATGGGAGAGATGCCATGGAGGCACCATGGACAAGACAAGTCACTTGGTTGGCTATGGTTGGGACAAGGAGGAAGAAAGAAGAATCCAAGATGGGTCCCATATCTCATTTCCTTTAACTGTTTTCAGGGTTTGCTTGTCTTTTCAAGCACTGCCAACATTATTGCAATTTCTCATACTTTTGGTTTTCATCTGCTGCACTAGTTTCCATGACTCCACAAAACCAAGTCCTCATTTCCTTCAATTTTCCTTTGGTTTGGAGAGCTATATGAATAATGTTTTATGATTATTATTATTAGCATATGATAATGCATTCAACTTCCAAAGATCTTTTTTCTCTGAAAAGCTGAAACCTTACACTGTCATCTCAGAGGGTTTGAGTTTTTGACTCAAAAAACTTGAGGATATAGATCAACATGTCTCCAGGAAAGATCCCTCAGAAGCTACAGGTAAAATATTAGCTTCAAGTCTGACAGACAAGGCCACCCACAGTATGATCCCCACTACTCAACATTTCCTTCTCACTCTTAATCTATGATCCTGTTCTCCAGCACAAACACAGTTAAGTCTACTCACTGTCCCCTGAATACCCTATGTCCTTACCCACATCTTCATTTTTGCTCATTCCTGAAATGGCTTCCTTTTCCTCTCTAATCTAAATCCTAACAATTCTTTAAGATACAACTGAAGTGACACCTCCTATGTCCAAAGGGATTCTGACATGAGATCATTAATTCCAACTCATCAGTAATACATGACCTTATCATGACTAAATAATTTGGAAGGTAAGCAAAGGATGTTACAGAAGTGACCAGATATATCTTGCCAGTGTAGAAAGTCTTTATTCAATTGACAATATATATGGGTGTGTATAATACAAATATAAATATATATATATATATATATAAAGAGAGAGAATGTGCTCATTTGTATACATGTTGTTTTCTTGCAGTATAAAGTAAGTGAGTTGAAGGCTGCAATTATTACTTTTTGTTATTGTTTTTATATTTTTTAGCACCTGGTACAGTGCCTAGGCCATAACAGGCCCTCAATAAATTCTTGTTGAATTGAATTGCCTGTGATACTTACTTTTTTGCCTGTAAGACCTTGGACAAGTCACTTAACCTCCACAGGACTTAGTTAACTTACCTGTAAAATGAGGGGTTAGACTAGATGGACTTTTTCTATAAACAGGACAATTCTAGTTCTATGGATCTTGTGAATTATATTTTAGCACTAAAGCAATAGGAAGTTTCTTGGAGAGGTGAGTGACTTGGTCCTATCTGCACTGTAAGAATATATGAGGTAAGAAATCAAGGATGAACAAAGTGCTTAGCACACAGCAAACTCTTAATAAATGTTTTTTCATTCATTCACTTATTCATAAATAACAAACATGACTAACCTGGGAAAATGTATACCTTAACTATTACGAAATAAATGCAAAAGAAATCTAAATTAAATAAAGAAGTATTTCTTCACTAAAGATAACAATACTACAAAGCATTACCTACAAGAGGTTACAGAAACTTATTACTGGATAATATCTAGAAGACTTAAGTTTGAAGCACAAAGAATTGAATGTCATGATCTCCTGGGTTCTGAATTCATATAACTGTGATTCTAAGAGGCACAAGTGTGATTTAATTATAATTCAATATACCAATGGATATGTTCTGTCCCCAGTTCAATCATTGCTTCCAATATAGTTAGTCACAACCCAGTCCTTATCTTATCATTTTATATAATTCTTGGCCTAGAGGAGTTAACCCATCTACTGGAAGTCTTCCTCTGGGTCTTTTCCATTTCTGTTGACAACATGTACATAAATATAGCAGCATAGTATCTTACAAACCAGAAGACCTAAATTTCTAGGAGAAAAAACTCACTAGTCCACAAAAATCACTAGGAAAACTGGAAAGCAATCTGACAGAAATTAGGTTTCCAACAACTCATACCATGTATCATGACAAGATCCAAATGGCTACATGACTTAAATATAAAAGAAAATATTACAGACAAATGAGAGGAGAGGAAAAAGGAAGTACATTTCATAAATATGGATAGAAGGAGAATTCATGACCAAGCAAGTGACAGAAAGGATCACAGAGGATGAAACTGCTCATTTTGATTACATAAAATATAGGTTTTTGCACAAATACAATTAATACTGTTAAAAATTAGAGGGAAAACAATTATCTAGGGAAAAGGTTTGCAGCATATTTATCTTATAAACATTTTATATCTGTCATATAAAAAGAACTGATTCCAATATATAACAAAAGCTATTCCCCAAATTGTAGAAGGTATGAACAGCCATTTCTCAAATCCATCATAACATCTTCCTAACTGGTCTCTTAACATCAAATTTCTCCATTCTTTGATCCTTCCTCCCCCAGAGGTTAAATTTATTTTGCTAAAGTGAAGTCCTAACCATGTCACTCCTCTACTCATTAAATTCCAAAGGCTCCCCACTGTTTTGAGGATCAAAAAGAAGGCCCTTTGTTTGACTTTTAAAGCCCTTCACACCCTGATCCCAAGTACCTTTCCAGCCCATCTCGCATTACCCACCTTTGTATACTCTCCAGTCCTGGCAAATTCGCTTTCTTGCTGCTGCTTATGCAGAGTGTCCATCTCCTATTTCCTTTCCTTTCCACTGTCTGTCTCCTATTCTTAGAAGATACCACCTCCTCACCTTCACCTTGTAGAATCTTAAATTTCCTTAAATATTTAGTTCAAGCACCATTTTCTACATAAATTTTTCCTGATTCCTCCAAGTTTTGTTACATTCCCAAATTAACTTGTCAAGTTAACTAATTTTATATATACTTATATACGTATTGGTGGTATCTGCTCAAGAATGAAAGTTTCTTGAAGGTAAAGACTGTTTCATTTTTGTTTTTCTGTCACCACAATGCTTGGCACACAGTAGGCAATTAAAAAACGCTTAAATACTTGTTGATTGATTGGTCAGAGGAATATTGGTGTTAGAAAAGATCAGTTTTTTCAGATTTATGGAATAGGGAAGAATTTATGTCCAAACAAGAGATAGAGAGCATTACAAAATGCAAAATGGATAACTTTGATTACATTAAATTGAAAAGTTTTTGTACAAATAAAGCCAATGTAACCAAGATTAGGAGGGAAGTGGAAAATTGGGAAAGAATTTTTACAACCAGTGTCTCTGATAAAGGATTCATTTCTAAAATATACAGAGAACTGAGTCAAATTTGAAGGATACAAGTTGTTCCCCAAATGGCAGTTTTCTGAGGAAGAAATTAAAGATATTTATAAGCATATGAAAAAATGTTCTAAATAACTATTGATTAGAGAAATGCAAATCAAAACAACTCTGAGGTAGGTACCACATCTTACCAGTCAGATTAGCTAAAATGACAAAACAGGAAAATGATAAATGCTGGAGAGGATGTGGAAAAATTGGAACACTAATGAATTGTTGGTGGAGCTGTAAACTGATCCAACCATTATGGAGAGCAATTTGAAACTATGCCCAAAGGGCTATAAATAATTGCATACCCTTTGACCCAGCAATACCACTTCTAGGGTTGTATCCCAAAGAGATCATACAAGTAGGAGGAGGACCCATGTGTGCAAAAATATTTATAGCAGCTCTTTTTGTGGTGGCAAAGAATTGGAAATCAAGGGGATACCCAACAATTGGGGAATGGCTAAACAAGTTGTGGTATATGAATGTAATGGAATATTATTTTGCTATAAGAAATGAAGGGCAGACTTCATAATAACCTGGAGAGACTCATACAAACTGATGCTGAGTGAGGAGAGCAGAACCAGGAGAACTTTGTACACAATTACAGGCACATTGTATGTGTGATGACTAACTTTGATAGACTGGGCTCCTCTCAGTAATGCAAGGTTATAAGACAACTCCAAAAGACTAGTGATGGAAAGGGAGATCCACATCCAGAGAAAAGAACTATAGAGTCTGAATGCAGATTGAAGCAAACTACTTGCTCTGTCTCTTTTGTGGTTTGTTTTGTTGTTTCTTCTTTCTTGTTGTTCATTCCATTGGTTATAATCCTTCTTTACAACTTGACTAATGTTTAATGTGAAGGTATTTGTAGAACTTATATCAGATTGCATGCCACCATGGGCAGGGCGGGGGGGGGGGGGGGGGGGGGGGGGCTAAGCTCACGACGCTCTTCCGATCTCGACGGGGGGGGAGGGAGGTGTTGCTCAATGGGGAAGGGGAGAGTAAAGGAAGGAGAAGAAAATTTGGAACTAAAGGGATTGTGGAACTGAATATTGTAAACTAAAAGTAAATATTTTTTTAAAAGAATGAAGGATGAAAAATAAACAAAAAAGATTAGCTTTTGTGTCTGAGTGCAGCTTGGGGTCTATTCTGGTCTATTTAGGATTTAAGAGACAAATGCAATTAAGTCTTAGAGAGAAATTGCAAAAGTATAATTTATTGATATAAAAACCAATTATATAATTGTCTGGTCCTGTGTAGCAGGTTAGTGGTGGGTGCTCACTGAGAAGGTGAATACTGGCACACTGAGTGATGGAATGATCCTCCTTACCAAGCAGGTGCTGAAGGGTTCATGGAACTGTGAGCTGCTGGGCAAGACAGTTCAAAACATGGTGCTACCATGAGATGCCATCTTGCATGTCCAAAGATCATTTCAGGAAAATGACAATTAAAATGATTCATCTTCAGTATCAGCAAGAAGCTATCCAGAAGAATGTTGAGAAATCACCAGATCTGGCAGGACCAATTGCACCACTTGCTGAAATATGAAATGACATCTTAAGGCTTCAGAAACAAGTTCTTTAACACTGATGGGCGGGGGGAGCAGAAGGGACAATGGAGGAAGAAGTGGGGTGGTGACTAATTCCTTACTTGGAGCTTCAGAACTTACTTGACCGTTTTCTATTCCAGCAGTTCAATTAAAAGAGAATTGTAATAACCCACACCTTGGGTGGGTGCATAAGAATGTAGGGTTTTCTTTCTCTATGTGATGGTATAACTCAAGGCAAGACACACACTGCTATATGGCTCAACTCAGAAGTACCACTTAAATTAACTCACAACTCTATCCTCTCCCATGATTTACTAACTGATTTGTTGTAATTAAAGCAGAATTGAGAGAAGAAAAAAAACCCTAGGATACAGTAAGTGCATATGCCAACCTATATATATATATATATATAGCCACATTAGATCTCTTCTCCTGATTTGGAATATGCCACTGCAAATATAGGTCCAACCAGGAGCTAACCAGCTCTACCAATATGGCAGACTACCCCTTGATTTATACTCAAGAATAAACAAAGGTATCTGGTTCCCTTTATAAAAGAACCAGTCTACAGAAAACAGGTCCCAGATGTTGCAGAATACACTATTTAAAATAAGCCCAATAAGATGGAGATTGGTACAACTTCTTTGGCAAGAAAGAGTTACTCCTATGGGTTAATCAGCCATCCTGATTGTTTTTGTCTGTAAGTGCTCCCTCCATTAGAAAGAGTAACCACATGGAGAGGATCATGGATCCATCAAAGCATCTCAATTGTCTTATCACCCAGAACAAACAATAGAACCACAGAATGCTAGAGCTGGAGGAGATCTTACACATGTTCTAGTTCAACCTCCTGTTTTTTAGGAAGCTGATTTACCCAAGGACACAAAGTTAGCCCAGATCTCCTGACTCCCAGGCTAATGCTGCTTCTATGCAGACTATGGCAGCCAAAGAGAAACACTTCAATTCAAATCCACAAGCTTATTGTTTCCTTAAGCATGAGCTTCTTTGGTCACTTGAAGATCTTTATCAAGAAAAGAGATTGCATTTCACAAGCTTGTTTAAGTTTCATACCAAGAAACATAACTTATCAGATTTTTTTACATGATACTCCTTCTCTTTAATGCTTAAAGCCTTAATTAGGTCAGAAGATTATTGACCCTGAGAATGGATGTGAACACCAAAGCACAATTAAATGACTGGCTAATCGCTGCTCCATGTGTTTGGTGCTAGCTGCCATAACCTATACACTTCACGTGCTCAGTGTATTTGGATATAAGTTTGTGTGTATATGTTATTGACAGCTGTAGTAAGTGCAGAGCTGGTTGGGACCATCTTGAGGACTGTTCCAGTAGTGAGTGTTGCCTCTGATAACATTGTTTTTGCCATTTTTTGTTCCCACCAACAGTGGAAGCAGATGAATGGTTTCCTGACTCTCGGTCCCACTGCTTTGGGTCTGGAGCTCAAAATGAAGCAGACGTGAGATCTCAAACACCACCATGGGTGTGAGCACACTGGCCATTTCACAGACGTGAGCTGTTGGATGGTTGCAGGAGAAAAATGGCATGTCATGCTCAACCCACTAAAAATACCCAAGGGCTTTGATGAAATGGGTTCTTTGGTGAGAATATACTAAGACACACATAAAACAGTTAAATGACTAAGTATGGAAAAAATAAGAGTTTTAAGTGGAAAAAGAATATAATGTTTTATGCCTGTCCCATGTGACTTCAAGCAAATTGCTAAATATTTTTGAGCCTCACTTTTACATATATCAAATGGTTAGACCAGATGATTTTTACATCCCTTTCAGTTTTAATTCTACGATCTATGTCCAGTTGTATCATCCTGGTGATGCAAGTCCTTTCTAGGAGTTAATCCTCTTCCATGTGGTATAAGTTAAGTTTTCTCCAATGTGTATAAATAACCTTTTGTTCATTCTCCATGGTGAATTCTTCCAGGGATAATTTTTACCAAGAGACTAGTAAATAAAACTGACATGAATAAATTAATGGATTAAAAAATGATTAAGTACTTACTGTATGCCAAGTATTGTGCTAAGCATCAGGGACACAAATAGTTTCTGCTCTCCAGGAACCTGCAGTCTAATGTGGGGATACAACAGGTTTCAGCTACAAGTCAGTTGTGCTTAGAGACTAATTGCAAAACAGATGGTAATGCATCTTCTATAGTGTCATTTCCACTCACAAAACCATATCGATTTCTGATTTTGAGTCATTTAAGAACACCAAAGACTTTGGGTTTAAGAACCTCCTCTTCTGAGTCTTCAGGAGAGGTACGTTCTGAGAAAGCAGAGGTTGCAGCAGCTGTAGTGGGAACGGACATGTCTGGTCTCTACAGGTATTTCCCAATAGGAAAATGGTAGGGCCTAGGCTTGAAGTAAAGCTAGTAACCGTCTTGGCTCCCTAACTCCCAGATGCAGAATCCTTGGCTGCCTCCACCGTGGTTGTAGGGAAGGTATCAGTCATGGTGGTACTAGTGATTTAGTACATGCTATCTCCTGTCTCTCCCCTTGGTATATATACCATCAGAGCCAGGGATGATGACCTCAGGCTATAGTTACACATGGAAAAGGAAAACTTTCATCTTTATTTATCCAATTAATCTGGTTAATGAAGATGGCCAATCTGAATAAAGTAGGCACCCAAAATAAATCCAAAACAGTACCAATAGAAGGTTTAGGCTTTAGGACCTGAACTTTCTAGAATCAATTTTCTGACTTATTTTATTGCAGACATGTCTACAACAATAACCTTGTGACCTGGCATGACCAACTTGCCTTCCCTTAGAGCACCTCTAAAATCATGGTACACTGCCAGTTCATACTTGTTGCTGAGTGGCTTCTCTTTCATCAGGGAGAAAAATAACTGAAAATTACCTTATATTATACCCTCTCTGATGGAAATCATTCCTCTTCCTGAGCAAAGAGGGAGTACCTCCTCTCTAGGATATTTTTATAACATGTACCCTGAGTCAGAGAGAGTGATCAGCTAGCGCGGCCATTCTCTGATCCCAGGCACCCAATTCTTGCCAGATCTGTCAAACTTACACTCAGGCTTTGCTCATTGTCGATTCAGACCCCAAAGGCATTACGCATATTTCTCTGGATTGAATGCTTTTCTTACTTTATAAAAGTAGGTGGTGCAGTATCTAGAGGCCTGGAACTATAGTGAGAAAGATCTGACATCAGATCTTGCCTCAGTCACTTACCGACTGGGTGACCTTACACAAGTTACTTAACATCCTTCTGCCTCAGTTTACTTATTTGTAAAACAGGGATAATAATAGTACCTACCTCCGAGGGTTAATGTAAAGATAAGATGAAATAATATGTGAAATAATATTTGTAAAGTGCTTTGCAAATCTTAAAAGGCTATACACACACACATAAATGCTAGTTGTTAAAATGTCTCTTTTCTCCTGTCTCTCATAGATTTTGTCTTTTTTTCAATTGATCACTAGAATTTATACCCTGAAAAAAAGTCTCAAATATGGGCCAGTGTAGCAGCAAGCACCCCAGCATCCCCAGGGTGGCTGCCAATACAGGTTCTTGGATCTGCTTTGCTAAAGGAAAGCAACTCAAAATGGGTTAACAAGCTTACTTTAATCAATCAAACATATATCATTTACCTAGTTCAAGGGGAAAAGGTCAGCACCCCGAACTTCAGAATATACAGAGGTTACAAGCATAAGTTACAAGAACATTTCAGCAGACAGGCTTCCAAACCATCCAACCATTACATCCATACCAAATCACAGTCACCAGAGAGGGAAGCATCAACATCTGGGTTTTCAAAGCTGGGGGACTTTCAACAACGGCTGCCCAGAGTCTCATCTGGTCAAATCACACAACACTTCTCAAAGTGAGCCCCAAAGCAAAGTCTCACATCAAGGTTTTATATAGCCTTCTCCTGGCTCAGAGAATGTAACAACTCTCTTGACCCACTGGCCAATCACAAAGTATCTCCTGAAAAAACAAGCCTCCCACCACAAGCTCCAGGTGCACTTAACCTAGGGGCAGGGAAGATCTTTAAAAATTTACATTCCTATAACAGCCAGATTCTCACTGGCTCAGACATTGAGCCCAACTTCTCATTTCAGAGATAAGCCAAGAAAGGTTCATTGACCTCCCTAAAGTTACATAGATAGTGACAGAACCAGATTTTGAACTCAAAACAAATGGGAACAAAACAGATAGAAACAACAGAGCCTGCCAAGGAAGACAAATGCAACACTCACCAGGCACCAGCTGGTTGTGACAGAAAGGGCCCTGGACTCAGGAACACGACAGAATCTCAGTTACAAGGGACCTCAGGGGTCCTCTGTCTATCTGATCAAGAATGGCTCCAGAAAAACCTCAGACCAGTGTTCATCCAACTTTTCCTTGAAAATCTTGAGCCAGAGGGAATTCACTAACCCCCAAAACGATGTCCCTCCCTTGGGCACCTCTCACTGCTCAGAAGTTTCTCATGACATGAACTTGGAATTTGCCACTGTTCAATCTCCCCACTGCTTTTAGTTCTGCCTTCTAAGGCCAAGTGGCAGGGGCCTAATCCCTCTTCCACACAAAAGCCTTCCAAACACCTGAAGATAGATATCAAGGATCTCCTAAATCTTTTTTTTTTCTTCAGGCAAACCATCCCCAGTTCCTTCAACTGATGCCTTTAGCGCATGGTCTCAAAGCCCTTCCCTATTCTAGTGGTCCTCTTCTGAAGGCTCTACCGCGTATCAACATCCTTCCTAAATGAAGTGCCCTAGACCTGAGTTCCAATTCAGGCTCTGTCTCTGGGTGGTTGTTTGCCTTTGGGTAATTTATTTAATCTTTTTTATTTTTTATCTCTGAGCCTTGGTTTCCTCCTCCATCAAATGAAAGCAATATGACCATTGTGTTCTAAAATTTCATCCAGCTTTGACATTCAGTGATAGGCACCATCATTAATGGGAGTCTTGCAGAAATTTTTGAGTAAAAGGACATTTAAGGGGCTACGGCTTAAATTTCTTTTTTTTTTTTTGAGGGCAATTGGGGTTAAATGACTTGCCCAAGGTCACATGGCTAGTTTTTGTGTTAAGTTTCTGAGGCCAAATTTGAACTCAGATCCTCCTGACTCCAGGGCCAGTGCTCTATTCACTGCACCACCTAGCCACCCCATGGCTTAAATTTCTTAAATAAATTCATAATAACGGCAAATACAGTAGCTGTCATTTACTAAGCAATGACCCTTTTCTTTTTCTAGAGTAACAATATTTGGGGCATTTTGTATTAACGTCAAAAAGAACATTGGATTTAGAATCAAAGAACCTGGGTTCAAAACCTCGCTCAGTAACTAGCTGTGTGATCTTGGGCAAGTCATTTCAACATTCTTGGTTCATCTGTGAAATGAGAATTTCAGACAAAATGACTTCAAGTTCCCCTGCAGTTCCAAATCTATGATCTGATTCCAAAACATATTTTTTCCTTTCATGTAGGAAAATCTGAGTAATATTTCTTAATACTAACAAAAATAAAGTTGTATATTTAAACAGTGTCTTTGATCTGAGCTCTTCCTGTATAGTATTTTTATTAAGTTGTGGCACTCTATTACTGTAGGTTATTTTTTTAAGTCCCATTGAACCCTCTAGGCTGACTAGACCACTGACATTATAGAAGCCTGACAAAATAATGGAATACAAACAATGATAAACTGGACTTTTTTAGCGCTTCCTGGATGTGAGGCATAATATAAGCACAAATATTTTATAAATGTTAGCTCATCACTCTACTTAGGTAAGTTGCAATTATTATTAATCCATTTTCCTGAGAGGAAAATTGAGTGACCCAGATGTTCTAAGTGCCCCCAGTCCACAATGGAAACAATGGTGGAGACCAAACTCAAGTCTAGATTTCCCTGGTCCTACCATTCTATTCGCTAGACTATTTATGGACAAATCTTGAGCACAAGCATTCCATGAATCTTTGGGGTTTTTTTTTAAAGCTGTCCATCCTTCTTCTAGAGGGGCATTCTTTATTTTTTGGCTATTTGACCTTAAATTGCTGTTTATCTTAAGTAGCTATCAATAAGATTTTAGTCATCCACAATATTGACTTCCATTTGTTATTAAAGGAATCATTTGGTATCAAGCTACCCACTTGTCTCATGGAAATACCTCCCAAAGAAGACCAATATTTACACTAGTCTTCACTGAGTTTCATGTCACATGCTTCATCTGTTCCCCACATATTTTCTAATAACTTTCAAGAACATATTCTTATTTTCTTATACATGTAAAGACATTGAGAAATACTAGACTTTGCTCTAAAGTGTGCATGATTTCATTCTACACTAATAGGGACTAAAACCCCTTTGTGCCTTAGTAAACAACTTTATGAGTTATTCTACCTTCCTCTCCTTCCCCTCTCATCTTCCACCCCAAATCACAACTACTTGGCTAAATATCTGTACTTCATTAGGCTGGTCTTGAGAAGAAAGATATGCAATTTTTTCTCTGGGCCTGTATTTGTACCCTTTGGCTATGATCTCCTCCCTCTTTCCCACAGTAGATCTCAAAACTTTCTGACATCATCCCCTACTCTCTCCTTTACTCCAGATTCTGATGAAGAAATGACCCCTCTTGCAAAGGACAGCCCTTATACCCTTGATCCCAATCTAATCATGTCTCCTCTGCTCCAATATTCAGCTTCCCTTCACCCTTAATCTCCAATCTTTCCTTATCTACTGGTTCTTTCCATGCTACCTACACATACTACCAGTTCTCCCCTATTCTCAAAAGCCCTTACTTGACTCTACCATCCCTTCAAGCTATTATTCTCTATCTCTCCTTCCCTTCACAGTCAAACTCCCAGAAAAAAAAAACTCTCCTTTTATTACCTCTACTTCCTTTCCTCTCACTGCTGAACCTTTTGTAATTTGGCTTCCAACTTTACTACTGAATTTAAACTACAACCTTTAGTTGCCAACAATCTCTTAATTTCCAAATCTGATGGTCCTTTTTCAGTCTTCATCCTTCTTGGCCTCTCTCTAACATTTGATACTGTAGACTACCCTCTGTATAATCCTTCCTCTCTAGTTTTTATGACTCTCCCTTGGTTCTCCTCTCACCTGTCTGAACTCTTCTCAGTCTCCTTTGCTAAATCATTAACCACGTTCAAACACCTAACTGTGGTCACCAATTAAGGTTCTGTCCTGGATCCACTTCTCTTCTTTCTCTAAACTCTCTCATGGTGATCTCTTCTGTTCCCATGTGTTCAATGACTCTCAAATCTATTTATCTTGTTCTAGTCTTTAATTTCAGTCTTACATCACCTATATATGATACATTTTGAGTTGGATATCCTGTAGACATCTCAAATTTAATACATCCAAAATAGAACTCATTATCTCTTCCACAAAACTCATCCCCCTTCCATATTTTGCTATCTCTGTTAAAGGCACCATCATTCTTTCAGTCACCCAAGTTCACAACCTCAAGGCCATTCTTAATTCCTTACTTTCCTTTACCTAACATATCCAATCAATTGTCAAACAATTCTCCATCAATTCCACCTCCATAAAATCTCTTACATCTGTATTCTCTTCATTCAGATAGCCCTCATACCTCTCTCTTGGATAATTGCAATAGCCTCCTAATTAACCCCTCTTCCTCCAGTCTCTCCCCTCTTCAATCCATCCTCTAGTATCAAAATACACCTCTATTTGCCATTTAAAACCCTTTACAATTTTACTACTCAAACTACCCAAGAGATATCAAATTGACCTCAGAGCCAAGAACACCTGGGTTCAAATCCTAACTCTAACATTTATTTTCTGACTACGTGACTTTGGGTAAATCACTTAACCTCTCAATACTCTAGGCAACTCTTTAAAACTTAAAAAAAAAAAAAAGTTACACACCCATAGACCCCCGCTCCCCCCACCCCCCACTTCAGCAAAGAAAGAAAGAAAGGAAGTACATTTTCTCATCTCTTCTACAGGACAAGGGTTAGGCATTGATTACACAGTATTAAATATTGTTTTATTTCTTTCCATTTGCATTGTTGTAGTCATTGAAAATACTGTTTTCTTGGTTCTACTTACTTCCCTTTGTATAGTTGCCTTTCTGAAGTCATCTTTGTCTTTGTTTTTGTAGAGCAATGGTGTCCCATTATATTAACATGCTACAATTTGTTTCCCAATCATGGAATCACAGAATCATTGGTTGAAAGTTGGACCAGATTTTAGGAGTCACCTAGTCCAACTATTAATCCTCACTGTAACATTAAAAAATATATACACGTGTATATATGGAATTCTTGCTGTTCTTCACAGGAAACACTTCATTTCCTATCTCCATATCTTTGTATAACCTGTCTCCCCTACCTAGAATATACTTCTCCACCTCCGCCTCTTGAGAATCCCTAGTTTCCTTCAACAATCAGGTCAAATACCTGTGATAGTAATGGCAATTAAAGATTCCCCTGTATTGGCTTGGTTTTCAAATTGATTGTGTTAAAACCCAGAGCTTGTTAATCCCACCTGTGGGATGGACTTTTTGATGTGAAAAGAAAGTCCTGAACTGGGAGGAGCTGGTGACGTAGATTTGGAGAGACAAGAGAGAGGCGGAAGATCTTTTTGGAAGCAGCACCTCGTGGAGAGAGAGAGACTAAGAGAATTGCTGGTGGCCGCTTTGAATTGCCCTGGACTTTTGAGACCTGCCTCCTGAGCTGCCAAGGACTGAGGAGACATGGCTGTTTTGCTGGTACTTTGTCTGTCTGTTTTGATGTTGTTTTGCCAGATTTGTCCACTGGTGAAAGACAGTCCTGTTGTTGAAGAAGTCCTCGAACCTCGCTGTTCACTAAGAAGCCCTGAGACTGTCCTGCAGACAGAGAGTGAATACTGTCCACTGGTGAAGGACAGTGCTGTTGTTGCAGGGGTCTGGAGACTGTCCTGCAGACAGAGTGAATACTGTCCACTGGTGAAGGACAGTGCTGTTGTTGCAGGGGTCTGGGAGCCTTTCTGTTGGTTCAGAAGCCCTGAAGAAGGATTTTCTTGTTGTATGTTTACAGAAATCCTGGGAGAGGGCTTTGCTAATGTGTTCAGGGGTTCTAGGACTGTTCTACAGACAGAGGATGAATTCATGAAGGGACTGGCAATGTATCTTATGGCCTTGCTAAGCCTTGTCTCCCCAGGAACTAAGATTGCTGAGAACTTGCCTCGTGTCAAGATGAAGAAATTCCTCCATTTGGGTATTAAGTGCTGTGTTTAAACTTGATGTAACTCTGGGGTAGATTCAATTGTGATCCAGGGGTGGGGAACTTTTGACCTTATTGTGCTCTGTGATTGACAAATGAAGGTACTTTACTTATGTTTGGAAACTAATCTCCATTTGAGAAGAGGGGTTTTGTGGTGGACCAAATGAAGGTATAGCCTAGGGGTGGAGAAGTATTTAGAACAGGGACTTTGTAATTGATTGAATGATTGGAAGGTCCTGGGGTGGGGTAGTACTTGGAGATTATTTAATCACACTTAGTAAATGCTGTATTTTGAATGATGTCATGTTTTAATCTTCTCTGTTCTTGGTTGGTCACTGAATAAAATGGAGAGCACCTATGCTGGTATTCTGAACCTTGGGAAGTTGCCTTTCCTTGGCATTACATTACAATACCAAATCCTAAATGTCTCCTTTCCCAATATCCCTCCCCCAGTTGCTAGCGCTTCCCTACTAACTAGTATTATATTTATTTTCTGTATACTAATATTTGTACAAATTGTCCATGTTATCTTCCTCTATATACTAAAAATTTCTTAAAGGAGGGCACTGTTTCATTTTTGTCTTTGTAGCCCTAGAACCTAGTTCAGTCCCTGGAACATAGGTACTTAGGAAATGCTTTCTCATGAGTGGATGATTGATTATGTTCTGCTGACTTAGTTTTTGAGAACCCAGGGTCTCTTCTACAACATTACTAGTGCATCAGTAGAGAACTTTAATGGAAAAATAAACAGCTGAAAAAAATCGCCACCTAAAAAATCTCTAAAAAAATTTGGATGAAACCCCCAAAGAGGGGGTTTGGGGCATTTTGGGCCATTTCTTATGCCCAGGGATTATTATTCTCTAGAAAACATTAGTGAAATTAATATCTTCTGAGAAACAATTTATAACCTGTGACTCAGAAGGATCCTATTCAAAACTAAATTGGGTAATACCAAGTTCTTTGGTGATCAGATGTTAATGAAAATGATATTTTCCTTTATTTTTCCAGATGAAGTAGAAAAGTAATTTTGATGCTCCTCTTAACTGAACAAGGGAATAATTAGTCTGTCACTAACTCTTATTTATATGTAACCCATATCTCAAATTCCCGATATACTTAGATGTCAGATTCCAGAGCAAATTTGTTTATATTTCACCTCTGGGTTACAGGACTGGAAGGTGTTTTTTTTCTAGGACCATAGCTCATGAGCCCCCACCAAGATGGTTCTTCTCTGATTATCAGTTGATATCAATTAGTCTCCTAGACTCAACTTTCAGAAAATGGTATTTACTGTAATGGTATAGCTGGTATAAAATATCCCCCTAAAAATCCATGATGCTCCCCTACCAATGTATTCAGAGTCCAAGGGAAAGTACACTCAAGCTTGAGCTTACATAGCTCCTAGAAGTTCTTCTGTTAGAGCTTTCAAGATGTTCCACTTGGATGTTACATAGCTCTTTTCCTTTAAACCTGCTTTCTTCCTTGCATCCAGTCTGTCCTTGCCTCCTGATACAGACATTCCTCTGTGAGGCACTTGAATCCTTTGACTAAAGAGCTTAACGATTTTATATAGATTAAGTCCCAAGAAGGCATGAACAAGTCCCTCAGCCAGTGTAAACAACCTTCTTGTCACACCTAGGGGCAAGGTGCCTAGGCTTTGTTCATGCCTAGTAAGCAACTCAGTAACATTCTTACCTGGTAAGGTATGCTTGGCATTTTATCACTGATTTTAAGTGCGATGGGGTAATTATCTAGGCTTATCCCTACCCTTAGATTTTAGATTTGGAAGACAAAGGGACCATGTAGTTTAAAATGGTCACTGGAATAAATCCAAAACTAAACATACCTACTGAATTTGGCAATCTATCTCCTGCCTCCAGTCCTTACAATAGGCCATTCTCAAGGTCTAGAACACATTCTCTTCTCACTTCCACTTCTAAGAATCCTTAGCTTCCTTCGAGGCTCAGCTAACATCACCTCCTACAGGAATCCCAAGCCTGTAGGATTCCAAAGTTGTTAGTATTCTCTTCTCTTCTCAACCTCTCTCTCTCTCTCTCTCTCTCTCTCTCTCTCTCTCTCTCTCTCCCCCACCCTCTCTCTTCTTCTTCCCTTCCCCTCTCCCCCTCTATCCTTTCCCCCTTTCTCTCCCCTTTTCTTCCTCCCCTTCTATCTTTCTCTCCCTCTCTTCTCCTGTCTTTAATTTTTTTGATAATTTAAATACAGTTGGTTTCCTTTGTGATCTGATAGATTCCCTTTATGCATTTAAGAACATTACTGTGAGATGGAATCTGTGGGCTTCTCTAGAGAGCTGAAGAAGACAATTATACAAAAATGGTTAAGAACCTCTGCCCTAGTAAAATATAAAGGCTATGCAGACAAGGATAGTTATTTCGTTCTGTCTTTGTATCTGCAGCACCAAACACAGTACTTTGCACGTTAGGTGCTTAATAAATGCTTGAGGATGATCAGGCCAGCCACGTCTTCATTCCTTTCAAGGCAGCACTGCTGACTCTCTGGCCTTAATCATGTCCCAGGTCCAACAGGTCCTCCTAACTCCCCCAATAGCTCTGTTTTTCAGCTTCCTTTTGTGTGTTGCCTCCCTACACTAGAATGTAAGCTCCTTGAGGGCAGGGATTGTCTATCTTTCTATTTATATGTGTATGCCCACCACTTAGCACAGGGCCTAGCACAAATGCCTATGGACAGTTTGATGACTTGGAATTGTGGAACTGACCTGAGTTGAACTGAATAATGAAAAGCTAAGGGTAGAAAAGGGGGTTTCTTTCATGGACTTCTATTTTGAGGGTCTCTGGAGGCCTGTCTTCTTTCTTTCTGCCCAAATGGACGAACATCAGTTCTAGGGATTTAAAGTTACCCAAAGAAGCTGAGGTCAAGGGAGGCTTGGACACAGGCACGCAGAGGCAGAGAGATTTTATAAGCATTCCTTCCATAGGAAACCAGGCTAAAGAGCTGATAAACTCAAATCTCTTTTCACAGCTTGACTTCGGGGGCCCCTTAATGCATCTCCCTCATTTGTTCATCAGCACTTTATGAGAAAATAAACAAAAAACATGGCCTGTTTCCTCATTGTCAGCACACACATCTGAATACTTCCTGCCCAAGAAGGCAGCGATCCCACCCTAAAAGCAAAGGAGATCACATCTCTATTTTGTCTCAACTTTTTAACAGCCTATTTTCAAAGCTGGAATCCAAGGGTGTAATCACAACTGAGGACCCCTCTGGGTGTATTAAATGTAATTGATACCAATACACTGAAGGCTGAAAGAGCTTGCTCCTGCAAATCCTTCTGGAACAGGGTTCTTAACCTTTTGTGTGTGTCCTGTACCCCTTCAGCAGTTTGGTAAACTCTGTGGAACCCTTCTCTGAACAACAGTCTGAAATGCATAAAATAAACTACATAGGATTATATTGAAATAGAGATATTAAAATATTTCTTTAAAATCCTAGACTGAACCCTTGATCTAGAGGGAACACCAAGACTAATCATTTTGTCTTCAAGTCTTTTAGTATGGATTTTTTTTTAAATGAGAACTGGGGCTGGTTGAAATGCATTGAAATGTTACATTTGTTGCTAAACCATCCTTTCCACCAAGGTTGCAAAAATGTTTAATTTTCCATAATACACCAACAATCCCCATGGAGTTTACACTCAAACTGCTCCTACAGAGAGAGTAAAGGATTAGCATTTAAGATGTGAGGATTAGAGTATTAATTCTACAAATTGTCATTAAAATAATGAGAAACAGAAGGTCTATAAAGACTAGACATAACCAAAAGGAAGTAAGCAGAACTAGGAAAAGAATATACCCAATGATCAAAATAATGTAAGTGGAAAGAACCACAAAACAAAATGAATGTTGTGAAATTAAATGACCACACTTAGCACCAAAGAACTACAAGAAGGCCCCTCCCCCACCATTCCTTTAGAGAGGTAGGGAACTATGAGTACAAAACCCTGAAAATATATTTTTGATATATTGGTTAGTTTTACTAAAAAAAAATTCCCCTCTATTTTTTATTATAAGGGTGGTTCTCTAGGAGGAGGAAGGAGGGAGATACAATGGAAAAAGATAGGGGATATAAAAACAAAAAAATCAATAAAAATTAATTTTTTAGACAAGAATCAGCTTAAAAATTCCAAGAGTTTAAAAGGATTGTTGTTCAGTCATATCTGATTCTTTGCCACTCTATATGAGGTTTTCTTGGCAAAGGCACTGGAGTGATTTGCCATTTCCTTCTCTAGTGGATAAAGGAAAATAGAAGTTAAATAACTTGCCTAGGATCATGCAGCTAGTAAAAGTTTGAAACTGGATTTGAACTCAGGTCTTAAGCTATCTAGCTGACTAAAGGGATTATTTCCTAAGTAGTTCCCACTAATTTAAAAATTTAATGTTGAAAAGATCAAGTGAAGTTTTCTGGAGTTCAAGAAGGTGCAAGGACCCTGACAACAACTGATAACAAATGGTTTAAAGGTTTCAATAGACTGAAGGGAGTTCCAGGAACTTGAAGATAAAACCAGAATATTTAAACTGTATTTGTTATTAAGTGGCATTGACAAATGTCCACATTTTGTTTACATGGCAAAGAAGTGATTTTTCTCAAGTGTATGTATAACCACGTTACCTCCCCTGCTCAAGGATCTCCAGTGACTCTCTATTACCTCTAGGATCAAATATCAGATCTTTTGTTTGGTATTTAAAGCCCTTGATAACCTTGCCCCTTCCCACCTTTCCAGTTTCATTACACTCCCCTCAACTACACTGGGCCACTTGCAATTGCTTCAACACAAGACTCCATCTGATTTCTGGCGCCTTTACACTGATTGTCCCCCATGTAATGAGTGTTTTGCCCCCTCATCTCCACTTCTTACTTTACTTGGCTTTCTTTAAGATTCAGCTCAAATCCCAGCTTTGTGCAGGGGTCCTTTCCTAATCCTCCTTGGCTGCTAATCTCTTCCTCTTTCCGATTACCTTCATTTATATAATGTTTTTACATATAATTTAATAGTCACAATAACTACAAGCGGGTCTTGTGGTTATTCCCATTTTACAGATGAGGAAACTAAAGCTAAGAGAGGTTAAAGAGACTTGCCCAGGGTCACATGGGCTAGTAATTATCTGAAGCAGAATTTAAACTCGGAGCTTCCTTTTTCCCAGTTCCCCTTCTAGCTACCTACCTACTGGCCTATACTCTTCCTGATTTTTCAGTATAAGGAAGGGTCCAAGAGTGTGCTGGTGACAGCTCCTACTGGCTTGGGAATTTTGTCGTCGTTGTTCAGTTGTGTCTGACTCTTTGTGACCACATTTGAGGTTTTCTTGGCAGAGATACTGGAGTGGTTTGCCATTTCCTTCTCCAGCTCATTTTACAGATGAGGAAACTGAGGCAAACAGGGTGAAGTGACTTGCCAAAGGTCACACAGCTATTAAGTATCTAAGGTCACATTTGAACTTGGGTCTTCCTCACTCCAGGCTCCTGGTTCTACCCACTGCACCACAAGCTAGCATGGGAAACTGAAGTTTAAATCATCAGTGTGAGCATTTATATCACAGGAATCAGCAAATACTACAGTAAATCAGGGCTTACTTTATTGTTTTGTGGATAAACTTGAGAAAGCAATAGAGAAAATGTTAACAATGCTATTGCTGCTGTTCCTCCTGTGATCACAAGGGTGATATCTTGACTTGGGTGAATTGGATTTAAATCCAGCAGAGCTGCACAAAGCAGATTCCACTTAAAAGTGTATCCTTCATACTCTGCCCTGCCTCCCCCCCCCCCCCCCAGAACGTTGTTAAACGTTTAATACACATCTCTGAGAGGGTCTATATGGGTTCTCATGCCAGAAGGAGGGAGGTCAACATTAACAAAGAAAGGGACACAACTATCAATTAGTCTCATTTTAGAGGCCATTCTACAGTATAGCCTCCCAGGACAAAGTTCTAGGAAGGAATAATAAAGATACAAAAACTTATTAAAGTAAAAGAATTCGCAACCTTATACAAGTGATCACTGAAGAGTGCATAACAATGAATGTCCATATAAGTCACAGTGGTCTGCAATGCATCCTCCAGAAATCCTTCCAGAATTCATTTCTAAGACACTCTTACAGGCTCACTAATAATATGCTTTAATGTGTATTAGGGTTTTTTTCCCCTGACTATATCATAAACTACCTGAGAAGAGGAACAAGGTTTAAAGCTGTGAAATATCTCAAAGATCATGTATTACAACTCCCTCATTTTAGAGAGCAAGAAATTGAGGGCCACAGAAAGTAAATGACTTAGCCAAGGTCACACAGGTAGAATGTGGCTAAGCCTGGATATGAAGCCAAAATCCACAATGGCAGGAATGAGTTTCTGACAGTAACTCTTGAGTTAAACTTCCATTATGGTACCATTGGCTTGAAAGTCACATTTCTGAAATAATGGTTTGGAAAAGCTTTCCAGCAAAATCTCTGTTTTGGATGTGAATACTGACTGAATACTTCTTTTGTGTCTCTCTCATAGTCTGAGCAAACCAAAAGCATTCAACTAGCGTATTGAAATAATAAAACTCAGCCACACATAGGCTTCTTTACCTTAGAGCTGGGGTTCTTGACCTTTTCTATGTCACGGACCCCTCTAGCCGGCTGGTGAAGCCCACGAATCCATTCTCAAGAATAAGGTTTTTTAAATTCCTAAAACAGAATAGATAAGATTACAAAGGAAGCTGATTGCAGTCAGTTCTGCTATAACAGCTTGTTTTGAAAACCCCAATTTGTTCTAACTCACTAAAATGATGGGGAACAAATTAAGCATTGCTCAAATTTCATATTTGCTTGATTTCTAGAATACAAAAAACTGCACCACATCACAATAACCCACAAGCTTCAACCCTTCCACAAGCAAACTTCAGGTCTTTGTCAAGGTAAAGGACCGTCTTTCTCATACATGTTCTGGTACAGTGGTTGCTGTGGGCAGAGGAGGATTGGTCCAAACTCATGAACTCTGTTTCCCCACTTCCCTTCTCCCTTCCTCCACAGCCCCCAAGTCCCTGACCTTGTACCCAACTGAGGCTGACCCTCCGCCTTAGCCAGCAACTTGCTGACTTTGCCAGCCCAGGTCCAATGGGAACCCAAGTGCAAACCAAGCAGAGTCATAAGGCTGTATTTAGTATTTCCTCAGTTTGCATTTCTGTTTCATAACCACTTAACAGGTATGAAACTGTTCAAATATTTTTATCAGGTTCCTATCTATTTTTTACGTGTCAGTGATGAAAGTGTGCTCCAAACCCATTCCCCCCCCTTAAACTCTGGTTTTTATTGCATGATTTTGCATAGTGCAGCGATTTTTAGGAACAGAAATGTTGTGTCATGGCAGAACTGACTATATATTGAAATATAGTTATCAAAAACCATATATGTATACACATATGTATGTGTGTATATTTACATATGTCCTTATGGAGAGAGAGAGAGACAGAGACAGAGACAGACAGAGAGAGAGAAAGAGAGAGAGATAGAGGACAGGTAGTGCTAGGTAGGGAGAGAGGGAGGGAGGGAGATATAAAAGTTGATGGATGCTAGGTTCAGAACTCTTACTTCAACTTGTATATCATGAAGTCCCACCCAAAATAGGCATTAAATAGGATAATAATATTGGTTCCATTTCCTAATACCTTGCAATACCTAATAGACTTCCTTCATAACTCATTCCAAACACCATCTGTAGAAGGCTTTTCCTGGCATCCCCACATGCTAAAGCCTTCCCTTCTCAGGTTACCGTCCCTCTATTCTTCATGTATCTCATATGTCCCTATTTTGCACATATATCATCCATCTCATTAGAATGGGATGATGTTGCTTGAAGTCAGGGCCTGTTTTTGCTCTTTTTTTATGTCCCCAGAGCCTAACACAGTGCCTGGCACTTAGCACTCAATAAATGATCATTGACTAATTGATTAATGAATTGATAGGTATAGTTTAAGTCAAAAAGTCAAATTATTCTCTATGCCTTTCCTCTCCCAAGTCCTACATACCCTTGTAGCTAAAGGGGTCTCATTCCTTCTGATGATTTCTTGGAAGATTAATAAGTTGCATGGTTTAGGTTCATAGTTTTTATCAGATAGTTTAAGTTTTTTTTTTCTAAAATGAAAGGCAGATTTCCATATTTTTAAACAAACTCCTATTATTAAATGTAATATTTTCTGAAGATTCTACCCTTAAGTTCATTAGCAAAATTGTTGTAGATATTCTTAAAGATGACCAATGACATCATGATGTATTGATCTGTGCATGAATTAAATCTAAGGGAGGCAGAGCTGTACAAAGTCTTCAGCCTCACTCTCCCCTCCAGAGCCATAGAAGTCCAGTGACAAGAACCAGGATGCAGTGGATGACCTTGGCCTTTCTAAATTAAGGTCCTTCCCAGGTCTCTGTTTATCTGAAGCAATGCTCATTTGATAACTATGGGCTAAGTAAAAACTGAGACATAAAATGACCTAATTTACTGTCACAGAATATCAGTCTGGGAGGTGAAGACTCTCAAACTTTCTGGCCAGAACAAAAAACAATTGCTATTTGCACACATTCTAAGTCATCAAAATCTAACAATGAACCACAGTGGCTTGAGTTAGGGGCTATTAGTAGCCATTCAATGAAAACCACAGTGATCTGGGTTTAAAAACATAACAGACTTTTTTAAAGTCTGTTTTTTCAGAGCTATATTTCAAGAAATCATAAATGAAAATTGCACAGGATAAAAAGTAAATTGTAATCTTTAGATTATAGACTCTGAGTACTTGCCTAGAGAAGATACTACATGGAAGCTTGTCCTGCCCTATCTCTGCTCCAGATAACATTATCTATGGTAAAAGTTAATCATATGCTGAGGGCTTGTAATAAACCTAGACTGTGCACAAAGAGAAGTTTATAAGAAATATGTTTTTATGAAAAATTCAAGTTTTAAAAAAGCCACCATATGTGAGTATGGAATGCTGTATATAACATTAGATCTTTGATGTGTTGTTAGTTCTGTGGAAATTTTTTCTTCTTCTTTATATACTTAATATAAAGCCTGGCTCTTTGGCAGGTTTGGGGATGAATACATAGGAAATATATGGGACTAGGGAGAGTGATAAGAAGACTAAAAATGTAGAGAGGGAATTAGGTTATGAAGGGCTGTGAATGCCAGACAAAAGATATATGACTGGTGCAGCTAGGTGGCGCAATGAATAGAGCACTGGCCCTGGAGTCAGGAGGACCTGAGTTCAAATCCAACCTCAGACACTTAACACAAAAACTAGCCATGTGACCTTGGGCAAGTCACTTAACCCCAACTGCCCTCCAAAAAACAAAAGATATTTGATCTCAGAGGTGATAGGGAGCAATGGTGTTTATCGAGTGGCAGAGTGACACATTACTCCAAAAAGCTGTAGCATGCACAGTGGCCACACCCTGGTAAAACCATCTGAACAGAGAGGCTAAACCAGGCTAAGGGTAACCAAGGGATCTCAAACCCTCTAGTGAGTTGGGGGCAGGGGTGGGGGATGTAACCTACCCCAAGCATGTGAAGACTTACACTAGCAGAATGGGCACATGAGAACAAATTCTCAATAGCCATGAAGATGGCTGAAGCAGGTGCTGTGGAGTGCTTAGAGCTTGGTCAGAAAACCAAGATGCCAAGGTCATCCACTGCATCCCAGGCCATCACCAAGTCATTCTGACTTTTGTCCAGACACTGGACTTCAATGACTTTGGAAGAGACAGTGAGGCTGATGACTAAGTGTAATTCTGCCTCATTTAAATCCAGTTCACAAAAAAGTCAAGATATCACCCCATGACATCATTGGTCCTATGCAAAAATGAAGGACAAACAACCCACACAACTGGGGTGTCACTCAGTCACATAGGTGACTTAAAAGGTTCTTCTTGACTCTGAATCTCTGCTCCTATGATCCTATGAGATGAACCCCAGTTTCACCACTAAGAACATATTACAGGAACATCATCAGACCACAGACTTTCCTCTACGTCAAGTCTTAAAGAACTTCAGTGAAAGGCACTAAGTACCCAACACAGTGCCCAACTATCCATAGTAGGCAATCAGTAAATATGTATAGAATTAAAAGATAAAGTGAAAATGTAATGGAAAAAAGATAGGTTGTAAATCTTCACTAGCATTTATTCATAACATACAGGATTTGGCATCATGATTTTAAAAAGAATCACCTGACCAAAGTAAATGACACCAAATCCTTCCTCTGTGAAAGCCCTCAGCTTACAGATTTCACAGAGTGAAGGCAATTTTCCATACTGTTGAACCAACAATGAATAAATTGATGCTCTGAAATAATTAAGGTTCAGGGAAAACTCCAAGATGTAATGTTTCCCAGGAGGAAGCAAGAAAGATAAGAGGCTGACTCAGATTAAGAAATCAAATTTAATTTCAAGCCTACCAGGGAAACCATATCCCCTTAGATCTGTTGGTGCTTTAAATTCTACATAATACCACCTCTCCCCCACCCCCTATTGAGTTTTTATTCATTACTGTCAAACCTATTTTTAATATTACTTACTAATAGTGAAAAGGGTCAAGTTCAGCTCCTTAGGCCTTATCCAGAAAAGGAGATACAACTTGACGTGTTTATCTTCTCGATGCCCGCTTTCTGCAGCTGTCGTGTGCCAGATGTAGCAGCAGCTGCAGGAAGTTGTTTATCTACCCTCTTGACCTTGGAGAAGTGTTAGGAGATGGTAAAAATCAAGTTTTTATCATAGTCTTCTCCTTGTAAACTAAAATCTTCTTAAGATCAGTCAAAACAGTGCACCAAAGGTCTAAGAAGGTCAAGGAGATGTGATTATACTTTTGTTCCACTAATACTTGTGAAAATATAATTGTATAATGACTTGAGGAGTCACAGAGCTTCTCTGCCTAAGTCCAAACTCATTTAAATGACTTATTTCACTGAATCTCAATCTCTCCAACACCTGCCTGCTTTCCGTTTTGCATTTCCACATATTTCTATTGTTCTCTGTAAAGTTAACCTTTTAGAGTCTTGAACAACTGATGTCCCATTCAAAGAGATACTGCAAAATCTTTAAGTAAACGTTTTAAGCAAACACTATTCTTTGAGTTAACTAGTCTCTTTAAACTGCAGCCAAGTGTAAAAACAAGAAGGCAATGCTATGTCACCCGAGGTTTTTGAGGGCTGTAGCAGAGTATTAGGGCCACTTTACCTTTTAAGTGATAGGTTCAGAGCTGTAGCCTAAAAGGATTAGACTAAATGCAAGTGGAATGGATCTATTATCAGCCTTATCACTCATGAGAAATAATAACAATGTCATTAGCTAAGTTTCCAAAATAGCTCAGTTCCTGCCTGAAAGTCAATCCCTCAGAAACATGGTAAACCTTTCTTTTGTTATGACATTTTGGTGAAGTCACAAAAGCTTCTTTGGTCTTTCTCTGTCAACATCAAAGTACCCTGGGGAAACCATTGTGGAGATATTAGAATACAAAAGAAAACAATCCTGTGTGCCAGAATAGAAGGAACAACCAATAATTTTATTAAGAGGCACATATTTTCAGGAAATGGATGTCTTCATTTTTGTAAAAGTCTCTTTGCTTTCAGTTCTCACTTTTGTTCAAGAATAATTAACAAATTTTGTCTCTTTCCCCTCAAGGAGCCAAACTTCCACTGGAATCAAGATTTATTATCTTGCCATGAATCACATTAAAAAAAAAATTTACCAGACTTCTCCGGGCATTGTAAAATGCTGGCTTGTAAATCCCAGACATTCACAGTAGCTCTGCTTAGACTTTTTTTTACTATCTGCACATGAGAAAATTATAGAAATAAAATCAGATTTTTTAAGGGGCTAATGGAGAGGCTAAATCTAATGCAGATTAGAATTCTGGAAGTGTACAGTAGAAAGTCTTAGAGCTATCAATTGAATTCTTCCTGGCTGGCTTCATTTGTATGTCAGGAGGCCTTCTGCTTTAGAGGTCTGCTATATGGATTAGGGCTCCAAAACTCCAGCTTCCAATTCAGAGTCCCTCACTCCCTGACTCAGGGTGTGACCTGAAGTCACTTGTTACCTTCCCTAGGCTCCAGCTTCCTCATCTTGAACTACCTCGCAGCTCACTCAATCACAGGAGCAGTTACAAAGTACTTTATTTGCTCTTGAATAAATGATTTTAACAGCACTGGGAATTGCAGGTGCTCTGAGCCTAAGGAAATGAAGTAACAGGTCTAAATGAAATGCAATAAACTCTGGCAGGAATCTGTTCAACTGCTGCAGGGCTAGCTTCATCAGGAGATTCATAGAGCCCCCTCTCAGCGTCAGAGGGATAGCAGGGGTCGTCTAGTCCAACCTTGATGTAAACAGAAATCCTGTCTGTGTTATCTTTGATAAATTAATGGTCGTTCAGGGTCGTCTTAAAAACAATCAGTGACACAAACCTACTGCCCCCCAAGGTGGCCCATTCCACATTGGGACCACTTTTGGTAGGAAGATTCTCCTCCCATTGAGCCTAAATCTGCCCTCTCTGTTATTTCCCAGTTCTGCCCTCTGAGATCTAATGGAACAAATCTTTTGTGTTCCCCAATATAGTCCTTCAAATACTAACCAAATTCTCTCTCATATTAATGGAAAGACTGAGAAATGTGTACAATAGTAGTTAGGTGAATTCAGAACTGGTTGAATGACAGGGACCCTGTCCTGTTTCCTCAACCCAAATCTCTTTCCAATAAATCAATAGGCATTTACTTAGTGCCTACTTTATGCCAGGTCCTTCTTCAGGCTAAACATCTCTAGTTCCTGCAAACAATACACAGATAGCATCATTCTGTTTTTCCCCTCATGGATGTGCTGGAATTTATCAATGTCTATACTAAAATTTTATGTCAAGAACTAAATAGAATACTCATGGATGTGGTCTGGGCAAAAAGGTTACATCAGGATTATCATTCACCCTTCTCCTGGTTCAGGACATTCTGCTCTTCTCAATACAAGCTAAAATTGTCTTACTCTTTTTTGGTCACTATATTACACTATTGATACCTATTGAGCTAGGGGTTCACTAAAAACTCCACATCATTTTTACACACTATGGTCTATGCAGGCCTACCCTATCCCATACAGCTGATTTCTTTAACCCACGTGTAGACCTTTTATATATTTGTGAATATTAAATTTAATCTTCTTATATTTGACCCATTGTTTTAGTCTGTTACCAAATGTAGTAGTTAACCCTCCTAGGGATGCCATCTGCAAATTTTATAAGAATGCCCTTATTCATCATTGATAAAAATGCCAAATATCACAGAGCCAAGGACAGACCCTTAGGATACTCTGCCAGAGATCAACCCAAGTTGATATTGACCCATTTGAGTCCCAGTCATTCAATCAGTTTTAAATCTATCCATCTGCATTATCAGCCCACATTTCTTCATCTGTTCTCCTACCAGAATAATGTAAGAGGCTTTGTAAAGTGATTTGATGAAATATATATCTTTAGCCTTCACCAATATACCAGTATAATCAATTTGTCAAATATAAATATTAGGTTAGTTTGCATTTTTTTCTTGGGGAATCTATAGTGACATCAAGTGATCATTATATCCCTTTTTAAACACTGACCATCAGTCCCTTCATAATAAGTCCTAGAATACTGCCAAGAAAAAGATCAAACTTGAAACCTAAAATTGCTAGATTCTTCATTCTTCCCTTTTTTTTTGAAAATTGGGGAAACATTTGTTCTCAGTTACCTGATCACCAAAAATTTTCAAAGATAATTGACAGTGATTTAATAATGATATTTGCCCAATTTTTCATTACCTTAGAATCTAGGTCAAGGAAGCCTACTGCCTTGACCACATTCAGAACACAAAGTAGTCTCTTGTTACTTTATTCCCACTTGTCTTGGGTTCCAACTCCTTGCTAACCACTTTTGTTCTGCCTTTACCAATCTGAAAATTAGTCTTGGTAGAAAAGAAAGAAATACATTCAAAATGTATTGGTATACTAGCTCCATGTCAACAAATAGTAGAAATAGTCGGCACCCATATAATTCTTTAAAGTTTGTCATGTATTTCACATATATTATCTCCTTTGATCTTCACAACAACACGGTAAGTTGGCTACCACCAATATCATTTTCCTCATTTTATAAATTTCAAAACTGAGGTCTATAGATTTCAAGCAACTTGTCCACCATCACATAATAAGCGACTACCCAATTGCATATGACCGTGCATATTGTCCCCCTGAGGTATTCCTAGTGATGAGAAAGGAGTATAGGTTACTATGCCCCAACCAGTGGTGGCTCGGACTTATTCTGTCAAGACAACCCATTAGACAATGACAGATTCAGAACTGCCTTCAGTCCTGTGCAGGGGGACTTCCAGGGAAAGATTATAAGTAGTTTCTCTAATGAAACAATGATAATTAGTGGAAGGAAAAGCAAGTTTAAACAAACGTTGGCAAGTGACAGCAACCAAGCATAATCTGAGGGTATTTAAGGATGAATTAGAAGGAAGATAACAAAAAAAAAGAAAGAAAAGAAAAGGTTTACAAAGACTTTTATAATAAATTCTTTCCATTATCAAGAACAGTGTAGCCACAACATTTGGATTCACACATCAGAGTCCCAGATGTACTTCTTGAGGAAATGGATGGAATACTGAAGAAAACAGAAATGGGAAAAGCATCTGGGCCAGACTAGTTATATACAGGAAGGGACGAGGCAGGAGGAAAGACACTTGAGGGTGCCCAGGGATTGATTTTCATGATTTCTGAAGTAGAGGAAAATACCAGGGCATGGAAAAAAACAAACAAAAAAAAACTTGTATCTTGTTATTACAAAGTAAAACAAGGTGACAGAGAGCAAGACATTGATATCTATCAACTCCACTGGCAATTTCTCATTTATATAAAATGTTTATGAGGATTATCTACATATGCATGAAGCACATCTTTGATAAGGATATGGGGAGGCAAAATACAGGCTTTTGTAAGCCATAGGCCACAGCAGACACACCTCTGCTAGCACACAATGAAATGTAGTGGTTGAAACATAGTGAATGTGAGTTTCTACTGATCTTCTAGTCCATTGACTATGAAGAAAATCATTTGATTCTGTAGACATCTTTAAAGTGTTGCCTATGCATATGTCAAAATTATTCAAGATTCCTTTAAAGCAGAAACTCTTAACCTTTCTGTGTGTCAGATCTCTTTTTGGTGAAGCCTATGTGATGAGGGATGGCTCCCTCTAGGTTCAACAGGAATTCTGATCTTATCTA
>NW_027186473.1:12589437-12757145 GCF_028583685.1 Petaurus breviceps papuanus
GACAGAGAGGAACTTGTGACTTTAGTGCATAGATAGTTTAGATGAGATTGCAAGGACAAAGGAGTATTTGGGCCAGACTGGAGGAGACATGAAGAGATTAAGTAAGAAAAAAGGAGTCACAAGGTGTTGCCTAGGCCGAGTGCAGATAAGGGGAAGGGGCAGAGCCCTAGGCTGGGAAAGGGATTTCACAGATTACAATTTTACAATACAAATTGCAGTTCCAACTGCACAGACTGGTTTTACAAATTGGTTCCACAAATTGACCTAGACCCCAGGTACCCCATCATATGGAGCTTTTCTAAGAATAATGTCTGAGAAAAATGCATTAAAAAATTCACAGGATTACAAAGGAAACTAATTATATTGAAACACAATTATCAAAAGATGTTTTTAAAAACAAGTTTGTGGACCCCAAGTTAAGAATCTCTACTTTAAGGACATAACAATAGAAGTAATCTTATTCAGCACTGCTATGGTTATTAACCTTAAGTGACAAAAGACAGAGACATTTGTTCACCAAAAGTGTTGACCATTGTCATTGACACACATATACATATATGCATGCATGCATGCATATACATTGTATATATGGGAAAGAGAAGAAAAGGAAAGAATAGAACAGAGAGGACAGATTACCTATAAAGCACCTGTCATCTGAAGACTTCACAAGGTTTTACCGAATTTCAGAAAATTCCACAGACTAAAAGAAGATAGAGTTGGAAGGAACTTTAGAGATTATTTAGTTTATTTTACAGATATGGAAACCAAGGCTATCAAGTGACTTACTCAAGTTCCCCCAACTAGAGAGGGGCATAGATGAGACTAGAACCTGATTCTCCTGACTTGCAATTCAGTTCAATCCTAAAAACGGGATAAAGCTAAGACCTGAGTCCTCCTCACAAATAATTTGTTAACAGGATTCACATAAATATTTTGATGAACTAGAAATTAGGGAATTTAACATTCAGGATAGGCTAGAATTCACAAGACCAGGCAAGAGGAATGTATTAAAGTACTTCCTCCTTGCCTCACCCACACCTTTGACATTACTCATTTCTCATTTTATCTTCCAAAAGCAAATAAAATAATGATTATCACAAGATGTGTACTGGGTGGAGAAGGACCTGGGGCAAGTTATTGAAATGTTGTGATGGGGTGAGGATAAGGAGTAGAGGAACAATAGCTTAATCCATTTTTTTAATTTTAAGTTTAGTAGATAGGTAGGGGGCAGCCAGGTGGTTCAGTGGATAGAGTGCTAAGCCTGGAGTGAGGAAGACTCATCTTCCTGAGTTCAAATCCGGCTTCAGACACTTCCTAGCTGCATAACTCTGGGCAAGTCACTTAACCCTGTGTCCCTCAATTTCCTCATCTGTAAAATGAGCTGGAGAAGGAAATGGCAAAGCACTCCAGTATCCTTACCAAGAATACCCCAAATGGGGACACAAACAGTTGGACATGACTGTAAAAACAACTTAACAACAATAGATCAAGTTATTGGATAGAAACTGGCAAGGAAGGATTTGTGTGATTAAAATCAGATGGCACTTGCTTCTTTGTATCCTTTGTCTCAAATGAACAAGTAGTCTGTTTAGCAATGACTTTATGGTGTAGGGAAAATTATTTATTATATTGTTTGGGGAAAATTATTATACTGTTTAAACACGATGTGATTAAAGGTTGACTATACCCAGAATGTCACCTGACCCAAGTAACTCTCTAGGAATGCTACAGATGGCTATAGGGTATTTTGGGTTCCTCCACATCCTGGATCTACTTAAAACATTCTTGTTTGGGGTTTCCCCAAGTGTACCTGTAATAGGTCCACCCAAGCTTGTGTTTTAGACTTACCCAAATTTTATTAAACGTTTCTGGTTACTCATAACTATCTCAATCTACCTTGATTTCAAGTTGCTCTCTTGGCAACTTTGCTTAACTGTATACCTGTGGTTCATGTGCGGGAACCTTTGTCTAAATCCTATATAATGTATAGCTTCTAGAACCTGGATGAGAGGAATTCACCTCCTTTACCACTTGCTCTCATCTATTAAATGACCCAATACATTTCTAAATTATTTCAGATTTTAGGGTCTGTTCTCATGAATAATGATAGCTTTAGTCAACACACATCATCCTTGTGTTCTTTTTCACATGAAAGACCAATGCGCACTTTGAAAGTCTTTCACTTCTATGGTTTACTGCTCCCACTCAAGTGGAATTTGGGAAATTTTAGTTTCTGGAACTCTACAAAGGGTGGGCATCAGCTCCTCTTATAAGCACATGAGTTCACAAAACTTCACCATAGAATAGTTTTATTAGTCACACACTGAAGAATACAGAAGGGATCTGTGTATATATGTGTGGGTGTGTGGTTCTATGAAAAGCAAGAGACTGCCCATCATCCACTCTATTCCAGTGGGTCAGTTTGTCCCCGGATAGTTCCTATGACTTACATTACTGCCCTAACTAGAATCTCGCCAAGGAGGGGGAGCAAGATTTTGCTCTTCTATGTCTCTATGCTCTGTGTGGCTCTTTGTAATGGGAATGTAAATTTAAAGATCTTCCCTGCCCCTAGGCTAAAGTGCACCTGGAGCCTGGGGTGGGAGGCTTGTTTTTCAGTAGATACTTTTTGATTGGCCAGTGGGTCCAAAAGGTTGTTACATTTTCTGAGCCAGGAGAAGGCTATATAAGCCCTGATGTGTAGCTTTGTTTGGGGGCTCACTTTGAGAAGTGTTCTGTGATTTGATATGGATTCTGGGAAGCCGTTGTCCAGAGCCCCCTGGCTTTGAAATCCAGATGTTGTTTGGTATGGATGTAATGGTTGTACAGTCTGGAAATCTGTCTACTTGATCTGTTTCTGTCTTGATACTTCTGCCTGTATACTTTGAAGTTCAGGGTGCTGACCTTTTCCCCCTGAACAAGGTAACGATATATGTTTGACTGATTAAAATAAGCTTGTTAAGTTTTGAGTTGCTTTCCTTTGACAAAGCAGATCCAAGAACCTGTGTTGGCAGCAAACCCTGAGGACGCTTGGGGTGCTTGCTGCTACACTCTTCTACCAACAGCTCTCTTCTAATCACTGGCTCTCCATATTGGCCTCCTTTTTTGGAAGATGTCATGGGTTCTTCTTACTACAACTATAATCTCTGTTCTGTTCACTGCTTCATAGTTTCAAGAAATGATATTCTAAGCATCTCTCTAATGACTAGCTCTTCAATAGCTGACCCATGGAGCAATTTACCTTGTAAGCTCAGATGAGAATATTATAGTACCTATTTCCCAAAGTTGTTGTGAATATCAAATGAGAAAAAACACTTAGCACAGTTCCTGGTATACAGTAAGTACTATATAAATGTTAGCTGCTGCTGTTGTTATAGCTTTTTTTTATGTCTGTGACCTAGTTAAGCCTCCTATTATTATACACTCAGGTCCTATAGCATTTCCTTCCACATGAAAGTTCATCTCAGCCAATAGAATGCCTTTTTCTTACACTGCTCAAACACATCCCTGTTTTCTATCCCAAGTTAGCTCATGGTGAGTTCATAGCTATTTGCTTCCTGCTTCTTTTTTCTTTTTTTTTTTTAAAGCAATCAGGGTTAAGTAATTTGCTCAAGGTTACACGGCCAGTTATTTTTGTGTGGGTGCCGAGTATCTGAGGCCGGAACCGATCCCAGGTCTCCCGACAATGGGGCCGGCACTCTTACTCACTGTGCCACCTGGCCACCCCTAGCTTCCTGCTTCTAATAAGCCTCCTGATAGCATATCTCCTACCCTCCCTCTTATCTCCCCCATCCCTCCTCCTATGGAGTCTCTAGAGTTTTGAGAGAGAATCATATTCTCTTCCTTTTTGTTTTTCTTTCTCCTGTATTCCTTTTTGGGATGCTGGGCAGTTACACAATTACCTCAGGACTGCTTCTTAGAGAATCTCCCCAAAAGAGAAGAGAATATCCAGGCTGGCAGTTCCTGGAACAGCTCCTGCTACAGATGCTGGTGACTCAGAAGCAGAGGGGTAATCCCTAGTCACATACACATAATACTTCTATTGAAATCAGTGTAATATACACTATAGGATTGGCTCCTAAAAATAACTTTTCATTCAACATGAAAATGAAATGCTCCAATTAAAAAAAATACATAAAGCAACCTCAGAAAACAAAAAGCCATTCTCTCAGCTAGTGAAATCACAAAAACAACTAAATAATTTTTGTATTTCTTTGTCATGGTCAGCCTCACAAGGCAAGCTTCAAAACTTCTCGAAGTCTTCTATAAGTTGAGTCCTCCCCCTCCCCCAGCCTCACTCTTTGATGCTTCACATGCCAAGATATTGTTACATGGAAGATTCATTGGGTCAAAATTTCTTTCATGTGTAAACCCAAAGCTTAAATCTGAACCAAATTCAGAAATAAAGCAGTATGAAGTATAACAAGATTATTCTCTATCAGCTTTATCTACATAATCTGATCTCTGGCTTGAATAAAAATTCCAGATAGAAGTCACAAGTCTTCTTTCAAAAACATTTTCAGCCTGAAACAAAATAAATAAGGAAGCAGAAAGAAATATTGTCTACTACAGAGAACAATACAGGTGATCAAAGAAAGAAATTAATGAACCCCAATGATCATAAGAATGAAAATGAAAAGAACACTAAAAGGAAGCTAAACCCTGAATAATTATAAGGATCAATGATGCCCCCTTTAAACCTCAACTAAAATTCCACCTTCTATAGAAAGCCTTCCCTAACCTCTCTTAATTCCAGTGCTCTCTCTCTTTTAATTATTGCCTATTATTCCATATATAGTTTGCTTTGTATAGCTTCATTTGTGTGTTGTCTCTCCCATTACATTGTAAGCTCCTTGAGGGGAGGGACTGTCTTTTGACTCTTTTTGTATCCCCAGCCCTTAGCATAATGCCTGGCATGTAATAAATGTTTAATAAATGTTTATTGAATGAACACATGGCTTTTCTAGGCAAAGAGATGGGGAACTACAGGGGCAAAATGTTGCATACTATCAGAAAAGATAACCTCAATGCTAGCTTTTGTAGAATCATTTTCTTTTGCTAAAATGAGGTTCAATTCAGAGAATTGAAAGAGAATAAGAAAGCTATATGATTATTCAATAATTTATAATAACAGAAATTATTCAAAATAATTATAATTATTATAAATAGAATTATTCAAAAATGTTTAGTAGCTATAAGCTATTGTTGTTCAAGAAAATAAGAGCTGTATCCAGAAATGATTGTGATATGAAAACAAAAGATATCAATCAGCAAATATTTATCAAGTGACTACAGAGTGTCAGGCACCGTACAAGGTACAATAGAACATTTTTAAAAAAATAAATGAGTGAATTGCGTTTCTCAGAGGTCTGAGAGTGTTGTTTATTTATATGTTGAAGCTCAGAATATAAAATTTTAATTGGGGAGATGAAGCTAGTGTGAGAAGCCAAGAGCCAAAGTAGATAGAATGCCAGACTTGGTGTCAGCAAAACCTGGGTTTAAATCTGGTCTCTATCACTTGTTAGCTTCAAGACCCTGAACAAGTCACTTAACACCTCCATGCCTCAAGAAACTCCTTAGGACTTGCTGGCTGCCATCTGAGTTGGCAGATGGTGTTCCCAGATCTTTCTTGTGTTCTGTGGGAGGTGACTGAATCCTTCATGGTCACAGTATCCATTTTGTAGGGCTTCCCTATTAGTTGTACACTGCATTAATTTAATTACAGGAACAGAAAAAGGTCATACAAAAGTATGTTGGTTCTAAAAGAAGTCATTCGTTCTGGCCCTTCGATAGCACGGGAGTTCTCTTGCGCAGCGGGGGAGCAGTGGCTCTGTTAGGCACAAGTCATTAGAAAGCTGAGGATATCAACAGAAATGTTGGTTTTTCTTTTCCTCCTAAAGGCTCCTCCTTCTTGGCCTTTTTATTAAGATGAAGCTGGTCATTTATGTGCTTGGTTTGCTCAGTCTTTCAGAGCAAGAAAAATAATTCCCCTAGGGAAGACTTGAAGGAAAAGATGGTCACCAAAAGTTATCACTGAATGGGACCCCTGGGAGGGGGTGAAAAGTCACAAGTTCACAGCCTTCCACAGGCCAACAGCTGACATCGGACCAATCCTGACACCTCTGATTAGTCGAATAGATATTGGCAGAATAATAAATCACAGCTTCAGTTATCCAGTCCAGGAGAGCTCTGCTGACTCACTGATAACTCAGGAAAGATGGACAAGAGGCAAAGGCCAAAATGATGGAAAATATTCAAGAAAAAACAGACTAGGAAAATTGTAATGATGGTGAATTTCAAAAAACTGAAAGGAAGCTCCACAGTTTGAGACAGACACCCTTCTTGGTCCCAATAGTAAAAGAGGTTTAGGCTCAATTTGCCATTGTGTAATGTTTGTAAGAAGCAGCTAGGTGACTGAGGGGATACAGCCCTGGGCCTGGAGTCAGAAAGATGTGAGTTCAAAACCAGACTCAGACACTTACTAGCAGTGTGACCCAGGGTAAGTCGCTTAACCTCTGTTTGCCTTAATACACTGGAAAAGGAAATGGCAAACCATTCCAGTATCTTTGCCAAGAAAACCCATGGACAATAATGGCATAGGGTCACAAAGAGTTAGACACAACTGAACAACAACGACAACATTTACAAAGTATGTGGATTAGATGGAGATTGCTTGGGCTTAAAAAGCAACAATTCAGATAGCCCAGAATAGCAAGAAGTAAACTCTTCTTAAGCAAAATCTTCAGACCCAAAGCAAGTCTAGAAGACAGAAAAGAGATAAATAATGGGTTCTGCATAGAATGGACCAAGCTAAAAATCCCAAACAAGTTTTTACAGGCACAAAGCATGGTACACATTGTTGATCATGATTGATCTTATAAGACATATTTAGACAGTAATTACACTGGATATCTGGGAACACTTGATATGGGAATACATTCTATCACTGTAGATTATAAGGATTTAAATGTTAAGGCCATGATCATCCTGCTACCAAGTCTTGGTGTTGGGGTTCTAGGTGCTCCTAACTCCAAGCTCAGGGCTCTCTTCATCTTTCTCTGCCTCTCCAGTCTTCTCATACCTTACACCCCATTACTTACTCTGTAATCTCATGACACTTGCCTCCTTGTTATGCCATATACAAAATGCTCCATCTCCAGACTCTGGGCATTTTCACTGACTATTTCTCATGTCTACAATATTCTCTGTCCTCATCTCTACCTCTTGGCATCCATTGCTTCCTTTAAGTTCTAGTTAAAATCCCACCTTCTACAAGAAACCTTTCCTGATTGTCCTTAATGTTAGGGCCTTCCCTCATTTGATTATCTTTAATTCATCATGTATTTATGTTGCTTTTACATAGTTTGCCTGTTGTTGTTATTCAACCATGTCCAACCCTTCATTACCCCATTTGGGGTTTTCTTGGCAAAGATACTGGAGTGGTTTGTCATTTCCTTCTCCAGATAATTTTACAGATGAGGAAACTGAGGCAAACAGGGTAAAGTGACTTGCCTAGTGTCATACAGCTAGTAAGTGTCTGAAGTTGGATTTGAATTCATGTCTTTCTGATTCCAGGCCCCTCACTCTATCCACTGCACCACCTAGCTCCCTAGTTTGCATGTGATCTCCCCATTAAACTGTGAGCTCCTTGAAAACAGGAATTGTCTTTTGTCCATTTTTTTGCATCCCTAGAGTTTAGCATAGTGCCTAGCACATAGTGCCTACTGACTGACTGACAACACTATATGGCTTCTATATTCCTTAACATCATCTTCAAATATTGTGCTAATGATGTTTCTTTCTGCATACATTGTCTCTTGAGAACTTCAGGTTAAATACATATCATCTCATAGCTCTATATTGTTTTATAGTTACAAAATACTTTCACATATCTTATCTTATTTGATCCTTTTAATCACGCTGTCAAGTAAGTAGGTCAAGTGTTATTAGCATGATTTTACAGATGAGGAAACTAGAACTCAGAGAAGTTAATTGACCAGATTATGCAGCCAGCAAATTAGAGTTGGGAGGGACCAAGAAATCATTCAAACCCCAACTGAAGTATAAATCTCATCTATGACATCCCCAGCAAGTGATGTCCCAGCCTTCACTTGAAGACTTCTAGCAATAATTCATGAGGCAATCCATACATTTGGGAAAATAATAACACTTAGGAGGTTCCTCCGTGTATTAAACTAAAATTTACCACTTAGTTGCCTTAGTTCTGTCTTTGGGGGTAAAGGAAAATAAATCTAATCTCTCTTCTGTATGATTTCTTTGAATTTTGTGTTAGGTTCTACTCTAGCCCTAGGTAATCTCCTGCTAGTCCTTACTATAGATGCAAGAAACACTGTGCAAAATGCCCCATGTGAATCTCTACTCCTTCACTATACCTACAGCAAGCTTTAGAGTTAAGAGTTAAATCAGAAATTCAGGCCATGAACAAAATTTGGGTATCCTTTTTCTTTGAATGAGCTCATGATCACCTGTGCAGGGGAGAGTTTCTCAGGGTCCAGTCAAGGCCATGAAGAGCAGGCTCCTATCTCTAAGAGAAAAGGCCCAGAGTCAGGCAAGGGATGAGTCAGACCCACTTCCCCCTGCTTTTACTCCTTCCTTTGTAGCTCAACCAATTACAATGCTCAAAGGTTCCAAATCATAGATGTAGGAATGGAGGTAACATATAACATCTTGTTTTCCTATCATTTATTGCCCCAGGATCTCCAGGAAGCTGGAGTGGGAGTGGGAATCCTTAACACACCTTTTCCTGTACAAAGAGGAACAGCTGGAGTGGCCATCTCCCATATACATGCACATGAATTGTCCGGGATGTCACTTCGGGCATTTGCAGCCCCTCCTACCTCCATTCCTCCTGAAGTGTTGGTTGGTTGGTTGTACAGAATATTCCCTCATTAGATATCACTAATACATATTGTGTGTTTTCTTTTCCTGTCCTACTGTGGATGCTAATTTATAATAGAAGTATTTGTTTAGAGAGAAATTTGCTGCCAGCTACTCATGGTTGGGAGAACTTGATTAATTCTCCATTTCATTTTAAGAAAAAGCCCTTCTTTGCAGAGTTGATGGACTATGGGTATAGACTGTCTGATTTAGTGGATATGTTAGTCAATAATTCAATAAACATGGAAGCTCCTTGAGAGCAAAGACTGTCTTTTGCCCCCTTTTGTATTCCTGGAGCTTAGCTCTGTGTCTGGTCCAAAGTAGGTGCTTAATAAATGTTTACTGAAAGGTTGATTGATATGACAACTGTGGAAATATGTTTAATATGACTGTACATGCTTGCCATCTTGGAGAGGAGGGAGGGAGGAGTGGGAGGGAGAAAAAATTTAGAATTCAAAATCTTGTAAAAGTGAATGTTGAAAACGATCTTTACATGTAATTGTAAATAATAAGATACATTGTGTGTGTAGGGGGGAAAGAAAGGTTGGTTGATAAAGGGCTTATTATGTCCCAAGCATTGTGCTAGTTGCTGGGGAGACTAAAAGAAGCTGAAAGATAGTCCCTGCCCTCAAGTAGCTTACAATCTAATGAAAGAAGACAACACATCAAAGAAAGCTGAAAAGCAGAGAAGTAGAATCCTGGGAGGAAATGAAGAGGTGACTGGCCAGGGCACTTTCCTTAAAACAGGAGGAACTGACCAATCAGAGGAAGGGGCACCAGGGGCAAAAGGTACTTCCAGTGTGAGAAGGCAATGTGGCAGGGTAGAGAAAGTCTGGAGAGTAACAAGAGAACCCCAGAAGGGAATGAAATATTATGTTGATTGTTTTTTCTGACTTTCTCCCTCTTTTTTTCTCTCTCCATCTATCTATCCATATATATTCACACACACATATACACATATTTACACACTCTCTATATATATATACACACACACACATATATATGTATATGCATATGTGTGTATCCCCTTTCTCTCTCTCCCCTCCCCCTCCCCCTTTTTATTCTTTGTTATAAGGGATGACTCTGGAGAGAAACATTTGGGGAGATATATTTGGAAATGAAGGTGATAAAAAAATGTATTGGTATGTATCAAGAGGATGAGCTTGAACCCAGGCTTCAAGGTTAATTTTCCCTCCACAAGGTCACACTTCTCTCTACTTTGGATTTTCAAAGAGGAGGGCTAAAGCCAGATGGAGGATCATGGCAGGATTTCAGAAGCTAGGGACTGTACAGGGCAGAGATGAAGAGGAAATTCATTCCAGACACAGAAGACTGCTCTTGGAATGGCCAGGAAATCGTAGATGGAATGTCATGAACAAGGGATAGTGAATATGCCAGTTTGGCTAGAAGATAACTGACTTGAAGGACAATCATGAGCAATAAGCCTGGAGCCAGACTGTGAAAGGCTTTACATCCTAAGGGGTGTTTTGATTTTATCCTAAAGGCAAGAGGAAGTGTTTGTAACTTCTTAAGCAAAGTTGTTACATGCTCAGCCTGTGTTTTAGGAACATTGATTTGGCAGCTGTGTGGAAGACAGACTGGAGAGAGGAGAGATTGGAAAAAGGGAGACCAGTAAGGATTCTATTGAAATCCTCCAGGTGAGAAGGACTGAAAACCTGAAAAATGGGTTCTGGGCATGTAAACAAAAAGAAAGGTTTGTATGTAAGAGATGTTACAGACATGAAGCCAACAAGACTTGGAAACTAATTAGATATGGTGGATAAGGGAAAGTTACAAGTTAAGGATAATTCCAAAGTTGTGGATATGGTGATTGGGTACCCTCAACAGAAATAAAGAAGTTCAGAAAAGAGATGGTTTGGGGGAGGGTGGCAGACATAATGAGTTCTGTTTTGCATGTGGTGAATTTGAGATGCCTCTGTGATATCCATTTGGAGATGTCTCACAGACAACTGCTGATACATGCCTGGAGTGCATAAGATAAATAGATCTCAGAGTCATATGCATAGAAATGATAATTAAACCCATGGGAACTGATAAACTGAAGGAGCAGGAAAAGGAGAAGTGGGGGGAAAAAGGAGAGAGAGAGAGAGAGAGAGAGAGAGAGAGAGAGAGAGAGAGAGACAGAGAGAGAGAGAGAGAGAGAGAGAGAGAGAGAGAGAGAGAGAGAGAGAGAGAGAGAGAGAGAGAGAGAGAGAGAGAGAGAGAGAGAGAGAGAGAGAGAGAGAGGAAAGGGGAGAGAGAGTAGAGGAAGGAAGGAGGAGGGAAAAGAAAGAGGAAGAGGAAGGAGAGGAGAAGCCCCTGAATAGCAGCCATATATACTGGGTGGGACATGGATGATAGAGTGAGTAAATAGAGGGCTTGGCATTGGAAGAAGATGGGCCACTTCTTCCAAGCCTAGAGCAAAGGAGGAGAGAGCTGGGAATGACTAGATGATTTGAACTATAAAAGTGGGGAGAAATGGAAGCTCATTTTGGATGCTTCAGTTTCCTCAGTGGAACATGGGGGAGGGTCTTCCACTGAGAGTGGCTAGGGAAAGAGTGGTTCAGGTAGTCTCAGGAGAGAGGAAAAGGTTTGTGATACATGCTGTGAGAAGTGGGATAAAGAGTCCATCAAGGAAAACCATAAAGATTGGGGCACAGTCATGAGATCCTGGTTGAGATTACATGACATGAATTTATTGTGTACCCAGTGAGCAGCATTTTGTGACTCCTTGCATCACCTTTCAGAAGCATCCAAGTAGGAGTAGAGAAAATAAATGGTAGTAGTAATCCAGGGCTGAAATTTGAAAAAAGATCAGCTGAAATAAGACAAAAGGACAAGGGACTCAAAGACAGATGCCCTTAAATATTAGATCAAGGATTTAAAGGAAGGAGACTAAAAGCAGAGTAGGGGTGGGTGGCCTGGGAAAGGACAGAAGACTATAATGTAAGTGGATAGTGGTTTATGAAGAGTGAGAAAGGGAAGTAGGAAGGGGAAGGAATGAGGGAAAAGAGGGGAGAGAAAGAGAGAAAGCAATTTTTCGAAGTGTGGGCTATTTCCATTTCCATTCCACTCATTGAACTATCTCTTGCCTAGGAATGAGCATGAGACAGAACCATGGATTTGCCATTCTCACAGTTGTCCTCAGTTCGAGTAGATATCTCATAGTGTGAACGTTTTCCAGAGCTGAATGTAATTCTCCAATCACCTCTTCATTTTAACTGCAGCTATCTATTCATTCTGATTGAACTGGTAGAAGTAATGAGAGACAAGCTGCCCACGCTAGCCTTCTGGTCAGTTCTAAGCCTCCTGCCGTGTTGACACATTAACTGTGAAATCTTTTCAAGATAATTTTCCCTCTAAATTTCAGTTTTCCTGCCTGCTTAGTCTTCTTCTGTTTTGAATTTCTTCTATTTGAATAGAGAAGTCCTAGTTCCCACCTTAATCTTGATCAATAGCTTAGCTGGGTACAGAAGAAATAAAATTTATATTCAATTGTTCGTTTTAATAGCTTCTTATTTTTATTTTTAATTAACAAGATTTTTATTCATCTGTCCTTCCCACTACTCCTCTATTGAGCAATTTATTTTTTTAATGAAAAATAAATTCCTCCATACATCGCTGCATAGTGCTGGAAAACAAATTCCCACATTGGCCTTATACAAAAATGTCTGTCTCTTTCTGCATTTTAAGGGCATCACCTCTCTGGAAGATAAATAGTTTTCAACATAGAGAGAATGGTAGGAGAGCATATCTTATAGATATTTAAAAACTGTGTCCTCTGAATGGAGGGTTCCTCCACAATCTTCATTGCAGGAGGGCATGCAAGCCAGCCATCTCTTAATTTTTCAGCAGACTGCATCCAGACTTCTCCAGGATGGCCCTAGTCCTTTACCTTTAGAGCTAGGTTGCTAGCTTCCTTTTATGTGTTGCCTTCTCTGTTAGAATATAAGCTCCCTGAGGACAGGAACTGACTTTCTTTTCATTTGTATTCATATTAGCACAGTGAGGGGCACAAAATTTTAATAAATGCTTGTAGACTTAACTTGCCCTTTTCAGTTTTAGTTAGTGGTTTCTCCATCAGTTCAAGTGGTTGGGGACCAGTCTTTCACCACTCCCTCAAATAAATGTATCATCATCCCAGGGCTACCCAGATTAAAAAAGGAACTGGAAGGAGAGACTGATTTCTTCCTCCCCATTTCAATGTAGGACTTCAATTTTATTCTTCCCAACAGTTCTTTTCCTTTCCTCCCACACTTGCTATAGAATACTTAAGAGTGAGAAATAGAGAAAGAACAATACAAGCTAATTAACATGGTCTTCTGGACCACAAAAGGGTTAGACACAGAGGTTCTTAATCTTCTTTGCATCATGGACCCCCCCCCCCCCGACAATCTGTGTGATGAGAAATACCAAAATGAGGAATTTAGAGAAACGGGGAGACTTGGATGAACTGATGCAGAATCAAGTAAATATAACCAGAAGAACAAAAAAAAAAAACAGTAACTACAATATTATAAATGAAAAGAACACTAAAGGGAGGTTAACTGACCTTGGTTCCAAAGAACAAATGGGAATAATAAAGAAATTGTATCTCTTCTTAGCAGAGAAGACTGACAGTAAAGAAGGAAGGAAGGGAGGGAGGGAGAGAGGGAGGAAGGAAGGAAGGAAGGAAGGAAGGAAGGAAGGAAGGAAGGAAGGAAGGAAGGAAGGAAGGAAGGAAGGAAGGAAAGAAGGATGGATGGAAGGAAGAAAGGGAGGAAGGAAGGAAGGAGGGAAGGGAGGGAGGAAGGAGGGAAGGAGGGAAGGGAGGGAGGAGGAATTGAAGTATTCGGCATCTGCTATGTGCCAGGCACTATGCTGAGTACTTTACAAATGCATCAAATTTGATCTTCATAACAACCTTGGGAAGTAGGTGCTATTATCATCCCCATTTTTACAGCTGAAGAAACTGAGGCAGACAGAGATTAAGTGACTTGCCCAGGGTCACATGGCTAGGAATTGTCCGAGACTGGATTTGAATTCAGCCCATGCTAATTCCAGGTTCTGTTTTTCCACCTAACCTACAGGGCAGAACACCACGTGCACTGTCAGACACAATCATTGAATTAGTTGTCTTTCTGTTATCGGGGAAGGTTCGGTTCTGGAGGGGTAAGAAGAAGGGGTCTTATTCAGAAACAATTCTGATGTAAAACAAAACAAAAGACATTCACAGCTTAGGGTTAGGGATTGCACTGATAATTTCACTGTTGCAATGAGCTTCCAGTGAAGAACTTCCTGACCACAAGTTGACATGGTCTCTACAACCTAATGGGCAGGGAAGTGGTGAAGTAAATAGAGCACTGGGCCTGGAGTCAGGAAGACTCATCTTTGTGAATTCAAACCCAACCTCACTTCCTAGCTGTGTGACCCTGGGCAAGTCACTTAACTGTGTTTGCTCAGCTTCTTCATCTGTGAAATGAGCTGGAGAAGGAAGTGGCAAACCACCCCAGTATCTTTGCCAAGAAAACCCCAAATGGAGTCATGAGGAGTCAGACACTACCCAACAATAACTATAACCTATAGTCATAGAGAGCTGCTTAGAGCAGAGAGGAAGGCCTACTGGTCCCATGCAGCTCCAACCTAATTAAAATGCAATTGGGAAATATTTAACAAAATACATAAAAATACAATAAATATAGTTAATGTTAATATGTGATTTTCTAAGTCAGTATATAGCCTGCCAGGGATCCTTATGGACTGTTTGGTGCCCCTCCTTTATTTTTGTGTTTGATGCCACTGGACTAGAGGGCTTAGAGTCTAAATGACTTGCCCAGCATCATCAGTCAGGATGTGCCAGAAGTAATATTTGAATCCAGTCCCCCCTGGCTCTGAGGCCAGCTGTCTATCTATTATGCCACACTGTCTCTTCATTAATATGAATCAATAAAATATATTTAAAATTATTTTGTATTACTAAGGAAGTCAACAACAGAAAGAAAAGGTCTCATATATGTGTATATATATATATATATATACATATACATATATACAAAAACATTCCTAGCAGCACTTTTATGGGGAGCAAAGTGATGGAAACGATGTGAGTATTCATTGACTGGGGAATGGCTGAACAAATAGTGGCATATGAATATTACAGAATATTATACAACAAGAAAGTATGAATGTGAAGAATTCAGAGCTACATGGGAAGACTTGTATGAGCTATGGGAGAAATAATGTACTGTAGAGAATAGAGTAGTGGACTTAGAAATAGAAGTATTGGGTTCAAATCCTATCTCTGACATTTACTGTTACCAAGAACAGAGAGATCATTTTCTGAATCTCTTAATTGGTGGCTCCCTCTATGCCAAATGATTTTGGTCTTAATTTTTATCCTGGCAGAATGCAAACTCCTTGGATGCCATTCCCAACATTTGGTACTTTCTAAAGAGTGTGTAGTGATCTTGGCAAGCACTCTAATGTTAGCTAAAGTTGCTTCAAGGGTCCAGACAAAAATCCAGATGACTGGTAGTCAGAGATGGCCCCTCATCTTACCTTTCCAAAAATCCAATTTGTCTATGACTTAGGTTCTTAGTCAAAAGATACAGTGATTTGACTTAGCATGTACTCATTTGGTAAGAACTCCCCAGGATTTAAATCACATGAGACCGCATAAGAACTCAAATCCAATATTTTCTCCCCACCGGCTCAAGGGTAATTCAGTCAACCAAGAATTCTTTGAATACACATATGATACATGGCATTGTCTGATAACTTGAGACCAAATGTTTTATCACATTTTTATAAAAATTGGAAGAATTTGCACTTGGTTTTTGAACTGTACTAAAAGGAGAGATGGATTTTTTTTCAAACATACCAAATGTTACTTGTCTTCATGCCAACCAAAGCAGCATTTCCCCCTAGTTCCCCATCATCACCAGTTCTGTATAATCCTTCGAAGCACTGAGGATCACTGACACCCACTCTAAAATCTGACTTGGGTTTTTTTACTTCATTTTATAAAAATATGACCTTTGCCAAGGACACTGTATAATGGGGAGGAAGGAGATGAATGATGAGTGTTTACTGACAGCCATTTCACAGATTGGGCACTGTGTCTCTTCCAAGTAGGTTTATAATCTAAAAAGCCAAAGAGTTGGAGTACAGACAAGGAAGACATTACACATATAATCCATGTAACAAGTTTGTTGGACTCTCACAGCACTATTTTTAGTGAGAGAGAAAAAAAGATCTTCCGTGATGTCTTAAATGCCAAAGTTTCAGACTTCAGAGCAGAAGGGAAGGCCAACTTTGCTGGCCTTCTACACAGAATGGTCTGCCTTATGGAGCTGATGACTCACCATCCGTCCCTTCAAAAATAACTTGTATAGCTCTTACTTAGTAAGGCCATCACTATTATGTCTCGCTTGTTTGGAAAAGAGATGGTCTTTAAAATGAGCAGAAAGTATACATATCTATATTTATCTATATACACTCATTTATGTTATAGATAAGTAAATAATAAGCCCTATCTAAGTATGGTCAGGCAAAACCAGCTTTATCTCCAAAACAATGTTAAAATTGTATGTATCTAGAATAGCTTATCTGGGCTGGGGTCAGTTTAAGTAAGTTACACTGTGGTTTACCGTCCAATGAGATAAAAATAATTTGAAAGAAAAAATAGAAAAATCAGTTTTTCAAGAATTTTGTATTTTAAGAACCTGAAATTTTACAAAAACTCTTTTTGTTGTAATAATTTAGAACATGAAGTTTTCAACTGCAAGCTTTTATAGTCCATTTGCAAAATGTTAAAACATATGAAGGAACAACTGAAAATATCTAGTTAGATTAAAACTAATTTCATATGCAAAAGCAAAAAAGATGACATTATTTTGATTGCCTCAGCAAAATTCTGAAATAAAAATCCATCTTATTTTGTTCATAACATTATGGAAGAAAGAATTGGTCTCAAGTTTCCCAATATAGTTGAATACTTTTAGCTTTGTCTCTGTAGCTACTACACATATGGTAAACTCCTTGTTATCTGACATTGCCAGGGAAATCATATTATGGTTAATTGAATATTCTACTTAATTGAAAATTTCCAAATATACCATATCTGGATTACTAGTGTTAATGGATTAGAATATAGTGAACTACTTAACATGATTCAATCGGTCTGATTCTGATGGGTCTTCAGGATTTTGTAGCACCTTGGGGTAATGATTATGAGAAACAATGAATAGAGCATGGGACCTGCAGTCAAAAAGACATTTAACTAGCTGTGTAACCACAGGCAAGTCACTTATTTTACCTCTCTTTGACTCAGTTTTTTCCTCTGTCAAAAGAAAGGGTTGAACTCGATCTCTGAGGTCTCTTCCATCTCTGAATCTATGCTCCTAAAACCTGTCCTAAAATCCTAGTTTATGGTCCTAAATCACAAGACTTGACCATTAATTAAAGAAAGACTCAAGAGGCAAAGATGATCCCAAGATGACAAGCCTGGATGATTGGGAGTATGGTGGTGCTATTAACAGAAATGGAGAAGTCTGAAGGTGAAGGAAGTTTAGAGGGAAAAGAGAGTAATTTTAGAGAGTTTAAGTTGTTAGTAGGACATGCAGGTGGAGACATCTAGCAAGCAGTTGGAAATACAAGACTGGAGCTGTAGGATGGGTTTGGAAATAGAGATTTGGGATTCATCTGATTCTAAGAGATTGGTGAATGTTAGATTAATGGGCTGAATATAAGAAACTGAAACTTAATAAGGACAAATGTAAAGTTCTACACTTGGACTTTAAAGAGTCAGCTTTACAAGGCTGAATTGAGTGAGGCATACTATATAACAGCTCTCTGATAAAAAAAACACACACGTATAAAGCTGGGGGTTATGGTGACTGTACGTTCAATATAAGTCAATAATATGATATGGCAGTTGGAAAAGTGAATGCTTCATTAAGGGATGTATAGATAGAGACAAGGGACTGTAGCAGCAATCACACTAGCATATCCAGGATGGCTGCTAGCATAGGTTCTTAGATCTGTTTTACTAGGAAAGATAGCTTTGTAAGGGGTAACAATCTTTTTTTTTTAACCACAGTCACTAGTTCAGGGGGAAAGTCAGTGCCCTGAATTTCAAAATACCAACAGAGAGAAAATACAAGCAGATAAATAAAGACCAACAGAAAGGGCTTCTAACTGTCTGAGAAATTAGCACAAATCAACAGATCCAACTGGCTAACTATGGCAATCCATACATAGTTAGCAGAGAGAAAAGCACCAACATCTGGGTTTTTCAAAGCTGGGGGGGGCTCCTTAATGGCTACCCAAAGTCTCATCTGGTTAAATTACAAGAACACTCTTCCAATGAGTGAGACCCATAGCAAGATGCTAACCTTGGAATATATACAGCCTTTTTAGAGTCAGAGGGCATCACAACCCTCTTGACTCAGTGTCTAATTAGAAATTAACAATAGGTGTGAAAGCCTTCCCACAAGCAAGCCTTCCCACAAGCCTCCCCTAAGCAAGCTTCCTTTAAAGGGCTCCTACAGGGACGTGTTGAAATTTCCAAAAGACATCAAAGCTTGAAGTGATAACAAACCATATTAGTTGGCACAGTAAGTGCTTAATAAAAACTTTTTCATTCAGAGTCAGGTTCTATAAAGAGCTTAATAGACTAAAAAATTAGGCCAAAATCTGATAAGATTGGCTAAGCAGGTAGCATAGAATGTAGAGCACTGAACTTGGAGTCAGGAAGACCTGAGTTCAAATCCAGTCTCAGACACTTACTAGAGGTGTAACCCTGTGCAAATCATTTGACCTCTGTTTGACTCGGTTTCCTCATCTGAAGAATGGGGGAAATAATAGCTCCTCCCTCCCAGGATTGTTTTAAGAATTAAATAATATAATAATTGTAAAGTGCTTAGCACACTGCCTAGCACATGTAGTATATATAGATATTAGTGATGATGATGATGATAATGATGATAAATCAAAAGAGGAGAGAAAAAAGAGAATGTTTCTCCTGTCACTGGTTGGCTAAGTTGTCAGTAACTATAAGAACCAATTAAAGTTGACTCTATCTCTCCTCCCCTCTGAAGACTGAAAACGTCCACAATTGATTATCAAAGTTACTCATTTCAGAGACTGGTCACCCTAACTGCTTCAGGCACAGGAAGTCCTCCTTGGGGCAAAAGCAGATTAGAATGAGCCCCTTTGGTCCACGGTTGTTCAAATTTATGCCTTAAGAAAAATACATTGGCTAGAAGGGACCCACTCACCCATGGTTGACTATTGATCTATCCCACAAGAAGGTTAATGACTAAAATTAACCTAATTATAGTTAATTATAAAAATTGACTGCAAATTAAATGTCTTCTTTTTTTATTGCTTGTCTGGATTGAAGCCACTTTACTCCCCAGTGTCCATAAGACAGGTTTAAAATGTGGCAATTAGAGTCCATCAGCATTGCTATTCCAAGGTTGTGTGGGATTTGAAGGGATAAATCCATTTGGTGTTCTCACCTTCAGCATTAGGGCCATCTTTGCTGTTTCTTCCCCTTGGTGTGATTCTTGCATATGTCAAGGAAACAATTTGTCAAACTAAAGAAAACACTATTATCAATACTACCATCAGTAATACCTTATTTCTATTGAGACAATATGGTCCAGTGGCTAGGTGCTACACTGAGTTCCAGTCCCACATCAGACACTTCCCAAGCTCTATGACCTCAGATTCCTTACTATAAAATATGAGGGTTGGGCTCATTGACCTCTCAGATTCCTTCCAGATTTAAAACTATAATCTTACGATCTTTGATATGTATTAGCTCTTGGATTAGCATATGAAAATATCACTGCTTCTCTTCTCTTACAAAAAGACAGACTACAACTATCTGGGAAGAACAGAGGGAGAGGTGACCACCCAATAAAAAGAATCATATTATCTTAGCAATAAAGAACAAGTGTGATGCTCAAAGTACAGGTCTGTTGCCTCCACACGTGGATGATATGCATGTGAAATTAAAAGCCCCCTAAGAATGGAGCCTGATGAGAGAGTTTATTTTTCTTGACTGTGAATGTTTATTACAAAGGTTTTATTTTTCTTTTCTTCCAAAGAGGAAAGGGAAAGAGGTGAGGGAGGGCGAGGCTAGGGATAGGGTTCCCCTCAAAAGAGAAGAAAACAAAAGAAAGAACAGAAGGAATCACACACAATTTTTAGAATCATATATGGGATTTATCACAGGGTTAACAGGAAAAACAAACTTCATGTAATGACAAAGAAGAATGGGGCACACATTTGATGTGCCCCTTCACTAACGTCGGAGCCCCATTAACACACCCAGCACTTTAAAGCTGTAAAGCATTTTAGATAGATTATGTCCATGGAGAGCCCCAACAACCTTATAGGTAAGGGCTATGGGCATTATTATCCCCATTTTACAGAAAAGGAAACTGAGGCTCAGAGAAATTAGACTCTCCTCTTTAATATTCTCAAAGGAGTGGCCATCCAGTCTCAATTTGAGGACCTCCAGCTAGGTGGAATTATGTTACACAGAGCACTGAAGTCAGGAAGATCTTAATTCAAAGCCTTAGACACAATAATTACTGTATGACCCCGGGCAAGGAATTAAACCTCTCTAGGTCTCAGTTCCCTCATATGGAAGAAACATGATAACAATAGCAATCTATATCCTCAGGGGGGTGTTGTGAGGATCAGATGAGAAAAAAATATATATGTATATATATAGCAATTTTGCAAACCTTAAAATGTTCTACAAATGGCAGCTAATATTATTCCCAAATAGCTTATTCCACTTATTTTCCCTTATGATGAGCCAGCATCTACCTCTTTGAGATGCCCAACAGTTCTTTGAGTCTTTTCCCCCTTTTCCCCTTTGTTTTTCACTTTTATTTTTACCCTTTCACCAGCCCAATAAATAATAATTTAACAAATCCAACTGACACAGTGACCATGACTGACAGTTACAGCAACATTCCACACTTGCAGTCCCTACCTCTTCATTAAAATGAGAGAAGTACATTTCTTCATCTGTTCTCAGGCCCAAGACTGGGCATAACAATTACTCAGAGTGCAACTTCATTTAAATGCTTTTTTCATTTCTACGGTTACTAAATAAAACATTCCAGGAAGCTTCTATAACCTGGGAATCTGGAGGCTGAGACTTCGTTCCTAAATTCCCCATTGAGTAATATGAGATGATTTATCCTCTCTGAACCTAAAATCCAAGCCAATAAAATATGTATTAATTAAGCACCTCCTGAATGAAAGACACCAGGTTTATGCTAAGATGAAAAAGAGAAGGAAAGAAAGAAAGAGAGAAAGAAAGGAAGGAAGGAAGGAAGGAAGGAAGGAAGGAAGGAAGAAAGAAAGGAAGAAAGAAAAAAAGGAAAGAAAAAAAGAGAAGGAAGGAAGGAAGGAAGGACATTTATGAGCCACTTAATATGTCCCATGTACTGTGCTAAATGAAAACTAAGATACTGGGAAGGCTTTGTAAAGCTCCATGCAAATGCCAATATATTTAAAATTGTTTTATGTAAAATATAATTTGTAATCAGTACCCTAGCATCTGAAATTAAGATTAAATTTTGGTGTCTTTTTTTTTTTAATGAGCCAAATGCCAAAAGTGACTCACTAAACAACATAGATAATGTTTTCTAAAGTCTGGAAAATAATAGTCAATCTTTGTGGTAATTCTTCAGAATTCAGAAGTACTAACCCTTGAATAAATATATGTTGGGGAAAAGATCTAACAAAATTCAACTCCAATAAATATTTATCAAGTATTGTCACACAGGAAGCATATGGGAGCATGTATGTACTGATTTAAAAGAAAGAAAGAATATAACTTGATACTAAAATTGAGCAATGGATGAAACTTAATTCTGGCCTTGGTTTCCAATACCACCCAAGAAGAAAGGAATGAAGCAAAAAACACATCTTCATGATGGGATGCAAATGCATTCTACATGTCCACATTTGGCTTCCTTTTCACCATAGTGCAGTTAACTAGAGTCTAGTTACTAGATATTTGACATAATTTGTAAACTATCCATCAACACTAGACCCATCATCCATATCTCTCCATTACTCTATGGAAACTACTTTCTCAAAGGTCATCAAGGATCTCCTTATCACCACTTCCAGTGGCCTTTTCTCATTCCTCCTCTGTACCACTTGACATGTGATCTCCTCTACCTTTCCCTTTGATATTCTCTTATCCCTTAGATTCTAGAACACCATATTCTCCTGGTTCTCCTCTCACTTATCTAGTGACTCCGTCACTGTTCCTCTTCCATACCTCCTAACACTGGTATTCCCAATGCCTTGTTCTCAATCCTCTTCTCTCTCAACACTATCTTCCTTAGCAAGTTCATCCCTCCCAACAAATCCAATCAAGACCCCTGTGTAACCTACTATATTCAAGACAGTGTTCTGGGCACAGTTGATACAAAGACAAAAGCGACAGTCCCTTCCCTCAGAGAACCCATATTTTATAAGGGATATATCATGTATTTAGATGTTAATGGGGCCTGAGAGGTGCTCAAGGAGGGTTAGCACCTCTGGTACAAGTGCTTGCCAAGCCCTTTTCTGTGCTGCTCATCCACCTTTGGCATTCACCTGTCACCCAACTCTCACCTGTGGCTCCACATGCATAGTGGCCTCACCCTAGTAATACTGTCTCAGCAGACAGGCTAAACTAGGTTGAAGGTAATAGGCAGGCTTCACACCCATTGGTGAGTATGTAAAGATTTTTCATGGTTGAAGGGGCAGATGGGAACAATTTGTTCCAATGGCCATGAAGGCTGCTGAAGCAGGCACTGTGGAGTGCCTAGGGCTTGGTCAGGCATCGAAGATGCCAAAGTCATCCACTGAATCCTGGGTTATCACCAGTCATCCTGATTTCTGTCTTGTCATGGACTTCAAAGACTGTGGAAGAGAGATTGAGGCTGACAGCTTTGTATAATTCTGCCTCACTTAAATCCAATGCATGCACAAATCAAGTCAAGACATTACCCAGTGGTATCATTGGTCTTATTGGAAAAAATAAAACAAGAATGAAGAATAATAATAACAGATAAGCTAATGTAAAGCATATACAAAATAGCTCACATTAATTCCAAGAAGGAGAGAATTCTAAGAATTGATGGAATCAGAAAAAGCATCGTGGACAAGATGGTACTTTACCAGTACTTTGAAGGAAGATAAGTATTCTCTGCATCAGAGTTGAGGAGGGTCAATCTGTACAAAAATGTGAAGATAGGAGATGGAATATTATGTAATAGGCAGTTAGAAGGACAGTTTGATTGGAATAGTGTATGAGGGGTGTCATATAAAATAAGACTACAGTCAAATTGTGCAGGGCTTTGAACACAGGCTGAAGAGCCTGAACTCAATCCTAGAGGAAAAAGTGAAGCATTGGTGATTGTTAAAGAGGGTAGTGACACAGTCAGATCTGTGCTTTAGGGATATTAACTTAGAAGTTGTTATGGAGGATGAATTAGAGAAATAAAAGCCTGGAAAGACAGAGTCCAATTAGGAGGCTCTTGTAATATGTCAAGGCAAGTGGGAATAAGGTCTGAACTAGAGGAAAGTGTGAGTATAAGGAAGAGGGCAGATTCACAAAATGTTGTAGAATCAGGATCAGCAAGGCTTGGCAACTAATTGGATACAGAAGTTGAAGGAGAGGGAAGAAGCAAAGATGATTCCAAGTGGTAAAACTATTTAAGTGGAAAGATGAGAGTGCCCTCAATAGAAAAAGGGAAGTCTGGAGAAGGTGTGCATTCATTCAAAAGTCAGTCAAGCATTCATTGAGTGCCTACTACTGTGTGTCAAGGCACTGTGTCAAGCCAAGCACTGGACAGAATTTATCTTTCCTCCACCAAAAATACAGTATTTCTTCTGACTGTCCTATTTCCTATCAATGACCCTACCATGTACCATTGTCCTTCCTTGTAAACACAATATCATCTTTAATTCTCCTCCCTCCCTTTCCATAACCAAACAGTGACCAAAGCCTGTTAGTTCTACATTCAAAATACCCTAGACATCTGTCCCTTCTTTAATATTCCTGCTGGTAACACCTTAGTAACCATGTTTGTTGTCTTCTGTCCATATTACTGACATGGCCCCTGCTAGCATCTCCCCTTCCATTCTCTACCTACTCCAACCCATCCCTCACACAACTAGGAAACACACAAGATTTCCTTGAAATCCTATAATAGTTATGGCCTACACCACTCATATTGGCATTTAATTATACATTGTCCTGTATTATCTGCTCTTTCTTTTTTTTTAGTAAACCTTGGCTCTTCAATGACACTCTTGAGTTCCTTGAGGGTTGAGGCTTTGTCTTGATGTGAGTAGTACAGTGCCCAGGGCACTGCTATATACAGAGCAGAAGCTGAACAAATATTTGTTGGATTGAATTATTTCTATCCCCTCGTGGTTAAAAATATTGCCATCAAAATATTTCCCCCAAAGATTCCCTAAGTGAATTTAGTGAATTGCTACTACCTCTTAAGTGCAGGAATAGAGTTAGGCAAAGAAGGATTAAGTGGCTTTCCCAGGGTCATACAAGTCAGTCGGATGGTCCCAAGAGACCACCCCGATGAGATGGCCAGCCTGATTCCCAGAACAAAGAGATTTGAACATATTTGGATAAGCATCCGAAGTCTTTGGGCACTGAGCCAAGTGCCCCTCCTAGCCTTTTGAAATTGCTCCCCCGCCCCCGCCCCCAGGCACCAACTCTAACTCTTGTTGAGTTTTGTGGGTTAAAGAGGAGACATGAACAATTATAAAGACAAATAATTGGAACTCCAGACTCACTCTTCAGTACCTTTCCACACTTTCTTTTTACTTTTGATATTTGCTGCTGGAAAAATAATAAAAGAAAATATACATTAAACTACCTCATTAAAATTGGTGGAATAGTCATTGCCACTTACTGTAGCATTTTATAAATGTGAGTCAAGCGTAAATGTTCTCAAAACATACACTACTATGCATTTTGGGAAGACAGTTCCCAACCTTATTCTCCTTCTTCAGGCAGCCATGGGATCCCTTGACACTTTCTACCCTCACCATTTGTGCCTCATATTACTTTCAAAACTCCTTTCTTAAAGCATGGCAAGATTCTCATGTTGTTTTTTTCACTGTTTATGAAGGTTTGGGGTTTTTTTTTCCTACACAAAAAGGTCACTCAGTAAATTCTGTAAAAAGACTTAACAAGAAGGAGGAAGCAGTGAAGAAAAGCAGAGACAATTGCCTAGACTTCAGGGCTTCCTAACCTTTTTCGGATCATGGGTCTCCTTGGCAGTCTGATTAAACCTAAACACCCTTTCTCAGAAGAATGTTTTCAAAAGCATAAAATAAAATACATAGGATTACAAAAGAAACCAATTATACTGAAATATATGTATAAAATTGATTACTGTACCATTTTATTTTATAATAACCCTCTGGTGGAGATATTATAGTTTTTATTGTCCTCATTTTACAAATGAGGAAACTGAGGCTCAAAGAGGTTACATAATTTGCCCAAAGTCACACAGACAGCAGAATTCAAATGCCGTCTCCTGGGTACCCATCCAATGTTCTTTTCATTGAAATATACTGCATATACAAATCAATTATAAAACAAAAAGGAAAAACAAGAGGCCACTGTATCTAAAGAAAGGGCTTGGTCAGAAGGAAAGAAGATCTTTGGATTGTTGGAAGAAAAAAGAAGGTCTCTTATTTAATAAAGGGAGTTCGGAGTATAGAACTTGGGGAGAAACCAGATGCTTCTTCCATTGATAATCCCTGAGTATTACTTGAAGATTAGAAACCCTGGATAAGAGAAGCTGAGTGATGAACAGTAGCAAAAGTGAATGAGAAGGGCTTCCCAAATTTCTTTCCCCTGTCTCTGTCTCCACAAAAGACATAATAATGGTGATGAGAAAGCAACCGTGTCCACATGTGAACATTGGACACTCTCACTCTTTTGAGAGCTGCCAGAGCATATATTGCCATATATCATATCTATTTTGGAAAAAAAAAAAAAACATATGGAGTAATAGAAAGGACTCTGGTCCTGAGGTCAGAAGACCTGGTTCTAGCCCCAATCTGTCACTTACTGACCAAGTATGCTTGGCCAAGTCCCTTAACCACTTTGAGTCCAACTGTTCACACCTATAAAATAGAGGTGATCATACTTGCACTCCCTAACTCTCACTTTTGCTATGAGTGTCCAATGAGTTTTTGGTTAACAAAATTCTTTAAAGATATAAATTAGGTGCCACTACAATGCAATTCAATTCAGCAAAAATGAATTAAGTACCTATATATGTACAATAAGTGTTACTCTATAAGGGATATAAAGTATACTTTACTAAAAGTATCCTATAAGGTGTCACTATAGTGCATAGAGTACTGGGCCTGGAGTCAAAGACTGGGCCTGGAATCAAGAAGACTAATCTTCCTGATCTCAAATCCAGACTCAGATACTAGCTATGTGACCCTGGGCAAGTCACATAACTCTGTTTGCCTCAGTTTCCTCATCTGTAAAATGAAGCCTGAGAAGGAAATGGCAAACCACTCCAGTATCTTTGCCAAGAAAACACCAAAATGAGGCCATAAAGAATTGGACACAACTGAAAATGACTGAACAAAAAAAAAGTGCCTATATATTGTACTATATATGATAGTGTTCTAGGTGGTGGTAATAAAAAAATATGAAATTGCTCCTACCCTCAAAGAGCTTATATTCAACTGGAAGGTTGTAATATGTAACAAAAAAGTAAATAAGAACAATATGTGAATAAGTAAATAAAAACTATATACAAAATAAAAGCAAAGTAATTGGAGGGGTACTAACAAAAGTGGGGGGAGGAATCAGGAAGCTTGCAGAAGGTGGCACCTGAGTAGAGGCTTGGAGAAAATGAGGAATTCTACAGACAGTGTGGAGAGGAGGATGCATTCCAGGCATGGGGCACACAGCATATGGCACAATGGGTACAAGAAATAGCAAATAGGCCAGCTTGGCTGAAACATAAAGTACACGAATAAGAATAATGTGAAATAAATCTGGAGAGGTAGGCTGGAACCAGATTAGATAAGAACTTCAATGCCAGACAGATAAGTTTGTATCTTATCCAATGGGCTATAAGGAGCCACCAAACACTCTTGATAGGAACAAGGGAATGATAAATCCTTATACTTTAGGAAGCTGCAAATGTCATGTGTTGCTTTTACTATCTAGCTCTTCCTTTTTTTCTCCCACTCCTCTTCTTTCCTCATCTACTCCCTTTTTTCCTTCTCCTTTGCATTTGCCTTGGTCTACCAGAGACACTGGAGAGAGTCATTGGCCCACTTCCACACTAAAAAGCTGGCTGACCCTTGTCTTGCAATAATCACCTATTAATAAGACTAAGAGTCTCCATGTGTTGCTTTAATCCCGGCCATCTAGCTGCCCGCCATGTTTTATCTGCCAAGCATCTCAAACTAGCACACTCAGTACCTTTTGCAGGGCACTGCAGAGATCTCATTTGTAATTGTAATCCCTACAACCTGACCCAAAATTCATCTACTGGCCTAAAAAACAAACTTCCATTTCTAAGGTACAGATTCAGTGAGTCACAGGTTCAGCATAGCCAGCAGACCACTGCTTCCGGAGAAGGAGACCAGTGATGTCTCAGCACTTTTTAACAAAGGTCCACATTATGAAATAAATCTCTTTGGTTAAATAATTGTTTCCATGAATCACTGGACCCACTTAGGGAGGAGGGAATTTCTGCAAGCATTTCCTAAACACTGAATGCAGAGCCATCTGTTCTGGAGAAAATCATATCAATCATCATTTAGATCTTCATAGAGTTTTAATTAAATAAACTGTGATTCAAAAGAGGGAAATATAGTAGCAGCTAACAAATAATCTTCATATTAGGTTTGAAATGAGTAAGACTCATTCATTTAAGCCTACTGAGAGCTATTTATCTAGACAGTATCCATGTACAGTTATTTATATTGTTAAATTTGCCAATGAATACCATTTTGGGTTTATTCAACCAATTCAATTTTCTATTAAGCATGTACAACATACAAAACACTGTGGTAGGTACTAGAATATCAGAACAGATTTGTACAGAAAAGGCCAAGGTCTCCCACTGCATCCTGGGCCATCTGTAGTTGTCCAGATCTACATCCCACCACTGAGCCCAGATGGCTCTGGAGGAGAAAGTGAGGCTGGTGACTTTGCACAGCCCTGCCTCACTTAAATCCAATTCACTTTCATGTCATGCCATCACCTCCCTGATGTCATAGTCCTCTTCCAGAACAAAGGCCAAACAACAACAGTTTGTACAATAGCTATTGGCTCAAGGAACTTAATGGGGGAGGTAGCAGGGGAGGAGTTCAGAGATTATGGAAGAGGATTATTTTATTATTGCTGTTGCTATTACTGCTCCTAATAGATAGACATGATATAGATTTGCAAAGGGACAAACTAATCCTATCTTTTGATGCAGAAAAACTGAAAGTAACTGCATTACTTTAAGGGAATGTAATTCCAAATTACAGGGCCTCTTTAGCTTATTAGATGGTCTTTAAGAATTGGCTTAAAAAGTCATTACCCTGCTTCTAACCTGGTACTGGACCTCTGTGAATTTATCTAAGCTGATTCAGACCAGGCAACTACCAGCCCCATTCTGGAAGCCTAGAGGCAGCAAGGTGGCACAGTGGATAGAGTACTGGACCTGGAGTCAGGAAGATCTGAAATCAAATCCAGCTCAGACATTTAGCTGTTTTGTATGACCCTGGGCAAGTCACTTAACTGTCTCAGTTTCCACAACTGAAAAATGGGATTGTTGTGAAGATCAAATGAGATAGTATTTGCAAAGTGTCTAGCACAGTGCCTAACACATGGTAGGCACTATATAAATGCTTTCCAGCTTGGTGGGATCTGTCAGAGTTTTAGCTCCAGTAGAGCTGGGAGTGGCCTTCTAGGACCAAGGGTCACGTTTAGGAGGTATTCTCTACTGAGGTTTAGCAGTATGCCCCAGACCACCTGCCCTGCTTCCATGCCAGCCCTCACAACCATCATCTAGGAAAACAACTCTTGGAGAAGAGGGCCCAGCCAACCACCTGCCATAGACAGGGCAGGCAAGCCACCCGAGCTAGAACAGCAAGGCAACCGGAGGAGGGTCAGGAGGCGGCATGCACCAGACAGGTCAAACCATGCTCTCTGACTACCAACTCCCCTCGGACCCTGAACTGGGACTGGGAACAGTGAAGCTTCCTGCCCAATACCTTGTGAAAATGCAATGCGGCAACTGCCTGTGCGGTGCTGCAGCCACACCTCCCGAAGACCCAGAAGAGAAAGTCCTCATCACCAAAGTCCGTGCAGCTGTCTCGTGGCTCAACATCGGAAACTGACTGGATCTTATTAGTGGAAATGGCACTAAAGCAGATGCATGAATGCTCCACTGCCGCACCAGGACAAGGAGAGCTCTCCCTCTGACTTGACCCTGAATCCTCCTGCAGGTGCTGACTCCCCGAGAGAATGTGAGCTCCTGGAGAGCTGGGACCGTCCAGCTTTCTGCTTTGTGCCCCTTAGCACAGTGCCTTTCACGTTGTCATTGTCGTTGTTTGTCATCGTTCTCCAAGAGGACCGTGGCCCCAGGAAGGTGATGCCCTGACTTACAAGTGCATTAGATTTAAATGAGGGAGAGCTGCACATGCCTTCAGTGCAGTGATGGCATGTGTACCTCAGAGATCTGGCTGGTGCAGACACAGTTCTGCACTAGTGTTACCTAAAGAAACAGGGAGAACAATTCCTGACCCTCATATATTTACCATATACTTATTATTTGATATTCATAATTAGTGCAGGGATCTTGATTATATCCTCAAAGTATCATTTTTTTTTTCATTTACCCCAGACCCAGTTCTTAACCTGTGGTCCATGAACTTTAAAAAAAAATATACAGGGTGGCTAGGTGAATAGAGCACCAGTCCTGGAGTCAGGAGGACCTGAGTTCAAATCCAGCCTCAAACACTTAACACTTATTAGCCATGTGACCTTGGGCAAGTCACTTAACCCCAATTGCCCTGTCCTCCCCTCTCCAAAAAGCAGATAGATAGATAGATAGATAGATAGATAGATAGATAGATAGATAGATAGATAGATAGATAGATGATAGACAGACAGACAGATAGATGAATGGATGGATGGATGGATGGATGGATGGATGGATGGATGAATAGATATAGATAACTTCATTTCAATATAATTGGTTTCCCTCGTAATTGAACATGTTTTTTATTTTGTGCCTTTAAAACTATTATTTTGAGAAGAGGTTCATAGGCTTTACCAGATTGCCAAAAGGGTCCAAAACACAAAAAAATTTAAAACTTCTGCCCTAGACTTTGTTTCCATAAACAAATGAAATCCTGTCCTTAGCTACACAATATATGCATAACCCACAGAAATCAATGAACCATCAGGCTGAGTAGCTGAAAGCAAACCTTTGTTTCCATTCATTATGCGCCTCTGGGAACAAAGTCGTGCTGCTTGTGTGATAGGATGTGTTCCTGATGAGCTTTTGGGTGCTTCCATGCTCTCTCCCAAGATTGTCCTTGGACTTCTCTTCTTTCTCTCTACAAAGAATTTGTAGATTGATTGATCTTGCCCTAACCTCCTTCCTGAACTCCACTCTTGAATCTCCATCTTTGAAATGGATATCCTGCAGACACCTCATACTCAGCATTTACAAAACAGAACTCATCATCTCCCTTCTCCCCAACTCCTCTTCTTTTAGCTTCCCAATACTGTTGAAAGCACTCAACCTGCCTCATCTTCAACTCTTCCATCCATTACCCCATCTATCCAACTGGTACACTGCCAAGTCCTGTCCTTTCTGCATTCTTAACATCTCTCAGCCTTCTCTCTTCTCTGACACCACCCCCACCCCAATACAGGCTGTCATCATCTCACATGTGAACTATTTAAAAACCTGCTGATTGGTCTCCCTGTCTCCATGCTCCAATCCATCCTCTATTCAGCTGCCAAAGTGATCTTTCTGCAGGTATGACCATGTCACTCCCATGTAGTTTTTTTTCTTTTTTTTTTCTTTTTGGAGGGGAGAAGGCAGGGCAATTGGGCTTAAGTGACTTACCCAAGTCACACGGCTAGTTAAGCATCTGAGATCGGATTTGAACTCAGGTCCTCCTGACTCCACTCGTTGCTCTATTCACTGCACCACCTAGCCTCCCCTCATGTAGTCCTAATAGCTACCTATTACCTCCCCTGTTGGGCATTGAAAGACCCTGTTTCCCTTTCCAATATTCTTTTTTTTTTTTTTGCTTTTTGGAGGGGGGATGGCAGGGCAATTGGGCTTAAGTGACTTGCCCAAGGTCACACAGCTAGTGTTAAGTGTTTGAGGCCAAATTTGAACTCAGGTCCTCCTGACTCCAGGGCTGGTGCTCTATTCACTGCACCACTTAGCTGCCCCCCTTTCTAGTATTCTTTTTTTTTTTTAAAGCAATTGGGGTTAAGTAACTTGCTCAAGGTTACACAGCCAGTTATTTCTGGGTGTGGTGCTAAGCATCTGAGCCTGGATTCGATCCCAGGTCATCCCGACTCTGGGGCCAGTGCTCTTACTCACTGCACTACCTAGCTACCTCTCTTTCCAGTATTTTTAAGCTTTATTCCTCTCTACAGCATTTTTGCTGCTCCTTACTCAGTACACTCCATCTCTCAACTCAATGCCTAAAATGACCCAGGCCTGGAATTCTCTCCTTTCTCACCTTCTCCTCCCAGCTTTCCTAGCTTCCTTCAGGTCTCAGTTTGAATTTCACCTTCCACAAGAGGAGGCCTTTCCAAGGCCCTCTCACACCCTGACCCCACTCCCCACATTTCCCTGAAATTTTATCTTTGATTTATGATGCACATCTTTTATTTGTTTGAATGTTGTCTTCCCCATTAGAAAGTGAGCTCCCCTGGGGCAGGGACCATGTTTTTACCTATATATGCATCCTTAGTGCTTAGGACTGTGGGTGGCATATAGAGAGAACTTAATAAATGCTGGTTGATAAAGGCAGGACAGAAACTTTGAGACTGGAAAAAAACAGAGGTCCACATGGGAGGGCATGCCCCAGCATTAGAATGTGGTCATGTGAACCCTGAGATCTTTTAGAACTGTCAAATTCCCAAGGTCACACAGTTAGCTAATGTCATAGAAGTGACTGTTTTGGGGAGAGATGAGAAAAAAGGTAACCCTGCTCTGTGAAAAAAGGATGGGGAGGGGATGGCACTGGCCCAGAAGGTAGGAGGAGATGAAATGAGGTGGCTCTGCTCTGTGTTGCATGGCAAGCCAGGCTCCAACAGCAGCGGTCACAGCCAGCAGGCAGGGTGTCATTGGGTTCTCTCTTTGGCCAAGAACATCAGCCAGAAGTAGTGCGGGCGGCCCTTGTGGTGTGGAAGGAAACCAAAATCACTCGCCAAAATAACCAAGCAAATCCAGAAACATGAGGAGTCAGCAGTGAGGCCGAATTGGGTCTCAGGAGACTTTGCAAACATCTTGGAACTACATATTCACTCATCATCTTTCAACAAGCTGGTTGTTCTTAAGCATGCCAGGCTCATACAGAGCAAATCTTTTTAATCAGTCCTGGAGTGACAATTGGCTCAGATATTTCATGGTGATAGGCAGCATCAAAGAATACTAATCCAGATCTGGAAGGGACGGCAGAGGTCATCTGGTCAAACCCCCTCATTGAACAAAGCAGGGGTGGCCCCAACTCTAGAGGGGTGAGCCATTTCTAAAAGAGAGAAGAAGGGTTCTGAGAGGAGGCAGTCTAAGGAGATGAGCATTCCCATCTCTGAGAAGAAGATGGCAGGAAAGGCAGAGTGGTGTAGGGAAAAGAATGCTAGCCTTGAAGTCAAGATCATTGGATTTTAGGTGCAGAACTAAAAGGGATCCCAGATACAACTCCGTTGTTTTTACATATAAGGAAACTGCAGCCCACAGAGGTTGTCACTTTCCTGTGGTCACACCACTAGTAAGGACAAAAAGTGCAGCTACAATTGACAGGATCTGGCGACTGATTGGATATGGGGTGGGAGGGTGTGATGAGAGATAGTGAGGAGTCACTGGTGGTGCACAAGTTGTGAACCTGAATGATTGGGAAGATGGTGGTACCCTTCATGGTAACAGGAAAGGTAGGAAGCGAGGAGGGTCCAGGGGCAAAGCTAATGAATCCAGTTTTGGACAATTGCTGAGCTTAAAATGTCTATGGGATATCAACTTCCAGATATCCAAGAGGCAGTTGGGATGTAATAGTAGAGAAGGTTAGGACTGGAAAAGACGATCTAAGGGTCGGTCATCTGCATGGAGTTAATAACTGAAACCATTGGAACTAATGAGATTACCAAGTGAAATAATATATAGGGAGGAGAGAAGAGGGCTCAGGATAGAGTCTTGAGGGACCTCCATGGTCAGCAAATGTGACAAGGAGGATGATCCAGCAAAGGAGACAGAGAATAATCACTCAGTTAGGTAGAAGGATTCCTAGAAGGAGCGGTGTCATGAAAATGTAGAAAAAAGAGATTATCAAAGAGAAGAGGGAAATGGACAGTATTCAAGGCTGCAGAGAGGTCAAGAAGAACAGAGATTGTGAAAATATCATTAGATTTGGTAATTAAGAGATCATTAGTAACTTTGGAGAGAGCAGCTTCAGTTGAATGATGAGTTCAGAAGCCAGATTGCAAAGAGTTAGGAAGAGAGTGAGAGGAAAGGAAGTGGAGACACCTACTATAAATGGCCTTTTCAGGTTTAATCACAAAAGAGAAGCAAAATGTGGGACAGTTGCTGATGGAGATAAACAGATGAAGAGAGAGTTTTTTGAGGATGGGAAGAGACATGGTTATGATTTGCAGGTAGAAGGAATTAGGAAGTAGATAGAAGGGAAGTAGGCAGTGGACAGGGAACAACTGAATATTAGTGAGAGAAGAGGGTTGATGGAGCAAGATGTTGGAGAAGATGGGATAGAATATACTTGTGCCTAGTGTAGCGGCAAGCACCCCAGCATCCCCAGGGTGGCTGCCAAAGCAGGTTCTTAGATCTGCTTTGTTAAAGGAAAGCAACTCAAAATGGGTTAACAAGCTTACTTTAATCAGTCAAATATATATTGTTTACCTAGTTCAGGGGGAAAAGGTCAGTACCCCGAACTTCAGAATACACAGACAGAATTATCAAGACAGAAAAGTAGATCAAGTACACAATTTTCCAAACTGTCCGACCATTACATCTATACCAAACATCTGGGTTTCAAAGCCGGGGACTCTGGACAACGGCTTTCCAGAGTTTCATCTGATCAAATCACAGAACACTTCTCAAAGTGAGCCCCAAAACAAAGCTACACATCAGGGCTTATATAGCCTTCTCCTGGCTCATAGAATGTAACAACCTTATTGACCCACTGGCCAATCAAGAAGTATCTACTGAAAAACAAGCCTCCCACCCCAGGCTCCAGGTGCACTTTAGCCTAGGGGCAGGGAAGATCTTAAAAATTTACATTCCCATTACACCTAGAGAGAGGCTTGCCTTGGGAAAGAGAAAGGCCGCCTCTTCATGGGAAGAGATGAAGGAGAAGATAATACAGAAGACATCTGAGTGGTGTAAGAAGAGGAGGAAAGGAAGCTCTCAGTGAATGGTCTGTTTTTCAGTGAAATATGAAGCAAAGTTGTCTGATGTGAGGGTGAGAGAAGGGGAATTATAGGAAGCTGAAGAAAGGATGGAAAGATTTGGGAACATTTCTGTGTTGAGTGGGAGAGCAAATTGATGAGGAAGTTATACAAGCACTGCCTTGTTAAGGGCTTAGTTGAGACTATGTAACTTGTAGTACACATGTTAGCATGGCTTCATGATTTTGTCCTCAGCAGCACACGAACAGGAGAAATGGTTACACATGGTGGAGCAATCCAAAGCTGGGGTTTGGCAAGGGAAAAGCTTCAACAGGATAAAGGGACAAGGAACCCAAAAGAAGAAGGAAACACTTCCCAAGAGATCAAGATAGAGGAGGGAAGAGAGTGTTTAGATTAACCTCTAGTTCAAGGATGAAAAGAAAAGAAAGAAAGGACTGGAAGTCATGGTATGGTTGAAGACCCAGGTTTGGAGCTGCAACACAGAGGCAGAGGAATGACCACAGACTATGATCTGATAAAATAATTTCAGAGTTCATGAACATGGATGTAGAACACTTATGGGTGATGACAAGATCAAGGATATGACCATCGAGGAAAGAAAGGAAGAAAGAAAGAAGGAAAGGAAGAAAGAAAGAAAGAAAGAAAGAAAGAAAGAAAGAAAGAAAGAAAGAAAGAAAGAAAGAAAGAAAGAGAGAGAGAGAAAGAAAGGAAGGAAGGAAGGAGGGAGGGAGGGAGAAGGCAGGCAGCAGGAAGAAAGAAAGGAAGGAAGGAAAGAAAGATAGTTGTGATGGAGTAGGTCATAAAAAAGAGTAAGTTGGGGCATCTAGGTGGTACAGTGAATAGAGCACTGGCCCTGGAGTTAGGAGGACCTGAGTTCAAATCAGGCCTCAGACACTTAACGCCAAAAAAAAGTAGCCGTGTGACCTTGGGCAAGTCACTTGCCCCCAATTGCCCTACCTTCCCCCCTCCAAAAATAAATAAATAAATAAGAATATGTTAAGGCACTGGGAGATCAGAGTATTTGAAAGAGTATCAGTATTTATGCTGAAGTTCTCAAGTATAAGAACAAGAGTTAGAGAGGGCAGAAAGTCTGAGCCAGGTTTTTTTAGCACTTTAAAAAAAATTTGTTTGTTTTCAGTTTTCAACATTCACTTAAATTTTCTCCCCCTCCCTCTGCTATCTCCTCCCCAAGATGACATGCAATCTGATATAGGCTATACATGTACAATCACATTAGACATATTTCCACATTGGTCATGTGGTAAGGAAGAATTAGAACCCAAGGGAAAAACCATGAGAAAGAAGAAATGAAACAAAAAAAAAAGAGAGAGAGAAAATAGCATGCTTCAAACTGAATTCAGACTCCATAGTTCTTTCTCTGGATGTGGAGAGCATTTTCCATGAGTCTTTTGGAATTGTCTTACAACCTTGTTTTGCTGAGAAAAGTCAAGTCTATCAAAGTTGGTCATCATACAATGTTTTCTGTGTACTGTGTACAATGTTTACTGTGTACTGTGTATAATGGTTTTGCCCATTTCACTCAGCATCAGTTCATGCAAGTCTTTCCAGGTTTTTCTGAAGTCCAACTGAGTCTGAGCCAGTTTTGAGGAAGGAAGGAAAATAACCTAGAGAGCTGTAGACAGCAGTTATAGAATGTAGATTTGGTAACAAATATGGATTGAATGAACCTCAAAAGAGGAGAAATTATGGAGTATAGTGGTAGCAGCAATGGGGCAAAGAATATTCCAACTCCTCCATCTCAACCAGCACAACCATTGTGCTAGAAAGGGCAGCCAGGGAAGGTGAGTCATCAGGAGGAAGTCAGGTCTCAGTGAATGGAAGAAGATGATGGGAAGGAAAGGGTTTAAGATTAAATCTAGTTCATTACTGATGAAGCAGACATTCCAAAGGGTTACTACTTTTGTAATCCTCAGTGCCTTTCAGATTATAGGCACTCAAATGTTTGAATGTCTCATATATTTAAACCTTCCAGGTCTTAAGGAGCAATGAACTTAGTGTAGTGGTTCATACTTTATCTCACCAGAATTGCAGATTTATTATGAATCATCTCTTTAGAGACCCTGAATCAATCTTTAAGTTAGGGAGCTGTAATGGTAATGGGAATTTGAAAATCTTCCCTGCCCCTTAATAGGCCTAAGGGAATTTGAAGATCTTCCCTGCCCCCCTAAAAGGCTGAATGTAATCACATGGAGCCTGTGGTGGGAGGAATTTGTTGAAGGGTGAAGCAGAATCCACAGGAAGCTGGGAGTCAGAACAGTTAGAGCTGAAGGAAGGGGAGGACACAGCCAAGGAGACAGCTAGGCTTGTGAGTGTTTGTGAGAAGGCTAAAAGAGGGTATGGCTCCCTGCTGTGTTATGGTTTATTAACTTCTTTGTTGCTATGATGGATTTGACTTTCTGGTGTTGGGATTTGGTTTTCTGGTGTCTGAATAAATGTTTTGCTTTTGTTTTATATATGGAGAGTTTGTTATATTTTGCAATTCAGAAATGTGCCAGCATATTCATAGTCACTGTCAGTGCTATGAATATTGAGTTGGCACTACAAGAGTGGATTTAATTCCTTATATTTCTCTGGCAATTCTTGACAATTTAATCCCTTATATTTCTTCAGTGCTATGTTCTTGAATTGCTTGGGTTCCAAAAAGTGGCATTTAATAAGTATTTTCTACATAATCACACACAATAATGCCACAAAGGGGAAAAACAACATAAGATACCAGGACTAAAAATCCAATGAGCTTTTGAAACTACACATCCTGTTCCTTAGGACTGATAACCACAAAAGGTGATCATGATTCTGGTCACACCACCTGAATCTTCTATCCATCTAAATCCCAGAACGGTCCCTTAAGTTTCAGGAAGATTTTATTATTGGCCCCTGTAATGGGAATGCAAATTTGGAAGATCTTCCCTGCCCCTAGGCTAAAGTGCACCTGAAGCCTGGGGTGGGAGGCTTGTTTTTCAGTAGCTACTTCTTGATTGGCCAGTGAGTCAATAAGGTTGTTACATTCTCTGAGCTAGGTGAAGGCTATATAAGCCCTGATGTGTAGCTTTGTTTTGGGGGCTCACTTTGAAAAGTGTTCTGTGATTTGATATGGATTCTGGGAAGCCGTTGTCCGGAGCCCCCCCCCAGCTTTGAAAAACCCAGATGTTGATTTGGTATGGATGTAATGGTTGGACAGTTCGGAAAGCTGTCTATTTAATCTGTTTCTGTCTTGATAATTCTGCCTGTATACTTTGAAGTTCGGGGTGCTGACCTTTTTACCCTGAACAAGGTAAATGATATATGTCTGACTGATTAAAGTAAGCTTGTTAACCCATTTTGAGTTGCTTTCCTTTATCAAAGCAGATCCAAGAACCTGTATTGGCAAGCAAACCCTGAGGACGCTTAGGGTGCTTGCTGCTACAGCCCCCTAAGCCTATATTCCTTTCTTCCTCCCAAGGAGTAGTAGTAGCCAACTGCTCTTTGAAAAAATATCTGAGATGAAACATCATTTTAGCCATTCAAATCTAGAATAATTTTCTTTAAAGATGAGAGTAGCTACTCTGATCAATACAATAATCTACAATAATTCCTAAGGACTCATGATGAAAAATGCTATCCATATCCAGAGAGAGATAATTAAAGAACTTTGAGTGCAAGTTGAAGTACAATTTTCTCACTTTCTTTATTTTTTTTTTGCTTTTTTAAAAAATATGGCTAATATGGAAATATGTTTTCCATTATTTCATATGTATAACTTATATGGCTTGCCTTCTAGTGGGTGGGGGAGGGGGTAGGAGGAAGGGAGAGGATTTGGAACTCAAAATTTAAAAAGAAAAGAATGTAAAAAAATAATAAATCAAAAAAATTTTTTTTAATGAGAGCAGTTTTGGTGGTTGCTGACCACAACCTGAGTTAGAGGAAACCTAGAGTTTAGGCAAATTTGGACAGTGCTACTGTTTTTAAAGTCTTGGCTCCAAATCCTGGCCTATCACTCAACCTTTCTAGGACTCAGTTTCTTCAGAATCATAAAATTTCAGAAGTGACATACTTCTGAATCCATCTAATCCAACATGTACCTGACCAAGAATTCCCTCACCAACATAACAAACAGCCACCCAGTTTTTGCTTAAAATCTTTAAGTGAAATGAACTCTGCTACCTACAAAGGGAGCCCCTACCACTTTTGTATAGCCCTGATGATGGGAAGATTTTTCACTGCAATGACCCTATATCTTGCCTTCTAGTCAGCCTTCTGGGGCAAACAGGTAAAAATCTTTTTATTTTAATTTTCTTTTCTATCAAAAATTTAAACACTACTACACATGAGCATTTCAATATGCAAAGTACAGAAAAGAGAATTGTACATAAAGCTGTGAACTTATATTTTTAAATGAATATTAAAGTTTAAATTTTTAAAAATTTAATGATAATTTTTATGTGCATATTAAAATAGACAAAAGTTAACAAAATTTCCTGCTTCTTTGACATTCAATTTTCTCTTTTTCTTCTTTTTTTTTTTAAATATCACTATCCCTCCTACCAAAGAGAAACTCTCCCTTGAAACAAATAAATCTAATCAAGGAAAACAAATCAACACATTGACTGTGTCTGGAAATGTATGTTTCAGTCTACTCCTCTTATCTATTACCTCTCTGAAGAGATGGGAAGCATGCTTTATTATCAGTCTTTTGAAGTCATTATTGGTCATTGCATGGATCAGAGTTTTTAAGCCTTACTGTTGTCATTGTATAAATTATTCTCCTGCTTCTGCTCACTTCACTCTGCATCATTTCTTACAGTTTCCCAGGTTACTATGAATCTGTCGTAGTCATAATTTTTTACAACACAATAAAATCCCTTTAAATTCACATACCATAACTCATTCATCCATTCCCCAAATGTTGGGAATTCCCTTCCCTTCTCCTTTAGCTCCTAGCTCTTTGCCACCCTTCAAAGAGCTACAGTAAGTGTTTTTATAACATATAGGTCTTTTCTCACAGCTTTGATCTTTATAGACCATATTCCTGGTAGTGGTTGTCAGATCAAAAGGAATGCAGCTTAATGACGTTGCAGTATAGTTCCAAGCTGCTTTCCAGAATGTTTGGACCAATTCACAGTGTGTTAATGTGCCTATCATCCCTCTGCCCTTCTGACAATTGCTACTTTCCTCTTTCGTCACCTTTGCCAATCAGATGATATGAGATGGAACCTCAAGGTTGTTTTCATTTTTACTTCTCTTATTATTAGTGATTTGAAGCATTTTCCATATGGGTGTTGAGAGCTTGCATTTCTTCTATTGAAAATTACCTATTCATATCCTTTTAGTTACCCAGGAAGAATAAATCGAATTCTTCACCCATAAGTTTTCTCTTCTCAAGGATAAATATTCCCAGTCCCCTCAGCTGATCTTGGCATGATTTCTTAAGTCCTTTGCCATCCCGACTGCCCTCCTCACAATATTCTCCAGCTTATCAACTATGTCCTTTCTAAAATGTGTGACAGGAACTGAAACCAGCACCACAAATATGGTCTGACCAAGGCAGATGACACTGGGGCAATCGCCTCGGTTGTGGTTGATTGATTATCCCTCTTTTAATGCAATTTTAATCCATTAGCCTTTTTTTTTTTTGGCTACTACATGATATTATTGGCTTCTACTGAATTTGCCACCCACTAAAACCCCAGATCTGTTCCCCAAAAAATTTTATGGAACCATGTCTTCACAATATTGTGTTTATGAAGTGATTTCTTTTTAACTTAAAGAGAGAACTTTGCCATTTTTTTTTGGAGGGCAGTTGGAGTTAAGTGACTTGCCCAAAGTCACACAGCTAGTTTTTGTGTTAAGTGTCTGAAGCCAGATTTGAACTCAGGTCCTCCTGGCTCCAAGGCTGGTGCTCTATTCACTGTGCCATCTAGCCACCCTGAACTTTACCATTTAATAGGGATAAATGTACATTATTAGATTTTGCCCAACATTCTAACATTTCAAGAGCATTTTAGAACCTGACTGTCACCCAATGCATTATCTAGCCTTCCTATATCTGTGTAACCTGTAAATTTGCCTATCATGATATATATGCCTTTATCTAAGTCACTGTTAAATGATGTTAGACCACCTGGGGCCAAGGATAGATCCCTGGGGCTCTGGTACTAGAGACTTCCCTCCAAGTCTACATCAAACCATAAAGGATTATTTTCACAAATTTGTTATTCAACCAATTCTAAATCCATCTGCCTCACAAGGCTGTTATGAAGAAAATTCTTTGCAAATCATCAAGTGCTCTACAAATGTGAACTCCTAACATTGTTATTCCCATCCCATTAGAATCCCCCAGTTCCTCTGAGCACCTAGAACCAAGGGTATGTTGACAAATACTTTAATAACTGGTTCTCTAAGGGAAAAAAGCACCTGTGACACATTTTTTAGTTTGACTGGAATTATTAATATTTTCTCCATCACTTTCTTAAGTCTAGAGTAGACAATCAACAAAATAATAAGACAAGCCCTAATTTGTAGTTTGCCCACTACCAAGGTGTAAATGCTCAAACTGAAAATTTAGCAATCAAGTGTCTCAAGTCCATACAAGTTGGCTCCAGCTAGGGCTCAGTGGATGTTAACTGAACTTAAAAAGCATTTATTGGGCATTTACTTTATGTGCCAGGCATTGAGCTAAGCACTGGAGATATGAATATGAGTGTCAGCTCTCAAGGATCTTATATTCTACTGGGGGAGGATAATGCATAAAGGATAGCCAGTCATAGTAGAGAAGTGACAAGGAAGCCTGGTTCCAGGCAACATCAGGCAAAAGCTCACCTTTCAGGACCCAGGGCATCAGGGGGCAGAGTCTTCTTGGTTCTTCCTGTCATGACTCACTCACTTCCTGGTCTCATTTTAATTTTTTTAAATTTTTTTGCTTTTTGGAGGGGGAAAGGCAGGGCAATTGGGGTTAAGTGACTTGCCCAAGGTCACATGGCTAGTAAGTGTTAAGTGTCTGAGGCCACATTTGAACTCAGGTCCTCCTGACTCCAGGGCTGGTGCTCTATTCACTGTGCCACCTAGCTGCCCTTCACTTTCTATTCTCCAAGATGGTGTGAAGACCAGTTCACTTGGCTCACCTGGTAAGAATGGGCATGTTACCATCACTTAATACCTTCCCAATCCCAACTTTAAACAGACAAAATGGCACCAGCCCCCCCCCACACACACACACACAGCAAGGTCTAACACATAGGTGTTGAAAGAATGAATTAAGTGACAATTGTAATAATAGCTGATGGCACATAGTATTTTATGAAGTAAATGAATAATGAACACATGTTGCTCAGAAAAGAAAGTAAGAACACTGGACCCTTAGTGGGAAAATCCTTTACCACAATCCAAACTGTGTCCAATCCGACATTGTATATGCTATGCAATTATTACATTTAGACCATCTCTATACACCAGGATAGCATCCATGTAAAATGATGGCCTCTCTCTATTTTGATCATTGATACCTCTTTTCTCTACCTACTTATTCCTTTCCCAGACACACACTGGAGAAGAAATATTAATACTCCTTCTTTGCTTAGGCTCCTTCAAGTCCTCTGAGAATATTCTGGAATCATGTTTCACACCTAAATCCTTTTTTTCCAGGATTCTCTTTCAAGACTCCAATGCCACTTTTAATCACCAGCAGCAGCATTTAGAGATAATCAGCACCAACCCTTCAGTCCTTGGGGAGCTGAAATAGATTTTTTCACCTCTCCATGTGAAAAGTGAATTGTGACACCCCCATTGCCCAGGGCAGGTTCCCTGGAACTAATAACAAAAGAGGGCTTCTTATTAGGAGAAATCATTCCATCTAGTGAGGTATCTTAGCTTTTCATGAATATAGCAAAAAGCTGATTGGGTCTTACTATCAGCAGAGGCAGAAATCTCTCTTATCGTTTGATGAACATCCATTTCCATTTGGGGGAATGACTCTCCTTCCCCATTCCTATTCCATTCCCTTGTAAGTGTATATAAGAAAATCATGTTGGAGACTTTGAGGCAAGGGGCTGTCACTGCAAAAATAATTTAATGCAATGATAAATCTTCTGTCTGAAAAGTGGGAAGGAAGGACGTATTTTTCATCCAGACAATTTGGATAAGATATGAAGCTAAGTATTATAATGCCTTTGTAAGCCAGTTTTCTAAAGGGTTACTAAAACATGGTTGTCAGTGCCAAAACAAAGTTGAAGCACGTTGTTAGATAATTTAGACACAGCACTCATTTGGTCTGCATTATTTAAGAAATGCAGAACTTTCCCCCTCCTCCCCAAACTGGGGGAGGGGTGGAACAGGGGGGAATGGTGTGGAGTTTGCTGGTAAGGTAGACATCTTCAACCTTTCTTTGCCTCAGATGCCTGATTTCACCTTTCAGGGTCATTTTTGATAAACAATGGATATGGGAATGAGTTGTATGGCACTACTAATGTGTTATTAAAAAACAACTTTGTACATATTTAATAATTTCTACTGAGAGAATCTTATATATCAGAACTGATGCACATCAAAAGATTTATCAGCTTGGTTTATAAACTCTGAAGCACTATGTCAAGGAAGATATCATGAGAATACCAAATGCAGCTGGAGGGAAGTATAGAAAGGTAGATATTGTTATCATCAGGTAGATATATGGAGGCTGAGGCAGTCAAGTATTACATAGACATGTGTATAACTATAAAGTTGAGATAGTTAAGACAGTCTGTTCCATGGATTTATGGGAATATCTAATGAATAATTAATACATAATTATATGTATATATGTAACATTTGACTATGCTGGCCTCTATATATTTGTGTGTATAACAAAAAATATATACACATATTTATGTGTACTTACAAAATAAGTTACAATCATGAATTATTCAAAATTATACTTAAAATGATATTTTCCAAAAAAACCATGGGACAGACTTTCCTACTATCTCACTTTTATAGATCTAGGCCATAGAGACTCAAGGAGTTGCCCAGAGGTATGCATGGAGACATCAATATAATGAAAACTAGCCCTTAAGTGGGAATCTTGAGACCTTTGCTTAGGCACCAAGACTTCCTCCAAACATGCCAAACCATTTGATGTTTTTGCAAGATTTATTTCAAGTTTTGATGTTATATGGATCATAGAATCTCAGATTCAGAAAGAACCTTAGAAGTCATTATCCAGTACAACCTATTCCTCAACAGAAATATCTTCTACAGAGCGCTTCTTAAACTGTGGGTCATGACCCCATATGGGGTTGCATACCTGAATACAGGGGTCACAAAAAACTTGACAACATTAAAAGATTTCTGAATACACAATGACGAAAAAATTAATCTGAAATCAAAAGCATAATAAATCAGAGGTATTTCTGGAAGTGCTTGCTTGTGTCGCATAGCATGACTTCACTAATTTTGGTTCCGAAAATACAACACATTCATTTAGCACTGCGCATGTCCTCACACCATGCAAGTCCAACAAACACTGCCAGAAACACCTCAGCTCAAATTCAAGACTACCGTCTTTAGAAAATGGTAAAATTATATGGATAAAAAAATAATTGTTTTAAAAAATAAGCTTCCTTTTACTTGATTATCAGTAAATGTTTTATCTGTGTACCTATTTTATATACCTATATACTTGGGGTCATGTAAAAATTTCTCAGGTGAAAAGGGTTGTATATGTATGTGTTTATATGTATATGTATAGGTATGTGTTGTATGTGTATGTATATATGTATAACACCTCTGACAAGTCTAGTTAAAGAACTCTAGTAAGGAAGAAACTATTACACACAGAGATGGTCCATTCTACATTTTTCAAATTTCCAGTTGTTAGGAATTTATTCCTCATATTGAGCCCAAAATCTGCCTCTTTGCAACTTCTATTCATTGATTTTAGTTATAACTATTGAGACCAAGAAGAATAAATTCTAACCCTCTTCCACATGAAATTGCCTCTTCAAAAGACAACTTGACCTAGCCTCTCCTTCTCCAAGATAAGCACCCCCAGTTTCTTCAACCCATCTTCCAGTTATGGATATGTATCCCACTCAATGGAAACTGCTTTGGGATTTAGAGACTTTTCTAAAAGAGGAAGAGCAATTGGTGATTCCAAAAGATATTAACTGGAATTTTACTGTACATCTTGGGTCAGAACATATACAACACATGACAAATCATGAAGAAATTCCTGAACGTTTAATCTATCCAGTGATTAGGTTGGGCGAGGCCACCTCTAAGGGCTCTTTCAAGTTTTAGCATTTTCTGATTCTGATTTCCTCACTGGGGGGGAGGGGGGAACACTTGCACATGCACAGATGGGCCCAGAATTATGGTATCAAAATCAGGGTCGAATACTCTTTTAAGTCTCTCTTGCAGACAGGTCAACACTTACAACATTTCATACAGGTTATCATAAAAGGTTGATCCTGTATTTAAAGACATCCAGGACAAAGCTGCTAAAGTTTTCCTTAAAAACACACCTGAAATGCCTCTTACAGTTTTTTTTTTTTTCTGTTTCCTTTTGTTCTGTTCTGCGTAGAGGCAGAGAACAGCTAGGCACTATACTCTCTTAAGAGCTGTTTATATAGTTGGAGATTGCTATTATATTACTCTTTCATTCTGAGTGACAGATTCTCCTTCCTTTGGTCTTGCCTCACATTACTTATTTTAATGTGACCAGTGACGATGTTTCTGAGCTTTATTTCTTAATTTGAATTGATTTTTACATAAGATCTCTCTAAAGGGCGCATGAGGTTAGAGAGAATCTAATCCACAGGCTACTGCCAATAAAATATGTTAAAACCATTAACTAAAGGATCACAATTTTTCTGAAACAAGAATTTCAGATATTTCTACAGGACCACGGTAATAAAAGCAAAGAGCTTTGGCTCCCCCTATAGGCAGGTCATTGGAAAAGTAAAGATGAATATTTCTTTTCCAAGGACCCTTCTACCTCTGCAGGTTATTTAATTCAATTCGGTTCAACAAATATTTATTAAACACCTACTAAGTGCTAAGCACTGCACCAGGAAATGTGGATATAAAGGTGTATGTATGTGTGTGTGTAAACACACACACACACACACACACACTCCTTGCTTTTACTTTTTTTATTTTTAGGGGGTGTTTTCATGTTTGTTTTTGCCTTTCTTTGTATTTCCAAGATCCTCTGGGGACATTGCCTGGCATATAACAGGTACTTAATAATTGACTAGTCTGAAAAATCAAAAGTGAAAAAGGCACATGTTATGGGTCATGTAGAAAAGCCTCTGAAGAATGTGACTTCAGATTCTCATGAATCTGTGATCAGAGTTGGAAGTTCCTGCCAAAGACACAGATCCCCCCCAATCCATGCCTACCTATTTCATGTGACCTCCCAAAAGTTCCCAATGTACAAGAGGCCATACATCCTTCCTGCATCTCAGCAGGACACAGAGGAGCACTCTGGTTGTCCACCTGTCATCTGTCACTCTTGCCATGTGTTCAGTCCATCTTATCGTCCTGTCATACAATTCCTTGATGATGTACTTTACCACTATCTGTCTTCTGATTTCTTCTTGGGTTTAGCCTGTTCACACCCACCATGCACCTTTCCTTTGCCCTCAGTGGGATACTAATCTCTAATTCTTCAGCAGCAAGTGGTACATGTTTCATTATCACAGCAACACCAGTAATATGATAGTATGGAAAAATGGGTCATTACTTTCATGGGAAGTCTGAGTTCAGTAAAAGACCTTTGCAATTTCCAAAAATCAAACCAGCTCACTCTCCTCCTCTGTTTCAACTGTGGGCCAAGTCCACCATTCACTTACACTGTTTGTCCCTTATATACATGAGCCCATAGTAAGTGTTTCATAAATGTTCACTGACTTAACTTGATATACAATTCTGGCTCATTAATCCTGTAATGAACTGAACACTCTGCCAGATACCCACTTTTTCTTCTCCACTCCTCTTCATACCTGAGAAGTGTTTTTTCTTTTCTTTTTTCTCCACTTAATGGTATTTTATTTTTTCCAATTACATGTAAACATAGCTTTCAACATTCACTTTTATAAGATTTTGAGTTCTAAATTTTTTCTCCCTCCCCTATCCCTTTCCAAGATGGCAAGCAATCTGATACAGGCTATACATGTACAATCATGTTAACCATATTTCCACATTATGATTATGACTAAACACTAGTCATGTTGTAAAAGAAGAGTTAGAACAAAAGGGAAAGACCATGAAAAAGAAAAACAAAAAAAAGAGAAAATAATATGTTTCTTTCTGTATTCAAACTCCATAGTTCTTTCTCTGGATGTGGATAGCATTTTTCATCATGAGTCTTTTGGAATTGTCTTAGATCACTGTATTGCTCAGAAGAATTAAGTCTATTAAACTTGGCCATTGCACAATGTTGCTGTTACTGTGTACTATGTTCTCCTGGTTCTGCTCACTTCACTCAGCATCAGTTCATGTAAGTCTTTCCAGATTTTTCTGAAGTCTGCCTGGTCATCATTTCTTATAGCACAATATTATTCCATTACATTCATTTACCACAACTTGTTCAGTCATTCCCCAGTTGGTGGGCAACCTCTCAATTTCCAATCTTTTGCCAACACAAAAAGAGCTGCTATAAATATTTTTTACATGTGGATCCTTTTCTCTTTTTAGTGATTTCTTTGGGATACAGACCTAGTAGTGGTACTGCTAGACCAAAGGGATATAGTTGGATATAGTTCCAAATTGCTCTCTAGAATGGTTGGAGAGTTCACAACTCCACCAACAATGCTTTAGTGTCCCAATTTTCCCACATCTCCAACATTTATCATTTTCCTGCTTTGTCCTATTAGCCAATCTGATAGGGGTGAGGTGTTACCTCAGAGTGGTTTTAATTTCCATTTCTTTAATCAATAGTGATTTAGAACATTTCATCAATATGACTATAGAATGCTTTAATTTCTTCATCTGAAAACTGCCTGTTCGTATCCTTTGACCATTCACCAACTGGAGAAAAACTCGTATTCTTACAAATTTGATTCAATTCACTATATATTTTAGAAATGAGACCTTTATCAGAGACACTGGCTGTAAAAATTATTTCCCAGCTTTTTGCTTCCCTTCTAATCTTAGTTCCACTGGCTTTGTTTGTGCAAAAGCTTTTTAATTTATTTGTATTTCATAAAGTTCTCTATCTCTTGTCTAGTCATAAATTCTTCCCTTTTCCATAGATCTGACAGGTAAACTATTCCTTACTCTCCTAGTTTGCTTATAGCATCACCCTTTATGTCTAAATCATGTACCCATTTTGACCTTATCTTGGTATAGGGTGTAAGATGTTGGTCTATTCCTAGTTCCTGCCATACTATCTTCCAGTTTTCCCAGCAGTTTTTGTCAAATAACGAGTTCTTATCCCGGAAGCTGGAGTCTCTGGGATTATCAAACAGTAGATTACTAGAGACATGACTACTGTGTCTTGTGTACATAACCAATTCCATTGATCCACCATTCTATTTTTAGCCAGTACCAAGTAGTTTTGATGATTGCTGCTTTATAAAAAAAAAAATTTGTCTTTTTTGGAGGGGGAAAAGCAGGGCAATTGTGGTTAAGTGACTTACCCAAGGTCAGACAAGATTGCTGCTTTATAATACAGTTTTATTTTTTCAAATGTTTTATTAACTTCTGATTTACATCATTCATTTCCACCAGATTTTGACTTACAAATTTTCTCGCCATTGTCCCCCTACCCAATGCCCCCAAAGACCAGTCCCTCCTCCAATCTGCTCTCTCCCATATCTTCTCCCATACCCCCTTCGACTTTTCCAGTAGGGCATGGTGGATCTCTATGCCCCAGCGTCTATATATTTTATTTCCAAATTACATGTAAAATAGTATTAACAATAGTGTATATAATTATATATTTTAAACATTTGATTTTAAAACTTTAATTTCCAGATTCATTCCCTTCCTCCCTTGTCACCCACCCTTACTGGGAAGATAAGCAGTTCAGTATAGGTTGCACATGTGTAGCTAATGCAAAACATTACCATAGTAGATATATTGTAAAAGACTGACTATATTTCCCTCCATCATATCCCACCTGCCACTTGTTCCATTCTCTACTTTGATCCCATCCCTTTTCAAAAGTGGGTACTTCCAACTTCCCTCTCCCCCAGCCTGCCCTCCCTTCCATCATCCCCTACTCTCCTGTAGGGTGAGATATCCTATTTAAGTGTGTATTTAATTCCCTCCCCAAGCCAAATTCAGTGAGAATAAGGTTGACCCATTCCCTTTTGCCTTTCTATTCTTCCCCTCCATTGTAAGCATTTTCCCTTGCCTCTTCTATATAAGAGAGTTGACCCCATTCTGTCTCTCCCCATCTCCTCTCATTATATTCCTCTCTCACCTCTTAATTTCACCTTTTAAGTATCATCCCTTCCTATTAAATTGGTCCTGCGCCCTCTATCTATGTATACTTGTAAACATATACACACATATTAGCATATGTATTCATATCCCTGTAAACGCTCTGATGTAAACACACACACACACACACACACACACATATATATATATATATATTCCCTTCAACTATTTTCATACTGAGAACAGCTTCATCAGTTACAAATATCATTTTTCCATGTAGGAATGTAAATAGTTCAACTTTGATAAGTTTCTTATGATTTCTTTTCCCTGTTTACCTTCTCATGCTTCTCTTGCTTCTTGTACCGGAATGTCAAATTATCTATTCAACTCTGTTTTTTTCATCAAGAATGCTTGGAAGTCCTCTATTCCACTGAATAGCCATATTTTCCCCTGAAACATATTACTCAGTTTTGCTGGGTAGGTGATTCTTGGTTTTAATCCCAGCTCCTTTGACCTCTGGAATATCATATTCAAAACCCTTTGATCCCTCAGTGTAGAAGCTGCCAGATCCTGGGTTATCCTGATTGTGTTTCCACAATATTCAAATTGTTTCTTCCTGGCTGTTTGTAATATTCTCTCCTTGATCTGGGAATTTTGGAACCTGGCTATAATATTCCCTAGGAATTTTCTTTTTGGGATTTTTTCAGGAGGTGATTGGTGGATTCTTTCAACCTCTATTTTGCCCTCTGGTTCTAAAACATCAGGGCAGTTTTCCTTGAGAATTTCTTGGAGGATGATTCCTAGGTTCTTTCTTTGATCATGGCTGTCAGGTAGTCCAATAATTTTTAAATTATCTCTCCTGGATCTATTTTCCAGGTCAGTAGTTTTTCCCATGAGATATTTCACATTGCCTTCTATTCTTCATTTGTTTGGATCTGTTTAACAGCATCTTGATTTCTCATAAAGTCATTAATTTCCATTTGCTCCAATCTAATTCTGAAGGAATGATTCTCCTCAGTGAACTTTTGAGATTCTTTTTCCATCTGGCAAATTTGGCTTTTTAAGTCATTCTTCTCCTCATTGCCTTTTTGAGCTTCTTTTGCCATTTGAGTTAGTCTATTTTTTAAGGTGTTCTTTTCCTCAGTCAGGCTGTTGACTCTCGTTTCCTAATTTTCTAGCATTGTTCTCATTTCTCTTCCCAATTTTTCCTCCACTTCTCTTATCAGCTTCTTAAGGTCCTCTATGGTCTGTAACCAGCTTGTATTTTCCTTGGAAGCTTTTGGTGCAGCAGTTCTGACTTCACTGTCTTCCTCCTGTTCCATGCTTTGCCCCTTTTTGTCCCCCAAATAGGAGTGTAATGTTGGATTCTTCGGTTTGCTTTGCTTCCTTTGCCTGGTCATGTTGGCACTCAATTACTTGACTTTTGGGCTTTTTGTCACAATAGGACTCTGCTACCAGACAGGGGAGCTTCGCACCAAATGCTGGGGTTTTCTCAGCTGCCGGAGGTATTGGTTGGGTGCCCCCTCTGAAGCCTCCACACACTCTGGCAAGGCTGGTCACACACCCCAGGACCTCCACCCTAGACCGCAATCCAGATCCAAGCAGGTTAAAGAAAGAGCAATTACCCCTCAGACTGGTCACTTTGTTCCCCTACAGTCTGCAGGTCAGGAGCTGAAGCTGCCATGTGGTTGTGGCTGCACAGCTGCCTCAACCTCGGGGGCAAAAGCCAATGCACTCCCAATTACTGGGTCTCTAAGTCCACACTTCACTGACCTCTCACTTTGTCCTTAGCATCTATGTGTTGATAATTTGGGATTGCCACAGCTGCTGGTGATCGAGAGTCCCTCCAGCCAGTGGTTGGTCAGGCCTGCCCTGGGGCTAAAACCTCAGTGTGGGGCTGGGCTGGGCTCCCAGAGTGCTGCGCTGGCCAATTCCTGCCGGTCTGTCAGGCTGTCCTCAGTGGGTGGTTAGCTTCTCTGTGTCATTTTGTGGGTTCTGTAGCTCCAAAGTTTCTTCAGAGCCCCCCTTTACATGGATTGTAGGTGGTGAGAGCCAGAGCTGTGCAGAGGTCCTGTTTCCACTCTGCCATCTTGACTCCGCCTCTATGATACAGTTTTAGATGTGATATGGCTAGGCCATCCTCCCTTAGCACTTCTTTTTTTTTTCTCCAGTCAGAAGAGACTGACCTTTTTATAGTGTGGCAAACAGCATGGGGCAGTTGGGAGTAACAAGGAATCTAGATGGAGTCAAGGAGTGGTGATCTAGGGTGGGGCCAAGTGCAGACAATGAAGGCCACAATGAAAGGGCAGTTGAAAGGATTAATTGAGAAGGGCCAAGTGCCCCAGTACATTTCTTTCCATTAATTCCCTGGATATTCCTATCAGAAGTGTTTTTGGTTTGGGGTGGGGGGGAGTTGCTTTTTGGAGGTGGGAAAGCCAGGCAATTGGGGTTAAGTGACTTACCCAATGTCACACAGCTATTAAGTGTTAAGTGTCTGAGGCTGGATTTGAACTCAGGTCCTCTTGACTCCAGGGCCAGTGCTCTATTCACTGTGCCACCTAGCTGCCCCTATCAGAAGTGTTTTAAGCACATGTTTGGAAAATTCTCTAGATACCATGGCATGCTGGAATTCGTACTGCACATCAAAATACCTGTGTGAGAAAAACGGGTTTATGGTCATGCTGACAGTGGCCTGGAGTCCAAAGAATGAGATATTAGTGAAAGCTAGACCAAAGCAGAACCTCAGACAGTCACAATCAGTGAAAGAAACTAAAAGCCTATTCTCTACATCTTTCAATTAATTGTGAGACAGCAACAAAATATGGTCCATTGTTCAATATTGTTTGCAAAGGCCAGCCTGTTCCCTATTAATACTGCCAAAGAGGAGGCCCTAAATTTCTGCATAGAACACTATAAAGGTTTTGTATAGATGGGATAGTAGTCATATTGTTATCAAGATTGTTAATTAGTAATCTTCTGTCTGGTCCTTTTTTTTGGTATTAATATGATCTAAGATTTTTTTTACAACTTTAGTATCTTCTCTTTCAGTTAACTGGCATATCAATTCTTGTGTGCTGCCAATGGTACCACCAATGATACACCATACGTACATGGTTTAATCCTAAAGCTTTTCCCATTTTGGTTCTCTTTAGCATCCTTTCTATAGCTTCTATAAGCACTTTAAGGATTGCAATATTAAGGTCCAAGCGTGGTAATTCCATTATCCTTGATAAAGAAAAGCCATTTGTTGACATTTTTTGCATTTTTTTGCATCTTTTGCATTTTTTCTTCTGTTTTTAGTCCTCTTTTTATTTTCATCCTTGAATGTCCTTGAGAGGACTTTGCTTAGGTGGATATCTCACAAAGCTTTTTTTTAATTAGTTTTGCCCTCCATTGCTTCTTTCTGCTCTACGAGGTGACTGTTTCATCTTTCTTCATAAGAGTTTTCCAATGAGTTTATGTTCTAATGAAGTGTTTCCTTTGACATCTCTGCCCATTTGGTAAATAAGTCAAATGTTTGCTGACTAGGGTTCTTTTCACCTCCTTCTTGTGGCAATTTGTATCAGTTTAACTGCTGGATGAAAACATTTTAGTCAATATAGATGTAATTTCTATTGTTCATTTGCCTTTTTAAAATTTTCAATGACTTGTTTATATAATCAGAATTTAAATCTTTTTAATTGCATGCCACATGTCATTATTGCTCTTTCTTTTTGTCTATTATAAATTCTGATAAGTTGATGATCTGATATACAAAGATGACTCAGGAATAACTCCTACATCAATGAGTTTTTCATTCATAATTTCATTTTTCTTGTGATGTTATTTGATGCACAGCATGTATTGAACCAATTTATTTTTTGAGGTATTCATGATATGGAGATGTGAAGTTTCTATATAATCTACAAGCCTTTGATCTCTTATTTCCTCTAAGCTACACTTTTCCATATGTTATTTTTTTTCTCCCCATCCCTAACTTTTCCTGCCTTTGCACTGAAGTCCCTAAGTATCAAAGTGTATGGTGGATTTGATTTGAAGGGTCTATGTTAGGTGTCCTGGGGGTAGGAGTACAAGATAAAGAAGATATAGTTCTTGACTAAAGAAGACTTAAATGCACACTGCACTAGAGGAGAGAAAATACTTCAAGAAATGACTGTCATACAAGGTAGAATATGAAATTTCGAAAAAGGGAGAGCTCAGAAGGGAAACAGACCGTTTCCTATTAAAGTTCTACTAACAGCTATACTAATAAAGGTTCAGACTTACATAACCTTTAGGGTTTACAAATCACTTTGACATAAGTCTCTCATCTATATCTAGAACTCTATGAAGTGTGTAACCTAAGTATTTCCATGTGTCAGAGGAGGAAACTCAAAGTGAAAGATATTAAGTGACTTGCTTGTGATCACACAGCTAAAGAATAGCAATCTCAGAACGGGAATACAGGTCCTTGGAGCAAAAAGTCCAGTTGGCCCTTCAGGGGTGGCCCTGCACTAAATAAACAGAGCTGGGTTGGGAGAGGGTGGGGGCGGGGGGAGAGGGAACAATGTGAATAAAGGCACTGAAGGCCCTGACTTCAGGTTTCAGTCCCTGCCTCCAACACTACCTGTGTAACACTGGGGAAGTCCTTTTATATCTCTGGGCTTCAGTTTCCTTCTCTGTAAAATGGAGGGAGGTTGGGGAGAGAGAGAGTAGATCAGGACTTCCTAAACTTTTTTCACCCATAACCTTTTTTTGCCAGAGAAATTTTTACATGACCCCAGATATACAGGTATATAAAATAGGTATACAAATCAAACATTTACTGATAATAAATCATAAAGAAATGTATTTTTAAACCATTCTTTGGTATACATATAATTTTACCATTTATTAAAGACAAAAGCAAACTTGCATACTGACTAGGTGGGTGTGCTTGTTTATTTTTACATAAAGAATTAAGTCTTTTTTTAAATTAAATTATTTATTTTTAGGTTTTGGGGGGGGTTTGCTCTTTGGAGGGGGGAGGGGAGAGCAATTGGGGTTAAGTGACTTGCCCAAGGTCACATGGCTAGTTTTTGTGTTACGTGCCTGAGGCCAGATTTGAACTCAGGTCCTCCTGACTCCAGGGCCGATGCTCTATTCACTGAGCCACCTAGCCGCCCCAAGAATTATATCTTGGTGGAATATTTGAAACTGCAGGACACAGAGCATCTTCAATGTTTTTCAGAGTTAATCGATATTTTGTTTTTATAATCATCAATGCTGAGAACACCACTTCCCATAAATACATAGTATGAAATGGCAGATATATATACCAACAGAAATTGTTGGAAATTCTGTCCTAATCCCAAGTCAAAATTAATTTAATGATTTTGTATATACAGTAAAAACACTGCAATTTGTAATATACAATAGTCTCGAATCCAAGCTGAGGTGTTTCTGGCAGTGTTGTGGGATGACAGCATGCCCAATACAAAGTGCACATGTTGTGTGTTCAGAACCAAGGCTATAATGAAATTGTGCCAGGCAATCAAGTACTGCCAAAAACACCTCTGGTTCATTACACATTTGATTTGAATTAATTTTTGGTCAATGTGCCTTCAAAAAACTTTTACTTTTTCACCAAATTTTTTGTGACCCCCACATTCAGTTATGCAACCCCATATGGGGTCTCAACCCACAGTTTAAGAAGCACAGGACTTGATGGTCTCTTGTATTTCTTCCAGCTCTATGGCTATGATTCTATGAGAGCATGTTTTTTAACACTGACTATTCCAGGCTATGCTGTAAAGGAGAGGAGAAAGAGAGAAGCCCAAAAGGTAGATTGGCTGGGGCCACACTAATTCCACCTTACATGTCACTTTAGGAAGCTTAATTAAATTCAATCCAATATGTTTAGAGCAGTGTTCAGGGAGCTCATTCTAACACCAAAGTACATTGGAGAGAGACCTGGAAGCATGAAATCCAGTTAGAGACCACAGCAATAATCTAGGTGGGAGTTAAAACCCAGTAGTAATGATCATGAAAAGGACAGGGACACTAAAGCCAATTGAAAATTTTCCAAGTTAAACATATAGGGATTTAAAAAACAACCCACGGTGGTAATTCCTAGTCCACAATGGATGACAGGTCAAAGGGTATGTACAGTAAATGGGGAGAGGGGAAAACAAAGGGGGTTAAATGACTTGCCCAGGGTCACATAGTAAGTGCCTGAGGCCAGATTTGAACCCAGGTCTTTCTGATTCTAGGACTGATGCTCTATCCACTATACCATCTAGCTATCCCAACAGTCAATTTTCAAAGAAAAATTAATACTATTTTACATGTAATTGGGAAATAAGATATACAGGCACTGGGGCATAGAGATCCACCATGCCCTACTATAAAAGTCAAAGGGGGTACGGGAGAAGATATGGGAGAGAGAAGATTGGAGGAGGGGATATCCTGTGGGACCGTTATTTTGGGGCAGTGGGTAGGGGAAAAATGGGGAGAAAATTTGTAACTCAAAATCTGGCGGTAATGAATGATGTAAACCAAAAGTTAATAAAGCATTTGAAAAAAAATACAAATTGTTAGCAAACAGCTGAAGAATTATTCAACCTTACTAAATATCAAAGAGATACAATCCATCTAAATGGCAAAAATAATTAAAGGCAACAAAACAACCAAAGCAGAATTATGGGGGGAAAGGTACAATTATTCATTGCTGGTGGAATAATAAACATTATTAGAGAATATTTTCAGAGATCAATCTGGCTATGTGCATTAAAAAATTACAAAAATAGTCATACCATTCAACCTAATAATTCCATTTTGGGGAACAGACTTTGAAAGGATTATCAAGAAACAAAAAAAAAGTTATATTTTCAAAGATTTTCCTATTGGAATATGTAATTGCAAAAATCTAGAAACAAATAAAATATACAAAGGATGGTTTAATTGTGGTATATTTTGTAATGGAGTAGTATAACACAATTAAGACCGACAAGTAAAAGGAATATGAAACAATCTGGAATAGCATTTAATGAAATAAAGCAAAGTGAGAAAGACAGAACCAGAACATGGAGTATACACTAACTATAATCCTACTAGAAGAGAACTGCAATAATCAAAGGACAAAGAATCCTGAGGGAGACTTAGAAGTGGCTACAAAATTATTATAATATTTTATGTGCCAAAATTAATTAAATAAATGTAAATAGCTAGTATGCAAATTTCAATGGTTGTGTGGATATTCAATTTTAATAAAACATTTACTATTTAAAAAAAAAGGAAGATGGTGAGAGTTATTGTGAAGGAATAGGTGACACTGGATATGAAGCATGAGGAAGAATCAATCATATCTCCAACACCGGCTTCAAACAGATGAACAAGAAAAAAACGGGTGAAAGTTGAATACATAGGCCTAATATATGGGAAAACTTGCTAATGTTAGAGCTATCCCAAAATATTAATGGACTGGATGATATGTGGAAGATATTATAGAGAAGATTCTTGTTCAGGTTCTAGGCTGGACCTAAGGATCCTGACACCTTTAGATATGGGATGTCTGATGAATATGTTACAACCTTAAATGATTTAACTTCTTCACTGCTGTAAAGCAGTTCTTTTATCTACCTTTATTAATGATCTTTTATTTCACAATTGCTCCAAACTTTGTCTTCTATTCTTTTTTTAAATTTTTTTTGGTCTTTATTGTTTGTTTTTTAGTTTACAAGATTCAATTTTACAATTCCTTGAGTTTCAAATTTTCTTCCCTTTCCTCACCTCCCCCCCTCACCCATGGCAGCATGCAATCAAGTATAGGATCAGCAAATACTTTCACATTAGACATCAGTCAGATTATAAAAAAGGATTCTATTGGATGAAATGAACAATGGGAAAAAGGAAACAAGACCAAACAAGAAAAAGAAAGCAGGTACTTTGCTTCAATCTGCATTGAAACTCTGTTCTTTCTAGTTCTTTCTCTGAATGTAGACATCTCTCTCCATCAAGAGTCTTTTGGAGTTGACTTATAACCCTAAATAGCTGAGAAGAGCCCAGCCTATCAAAGCTGGTCATCTCATACACATTGTGTCTATAATTGTGTATAAATTTCTCCTGGTTCTGCTCTGCTCACTCAGTATCAGTTCGTATAAACCTTTCCAGGTAAATATGAAGTCCATCTGTTGCTCATTTCTTACAGCACAAAAGTATTCCATTACATTCATATACCACAACTTGTTTAGCCATTCCCCAATTGATGGGCATCCCCTTAATTTCTAATTCTTTGCCAACACAAAAAGAGCTGCTATAAATATTTTTGTACATATGGATCTTTCTCCCACTTCTATGATCTCTTTGGGATACAACCCTAGAAGTGGTATTGCTGGTCAAAGGGTATGAAATTACTTATAGCCCTTTGGGCATAGTTCCAGATTGCTCTCCAGAATGGTTGGATCAATTCACAACTCCACGAACTGTCTTCTATTCTTAAGTCATTAGTTCCATCTGCTCTTCCTCTTTTCTGCCTCCTCCCATCTTATCAAAAAAAAATTAAAGTCATCCAACTTACATGCCCTAAAATCATTTCCTCCAATCCTCTAAAACTATATCCTTACCCAGGTTCTCTTTCTTCTCTCCAGTCTCAGGATAAAATGGTCTTTTTTCCTGCCAAAGATAACCTTCACTGGTACCCTGAAGGCTATCCCTTGCCCCCTTGTTTGTCCTTCATTTTCAAAGTGTACCATGACCTCAGAGAGGTGATGCCATGACATGCAGGTGAATTGGATTTAAGTGAAGGAGGACTATGCAAAGTCACCAGCTTCACTCTCTCTTTTGGAGTCATCTGGATCTAGTGGCCAGATATTCATCAGCATGACTGGAGATGGCTCTAGATGCAGAAGGAAACCTTGGCTTTTCTAAGTTCAGTCAAACTGAGACCTTGTCTTCTACAACTTTGCTCAAGCATCCTCCAGTCAGTTGCTTCTTATAAATATTATCAGGGCTCTTTTATCCTAAAAACAAGACAAAAAAAAACCTTTCAAATCTACTAAATCCACTAGCTAACTTCTAAGGAGAAATAAGCTAGAGGTTTAAATTTGGGAATTATATACAAAGGAAAAACTACAAAAAAAAAGTGTTCCCTTCTAATGAAGGAACTGATAAGTCAAGTAATCATCAAGCATGCCCTAAGTTGGGTGACAAGTTACTTAGAAAATAAGGTATATTTATATATTGTCTTAAAGTTTTCAAATCACTTTCCATATAACATCCCTGTGAGGTAGGTAGTACAAATATTCCCATTTTACATTTATCATCTAGTGATACTGTTAGCCACTGGTTCAATCCTGTTCAGCAAAAAATGCTCTGGCCCTGCTGAATCCCAAACACCTCCGAGGAGTTATGGCTTTCTCTCCACCCTGGCCTAACCAAGCAGAATTGTTGTAGAATTGACCTGTCTCATTCTCAGGATAGACAACCATCTTTCCCTTAGTTCTACATCTGTCTGGGAAGCTATAACAGTTCATTAGTATAATGGGTTATGGATTATTCATATGAATGAATAGCTCTGAGCCCCCACCCTACCAGAAACTGACTGTGCCCTAATCATATAATTGATATACTGGAATTGACTCACCACAAAAATAATCAAACAGAAATGGATAGTGAATTTTATTTTATTCCTGGCACAGAATTTTTAAAAGTAATAAACAATACATCATAAAACATTTACCAATTAGTTGCATGTCCATAGCCTCTCCTACACCCAATCAGTTTCTAGGCAATGCATAAGCCACTTCAAACCCGGGACTTCTGGGAAACTCACAGCCATGTTTTCTTAACCCCATCATATACTCCAGGCAAGGAAGTATAGTTCACTTCTGCCATTCAATTCACTCATCTGGAAGGTTCTAGAGAAAGATTCGAGAACTTTGAATCTGGCCTGTGGGATCCTCAGTAACTTGGAATCCGATGAATTCAGAAGACAGATTTCACAATATATGCTTTTCTCTGACTTGAACTCCTCTTCTCTGTCTACATTCTCCACTCTGGCGAGTTTATCTGCCCTCACGGGCAAATGAAACCAAAATCTATATATCCAGCCTAATCTCTTTCCCAGACAGCAGTCCCACATCCCTGCCGGCCTGCAGGACAGCTCTACATGCATATTTCACTGGCGCTTCAAACTTGGTATGTCCAAAATGGAACCTATCGTTTTCCCCTGTGGCATCATCTTCCTCTCAATTAAGGACACTACCATCCTCTTAGTCACCTAGGGTCACAACTCCAGAGTCACCCTTGACTCTTCCTTCTCCTCTCCTTTCCATATCTAATCAACTGTCAAGTTTTGTTGAACGTACCCTGACAACCTCTCTTGCATCTATGACCTTCTCCCTATCCACATCATTTCTCCCTGGATCATTTGAATAGCATTCTAATTGAACCTCCTATTTCCCTCTTGTAGCAGCAAGCACCCCAAGCACGTCCTCAGGGTTTGCTGCCCATACAGGTTCTTGGATCTGCTTTGTTAAAGGAAAGAAACTCAAAATGGGTCAACAAGCTTACTTTAATCAATCAGACGTATATCGTTTACCTTGTTCAGGGGAAAAGGTCAGCACCCCGAACCTCAAAGCATACAGGCAGAATTATCAAGACAGAAACAGATCAAGTAGACAGCTTTCCAAACTGTCCAGCCATTACATCCATACCCAGTCAACATCTGGGTTTCCACATCTGGGTTTTTCAAAGCGGGGGGACTCTCAACAACAGCTTCCCAGAATTCAGATCAAATCACAGAACACTTTTCAAAGTGAGTCCCAAAACAAAGCTACACATCAGGGCTTATATAGCCTTCTCCTGGCTCAGAGAATGTAACAACCTTATTGACTCACTGGCCAATCAAGAAGTATCTACTGAAAAACAAGCCTCCCACCCCAGGCTTCAGGTGCACTTTAGCCTAGGGGCAGGGAAGATCTTCCAAATTTGCATTCCCATTACACCTCTCTATCCCCTTTTCCAATCTATCCACCACGTATATGCCAAAATCATCCTCCTAAGATACAATTTTAAACATGCCACTACCTTTTTTAACAGTCTTAACATGTCTTTAGGGGTGGCCAGGTAGCACAGCGAGTAAGAGCACTGGCTCCAGTGTCAGGATGACCTGGGGATCGAATCCAAGCTCAGACACTTAGCACCCACCCAGAAACACCTGGCCGTGTAACCTTGAGCAAGTTACTTAGCCCCGATTGCTTTAAAAAAAAAAAAGTCTTTATATGCTTAACAAGTCTTAATACATCACTCCTTTGCTGAACAACTTCGAATGGCTTCCTATCATCTCTAGAATAAAAAACAAATACCTCAACCTGCCCTTTGAGGCCTTTCACATTCTGGCTCACACTGTTCCTAATCTTTGTTTACATTACTACATTATATGCACTCTGTGTGACTATATGTTCTTAGAATTCCACATGCCCTTGGGGTGGCTAGCTGATGCAGCAAATAGAGCACAGGCCCTGATGTCAGGAGGACCTGAGTTCAAATCCAGCCTCAGATGCTTAATACTTACTAGCCTTGTGACCTTGGGCAAGTCACTTAGCCCCAAATGCCCTGCCTTCCCCTCCAAAAAGAAAAAAAAGAAAAAAAAATCAACATGCCTGTCTCTAGAATTCACACAAGCTATCTTTTATGCCTGTAATGGACTCTTTCATAGGTGGTACAATAGATAGCACTGGGCCTGGAGTCAGGAAGATCTGAGTTCAAGTCTTCAAATCTGTCCTCAGCAGTGAGGTATGCAACCCTGGGCAAGTCACTTAACCTTTGTCTGCCTCAGTTTCTTCCACTGTAAAATGGGGATAACAGGACTTTTTTCACAGAATAGTTGTGAAGATCAAATGAGATCATAATTATAAAATAAGCTTAGTACACTGCCTGACTCACAGTAGGCTTGCTTCTCTACTCTCAAGACTTAGCTCAGGCAACACTTTTTCCATGAAACCTTCCCTGATTTCTCCAGCTCTTTGTTCTCTATTCTTCCTCAAATATTCCTGAAGTTCTTTTATCTCTTTTATGCCATGCCCTGTTTCCACCCTCCTCTGTGTTGTACTTAAGTGTTCTCATGCAGTAGAATGTCAGCATTTGAGAGGCTGGCTGTGCAAGCAGTGGGAAAAGCCCTGAGCCTGACATAAGATACTTTGGTGTGAATTATGCCCATGATACTTAGGAGCTGTGTGAACATGAGTAAGCCACTTCACCTTTATCAACTTCACTTTCCCCATGTGCAAAATGGACCTACCTCCCAGGATCCAATGTGATCATGTCTGTGTGTTGTGTTTAATGTCAATAAATGTCAGTTGTTCCGGAGGACAGGGCCCTTTCTGTTTTTGTCTTTTGCGCCTCTAGTGTCTTGCACTTAAATATTTGTTGAATTTGCTATCAAACAAGCAAAAAGGGAGTTCTCACCTTTCTCTGAGATAGTAGACACATATATATATATTTGTACCACAGTATTTTTTCAAGTTTAAATATCTTATCTACCCTTCTAGTTTATAAGGTCTTTGAGGGCAGTGAGTGGTCTTATTTCATTTCTTCTTCATACCCTAGAACAGCACTGTCCCCCAAGGTGTCCAATCAAGGATCCCTAAATATTTGTGGTTGATGACAACTTAGTACAACACTCTTCAAGTGAGTAATCTTTCTACAATACCATTTGTGATATCTTCTACTGCCTTCTGCCCTTGTTATCAACATGAAAGAGTACATACTAACAGATGTATTCAACTTAATTTCCTTACAGAAAATTGTAATAGACACGGTCTAATTTGCAAATCTATACATTCTTTGGACTAAAATTTCCTGTATGCCTAGTACTAGGTAGAAACCATAAAAGGTATTGTTGTAGCTTGGGCAAAGTTTTAAAATTGTGACCTTTTATTTAACTATCGCTGCAACCCGCGTCTCTTGACTTGATAAAACTACCTGTGTTTCCCCGATAATAAGACACTGTCTTATTATTTTTTTTGGAAAGAAAAACACCAGAGGGCTTATTTTCAGGGGAGGGCTTATGTTGTCCTGCCTCAGCTCTCCTCCGCAGCACTGCTCTCAATGGCGCCAGCAAGCAAATCACTGGGGAAGAACAGGATGACACGCTCACTGCTGCAGCTCTGATTGGATGCAGCTCAGAGCGCAGCGTTAGTTTGGTGGGGGGGGGACGGTGCATACAGAGGGTACTGTAATGTTGCGTGTAGCGCAGGGGATCACCTTCACTACAGTAGCAATCTCAATAGGGCTTATTTTCGGGGGAGGGCTTATTTTAGAGGAATCTTACACAGTAAGGGGAGGGCTTATTTTCGGGATAGGTCTTATTATGGGGGAAACACAGTAAATGCCCATGCCTGGAAGGCACTCCCTCCATCCCTGAGTCCTCCTAGTCCCCTTCCTTTAAGATGCAGCTCAAGAATCACCTGCATATAGCCCCTCCCAATCCCCTCAACTTGTAGTGCTCTCCCCCCCAAACCATTTTACTTAGATTTGAGTCCCTTTTACATATTTGTACTTATTCACTCCATATTTATATGTACCTGTCTTCCCTACTGGGATGCAAGCTCCTTCTGAGATGGGGCTTTCATTCTCTGCATGTGTCTTCCACACAATTTTGAACATGTTTGGAGTCATATATAAAAGTCTCTTTGCCCTAGATTAGAACTATTTCCACCTTCACTTCAGCCACACTGTATGTGGCCTAAAATGCTTCTTCCGTGGGCTCTGCAGGGAGGTCTGAAGGCAAAGGAGTCCTCGAGCAAAAGCTTACAGGCCCACGCGCATTAGCAGGGGTGGGGCCACCTCACTTGACTGCATAAACCCTGAGGCTTTCTAACCAGCCCACGTTCCAGGTGCTTATTTTTGCCCCGCCTCCCAAAGCCAGAGTATGCCCCGGAGGAAGGGGGGGGAGGCCAGGGAGGCCGCATCCCTCGGGGAAGCCCGGGGACCGCGACCCCAGCGCAGGCAGCCGCCGAGGCTGGCTCCCCACGCGCTCTCCCGGCCAGGCTGGCACTCCCCGAGTCTCCGCCCCGCGTGGCGCGTCAAACGCATCCCGGGGCTCGGAGCCTGCGGGGCCGGAGAGACGTTCCCAGGGACGTTGGGGCGCCCAGCGCGTGCGCGCCCAGCGCCTAGCAGCCTTTAGGCGTGTCCAGCGGCGGCGCTGGCCATGGCGCCGTGGGTGGGCGCCGGGCTCCTGCAGCTAACTCCCATCGGCGCCCTGTGGCTGATCCTGGCCTCCGCCTTCCTCCTGGCACTGCTGCTGCAGACCGTGCCGCCCAGCGTCCTTCCCCCAGGGTCCTTGGCTCTGTCCACCTTTTTCCAGGACCTGATCCGCTACGGGAAAACCAAGAGCGTGCAGCGCCCGGCCTCCTGGGAGGTCTTCGATGTCCCCAAGAGGTAAGTAACCTTGGTCTCCGCTTCCTAGCTCGCTCTCAGCGTCTCCTGGGCCGAACCCACACTGTATGTGGCGAGAAGGCTCTGAGGCCTCGCGCCGCTCGCTAGTGCGGCCTGCAGGGGGCAGCAGAGGGCAGGCACGGTGAGGGTGGCTGGGGAGCTGGGTGTAGAAGTGCGGAACCGTGCGCTGGCTGTGTGTTTGGCTACCTTGGCATGGGATGGGGGCGAAGGCTTCCCTACCTCCCATGCTAGGCACCGAAGGCGCAGACGACGCTGACGTTAAGCCATTGATTTGGGTAAGGAAGGTCTTTTCTTACCCCTGCCTCCCTCTTCACGCGCCTTGGCATCATTTTCCAGCTTTAAGTTGACATACTAAAAGTCAAAGTCTTTTTTTTTTAATCTCCTAAACCCCTGTCTCATTCATAACTCTCCTGCGTGTGTTCTTATGAGTGAATGAAAAAGCGTTTGTCAGGCTGTGCGAAAACAAAAGAGAAACCAGACTAGCCTCCCAGGAACTTACTTTTAAATTTTCAATCAATTTCCCTCCCAATTGAGAAAAAGAAAAAGAAAACCCATATAACATAGTCAAGAAAAGCAAAATTTCCCCCATAAACCGTATCCAGAAATGTATATCTCACCCTGTCCTTGAGTTCATCATCTCTGCCTCAGGTGGTGGGTATCGGACTTCCTTATTGGTTCCCTAGAATTTCGACTTTCTTTTAATTGATTAGGTTCTCAAGTCTTTCAAGTTTTTTTCATAAAGTTGTTACTGTATGAATTGTTATTCAAAAACATTCTGTGGGGGAGATGATCCAAACAGGACACAAGGAGGCCAGGGAAAAATCTTTTAGTGGGAAGTAACATCGGTGATGAGAAGATGGGTATCAGTCTATTGACACACCCACACCCTTTCCAGTAGCTGTGGCAGTATTGATCTAATAAGTGTCTTGGAGCAGGGAGTGGTACTAGCAGGGCAAATGGTTGATAAGACTGGGGGCAGGGAGTATCTGAGGCTAGCCAGATACAGTGAAGGAAGGAAGGAACAGTCATTTAATTACCTGCTGTGTGCTAGAAACTGTGCTAAGGGCTTTACAGATATCTCATTTGAGACTCATAAGGACCATGGGGAGGGAAATGCTATTATTATTCCCCATTTTATAGTTTAGGAAACTGAGAAATTAAATGACTTGCCCAAGGTCACACAGTTAGTATGTGAGACTGGATTTGAACTCAGGTCTTCCTGGATTCCAGTCCCAGGTTTCTGTACATTTTCACTAATCCAGACAGCAAGGCCCCTGAGTGGAGAGTTACAAAGTTCAGTGACCTAAGAACCAATACAAGATGAAAATCAACCCTATCAGCATTCAATGTTATATCGAATGAGATATGCCTCCTTTTTTTCCCCCCTAGGATTTGGACCCTAGTCACCATGACCATCTTAGTCATGGGCTTTTGTTTCAGTCTAATGGGCAAGCTTCCAATATTAAACAATGCTCCCTCTCATGTCTGGCAAAAATCCCCTAAATGAAACCATATCAGGTACAATTGATTTCTGGTGACTGCCAGAGTTGACTGGTTAAGTGACAACACATTTGTGTAGTTTTTCTGAAGGTACAAGGACCCAGTCTCTTCTTATCTTTAAAATGCCACTGTTACCATTTGGAATATCAGGTTTTCAGCATGTCCCATGTCGAGGAGATGTATAGGGCTTGTAGTTTTCATGAGGGATAAAATGGAATTGCTAAAAAAAAAAATTAGATCACGACTAATGAGCAGTTCTGATGAGGAATGGCTCCCTCTAGGTTCAGCAGGAACTCTGATCTTATCTAAGACCAGAAAACCTGCAATAGCGTCTGGAAAGAATTCAAGGTCTCAGGCTTAATTGGAGTGAGAGTTGTAGAAGTTTATTGTTATGCTTCTTAGAACCGGGCAAGAGTCCTTTAGGGGACCTTCAAGTGAGAGGGGTACATGCTTTTACTTTTAAAGGGTAGGGCTGCCATTGTCTGGGCTGACCGGAAGGAAGGGACCTCAGTGCATAGATAAAGGTTAGAGCTGACCCAGAGGAACTTGTGACTTTAGTGCATAGATAGTTTAGATGAGATTTGGGCCGGACAGGAGGAGACTTGAGGCAAGGACGAAGGAGTATTTGGGCCAGACCAGAGGAGACATGAAGAGATTAAGTAAGAACAAAGGAGTCACAAGGTGTTGCCTAGGCCTAGTGCTGATAGGGGGAAGGGGCTGGGAAAGGGATTTTACTATACAAATTGCAGTTACAATTGCACAGACTGGTTTTACAAATTGGTTCCACAAATTGACCTAGACCCCAGGTACCCCATCAATTCTCTGAGTCAGATTTGAAAGGACATGGTTTTGGTTATGTCTTCACTTTTTAAAAAAATTTGAGTGCCAGGGTACAGCTAAGAATGTGTTTACATTTGTCATTTAGGAGAAAAGAATGTGGAATCTTTTTGATGCCAACAAAGCATAATCCCAAAGCAGTCTAATCTATATTTCATGACTGATAGGCTAAATACAACCTGACTTCTGAGATGTAAATAATCACTGTGTTCAGACTGGTGGAGGAACAACATGGGATAGTGGAGAAAGAACCCAGAACTTTGTTACAGGCCCTGAGATTGTATCTAGTTCTGCCATTTACAAGATCAGCTAGGTGACTTTAGGCAAGTCATCTGCCCCTCTCCATACCAGCCTTTTCTTCATCTGCAAAATGAGGGTAGACCAGGTGGCTCCAAAGGTCCCTTGTACCTCCAAATCAGCAATCATATGTATTGGCATGGCTTGGTGGCAGCAGCTTTTCTGACAAGAGAACAAGAGAATGAAGAATACAGACTTTGATAACAAAGTGTATACAAAATTTGCCTTAACTAAATCTTAACTTTCTGAGATTATCCCCATCATTAAGCCAAAGGGGATATAATTTATGTTTGCCAGAGAATCTCCTAACTGGGAATTCTCTCTCATTCTGGTTTTAATCAGAATTAATTTTTTCTTTCCCTTCCAATTTTTTTAATCTATTATTAACCCATTGTCATGAAATGGAGGAGAAATTGCTTCTTGTAAAATGTTGAATTTCCCATTTAATTATCTTTAAAAAAAAAAAAACATGCTTGATATCCCTGCACAGTAGTTGACAAGGGGCAGTATGGCATAGTGGATAAAGTGGGCTATGAGCCAAGGAGACTTGGCGTCACATCCATTTCTGACACTAATGCTACCGCCCTGGGCATGTTACTAAGTCATAGGCCATCTTTGGATGGAGGGAGTGCCCTGTGCTTATGAAAGTCCAAGCTTTTCCTTCATTGACACAGCAAGTTTATCACAGATTTCTCTGGATCCTACCCTGGCACCGGAAAACACCTGCCACTACTCATACTTGTCATATGGTGAGCAAAAAATTGAGACATCCTAGGATTTAGAGCTGATCAGACCCATAGAAATCATCCAGTCTAACTCAGAGGCCCAGAGGTTAAGTGGTTTATTTGCCCAAGGACTTAGTGACTTTCCTTTATTCCTTATTATCATTTAGAGTTGGTTCTCTTTGAGCTCGAAACTTCTTGTCTTTCCACTAAATTATGAAATAATACTGAAGGACTTCCTCCAGAGTTTTGGGGCGGAACCTCCCATATTATGTCTCAGCTATTGTTTTTTCTAAGTCTAAACAATACATTTCTTTTTATATTGTCAGTGAAGATAATGGGACAGATCCAGTTAAACAATGAAAGGTGTGTTAACCATAGTTCTTAATGAGAAGGAAGTCCAAATGTATTAAAAACCTATATTTGATTATGTTATATTCCATGTGAATTATTTTTTGTTCTGTATGAGGATTATTTTTTTTCTTCCTTTTAAAATTTATTTTTAGTTTTCAACATTCACTTTTATAAGATTTTGAGTTTCAGATTTTTTCCCTCTTCCTCTCCTCCCCAAGATGGCATGAACTCTGATCTAGGCTATACATGTACACTCATATTAAGCACATTTCCACATTAATTGTGTTGTGAAAGAAGAATCAGAACAAAAGGGAAAACCCGCAAGAAAGGAAAAACAAAAAAAGAGAGAAAATAATATGCCTCAATCTGCATTCAGATTCCATAGTTCTTTCTCTGGATGTGGATAGCATTTCCCATCATGAGTATTTTGGAGTTGTCTTAGATCGTTGCATTGCTAAGAAGAGCTAAGTCTATCAAAGTTGGTCACATCTGATTTATTTTTAAAAATTAAAAAAACAAAAGGTTAAGGTAGGCACCTTGTTCATCAGAAACAGAAGGAGTTGGAGTCAAAGGACCAGGATTTAGTGCCTAGTCCACCACTTAGGCAAGTCAATTTAGCTTTCTGGGCCCCACTTTCCTCATCTGTAAAACAGGGGGTTGGACTAGATGGCTCTCCTATGATCCCATCTTTTGTCATCCCAGAAGAACAGAAATGAAGAAAATTAATTCTTTATGTCAGAAATGAGAACTCCTTGAAGGGGAAAGGAACAAACATTTATTGAGAACCTATAGAGGGCGGCTAGGTGGCGCAGTGAGTAGAGCGAAGGCCCTGGAGTCAGAAGGACCTGAGTTCCGATCTGGCCTCAGACACTTAACACACACACAAGCAAAAACCTAGCCATGTGACCTTGGGGAATTTACTTAACCCCAATTGCCCTCCAAAAAAAAAAAACCTATTATGTGCCAGGTACTTTATGAATCAATCGGTAAGCATTTATTAAGCACCTACTGTGTGTTTAAGGCATTGTGCCAGGCATTTCAGATACAAAAAGAGGCGAGAGTCCCTGCACTCAAGGAGCTCACTGTCTAATCAAAAAGACAATATGAAGAATCTAAACCTCATTTGATTCTCATGATAACCCTGGGAGGTAGACACTTATTCCCCATTTTACAGTTGAGGAAATTGAGGCAGACCAGGGTAAATGATTTGCCAGGGATCACACAGCTAGTGAGTGTCTTGGGCTAGCTTTGAACTCGGGTCTTGGAGACCTCAGGTCATTGTCCTGACTCTAGGACAATGTTCTAACCACTGAGCAGCCTTGTGGCCCTTATTATTGGGGGCAGCCTATGCTGTAGTAAGGCATCTAGGTGTCTAAGAGGATAGAGTGCCAGGCCTGGAGTCAGGAAGACCTGAGTTCAAATCCAGCTTCAGACACTGTGTGGTCCTGGGCAAGTTACTTAACCCAGTTTGCCTCAGTTTCCTCATCTGTAAAATGAGCTGGAGAAGGAAATGGCAAACCTCTCCAAAGTCTTTGCCAAGAAAAGCCCCAAGTGGGGTCATGAAGAGAGGGTCATGACTAAAAACCAACTGAATAACTAATGGAAAAAACACTGCTTACTACCTTCTCCACTCTGGACAAGTTACTTAATTTCTCTTTGCCTCCATTTTTCCATCTGTAAAATGAGGAAGTGTGAACTAAATTATCCTTGAAGTCACTTGCAGTTCTAAACATATATTCCTGTAATCCCATGAATTGGTCCTTGAGCCACTGCTTGCCCTACAGTTGAAATTTCTTCATTCCCTCAGGAATTTTATTATCTTGCAAGATTCCATCAGCTCTAAACCTCATACCTGCTCAGTCCGCCCTGGCCCTGGGGTCCCTTACTTCCTCAGGTTGGAGAATAGGACAGTAGAACAGCTTCTCCCAGATCCTCCATTTCAGGAGGGCCTCAGGACAGACATCTCATCTTTTTAAACCTGGTGTACTCTTCTGGATTTTATCATTCTTCCAAGCCATTTCCCACCCTCTCTCCATCCCCCTCCAATTTCCACCCTCCCCTCCACTTATCCTATCTACCCACCCCCTTTTTATGTGTTGTCTTTCTCCAACTGGAGGCAGCTAGGTGTCCCAGTGGATAGAGCACTGGACCTGGAATCAGGAAGACCTGAGTTCACATCCAGCCTCAGACACTTATTAATTGTGTGACCCTGGGCAAGTCACTTAACCAGTTTGCCTTAATCCACAACAGAAGAAAAAGGCAAACCACTCCAGTATCTTTGCTGTTAAAACCCCTTGGACAGCACAGGGTCACAAAGAGTCAGGCACTGAATAACTGAACAACAATTTTTTCCATTAGATTGTAAGCTCCTAGAACCCAGGGACTGTCTTTTGCCTATATTTGTATCCCTGGCACTTGGCACATAGTAGGCAATTAATAACTGTTTACTGACTTTGTATATGAGGCCAAATGGTGTCAAGGTTCAGTGTAACAACTTTTGGATAGAATAATAATAGCCTGAGTGTTCTCTGGGATGTATGTGACATTAAATAATCACAATTGCCCAAATTAGAGTACTTTCATTGTTTAACTCTAGGGACTAAATTTGGATCTGGAAGGGACCTTATGGATCACCTGGTCCCTGCTTTATAAAGAAGTGAAAAAAGACCTGCTCAGGATGCTAGTGACAGTTTATCTGATTACAAATGCAGTGGTCTTTGTACTGTCACCTCTCCCCCTCCGACCTCTGTTCTCTTCCCCTGGCCTTGTGCCTAAAGGTGGCCATGGTCATATGGAAGGGTCTGCCATGCCCATAGAAAACAGCAGAAAAGCTGCTTGTTCATAGACTACATGAAGAGGCCTGGTGTTCAGAACCAGTCCCTGGTCAGACTCCCTGTGCTGAATTCTGCTTAGTTTTGAAGGTGGTGGGTGGTAGGGGCCCTTGAGATCAAATCTTAGGAAGAGCCTGAAAAAGTTAAGGATTTAGATAGAGGGTAAGACTTGATAGATATCTTTAAATATTTTGGAAAGTTTTCTCAGGCAAGAAGGGATGGACCTTTAAAACAGAAGGTGCAAATGAGGTGATCTAGGTATGACTTAAGAGGATGCTCCCAAACAAGTAAAGCATGCCAAAAGTTGGAAGAGCTCCCTTGAGAGGTAGTGTTCTCCCTGTCATCAGAAGACTTCAAACAAAGTTTGCCTCATCCTTCATTCCCAGGCATGCTAGAAAGGGAGTTCTCATTCAGGTCCACATGGGGCCCTCTAGGTCCTCAAGTGCAGCCCTTTGACTGAATCCAAACTTCACAGAACAAATCCCCTGAATAAAAGGATGTTCTATAAAACTAGGACTGAGTTAAAAGGCCACACCCAAGAACCTAGAAGGCCATGTATGGCCTCCAGGCCAAAGGTCCGCCACCCCTGGTCACTAGATGATCTCTGAGGTCTCTGTCAACTTGGATTCTGTGAAGGCAGAAAAGATATTTAATGCAGACCCAGGAGGAGACTGTCTGTTTCAAGGTCCAACTTGACTAAGCCTGGAGAAGCCCAGAAGATGAGCCAGCAAATGATGATTCTATTCATTTATTTATTTTGGGCCACAACAACTTAGGAACTCTACTCCAGTTGGGAATGTAGATACCTGCACTAGTGAAATCACAGGCTTTTTGAACTATCTGAAATCAGAACAAATTGTTCGGGTCTGATAGTATATAGCAGACTTTGTCATAGTTTTCTTTTTTCAGAAAATTTAATGTCAGTATTTACATTGGGTCAGTGATTGGTACTGGAAAACTCCAAGTCACCTCCCTCACCCCGCCCCCTCCCTTCATGCAGCACATTGACTGCTTAAATATTATTAAACTTTGAATGTTTTGTTTTTCTGTGTAGCAAACCAGGCTGAGAATTAAAGCTCACATAAATTAAACATCTTCATTACATTTGCACAGGAGACGTTATAGGTTCTTTGTTTTCAAATTTCCTTTTAACTGCCAGAGATTTTACTTCCTAAAATGCTGTTGCCTTATAGTAATTTTCTGAGAAGTCAGCCATATATGAAGCAATTCGATTGCAAGGTTTTGAAACAACTGTCTTCCAGATTTGCACCGAAGACCTAGAAAGCTCCTTCTGCTGTGATTTTCTTGGGCGTGGCATTGTGTTGTTTTTTAAACTTTGGACAAACTTAGTAATTTTATCAGTACTCCTGAAGCTTGGAATGTGTGCATGACATTCCTGAAGTGCCTTATGGGAATGGTAGAAAGTGATGGGAGAACCAGGATTATACCAACAGAAATCTGATAGTGTAGCAGGAGGAAGTAAGGGTGAATTCTAAGGTGGCAGCATGTGGCTCCACCCCACGTTTGTGTTTATTAAAAAGAATTTGGGAGAGGCAGCTAGGTGGCACAGTGGATAGAGTGCCAGACCTAAAATCAGGAGAACCCAAGTACAAATCCAGCCTTGGATGCTTTGCTAGCTGTGTGACCCTGGACAAGTCACTTAACCCTGATTGCCTCAAAAATTATGGGGTGGGGGAGGAGTGGCTAGGTAGCACAGTGAATAAGCACTAACCCTGGAGTCAGGAAGACCTGAGTTCACTTTCAGCTTCAGACACTTAACAGCAGTGTGACCTTGGGCAAGTCACTTAACTCCAATTGCCCTGCCTTCGCCCCTCCAAAAAAGTGTGTTCGTGCACGCACAAAGAAAACCAGTCCTGCTCTATTGGTACAGCTGACTAGGCAGTAAAGATCAGGAACAACTCCAGTATGTTGATGTAAGGCTGCCTTAATCCATAAATGACTGGTGTTTTAAGAGACTTGTTCCAGATTACAAATGGAACAAGTTGGAATAATTGGTTTTTTGGAAAGGGATTTTTTTTTCCTTCTTGGTTTTATGTGTTTTGCTTTGCCTCCTATGTGTAAGGCTTAGCACTCTCCTGGACCATGCACCTAATAAATGCTTGTCGATTGATTCTTATTTATGGGTGGGTGTCTTTTAGAGAGAGAGAGTATAGAGGGACTGGAGTTCAAATTTCATCCATAACCAGGAGTTCCTGGTTATGAAAGTCCTTCTAGCAATGCAGATCTGTAGCTGTCTACTACAAGATGGCCTCATAGAATGGTGGAATCCTTGATTTGGTATCAGGAGGATCTGAGTTCAAATCCTGACTCAGACACTTATGTGTGACTTTGAGTAAGTCATAGAAGCCCTCTGGGCCTCGGTTTCCTCATCTGTAAAATGAAAGGATTGAATTAGACATCCTAGGGGTGGCTAGGTGGCACAGTGAGTCACCAGCCCTAGAGTCAGGAGGACCTGGGTTCCGATCCAGCCTCAGACACTTCTCTCTCTCTCTCTCTCTCACACACACACACACACACACACACACACACACACACAACTAGCCATGTGACCTTGGGCAAGTCACTTAACCCCAATTTCCCTCCCCTCCCCCCACCAAAAAAAAAAGAATTAGATGTCCTTGAAGGCCCTTTCTGGAGCATATACAATCTTAGAGACTTGCCTGGGGGCACCTGGAAGTTAAGTGACTTGCCCAGGATTTCATAGCAGGTAAGTATCAGAGAGGGCAATTAAGTGGATGAGTGGTTAGAACCCTGGACCTGGATTCAGGAACCAGCCTGTAGCAGCAAGCACCCCAAGCACGTCCTCAGGGTTTGCTGCCCATACAGGTTCTTGGATCTGCTTTGATAAAGGAAAGCAACTCAGAATGGGTTAACAAGCTTACTTTAATCAGTCAGACATAAATTGTTTACCTTGTTCAGGGGAAAAAGGTCAGCACCCCGAACTTCAAAGCATACAGGCAGAATTATCAAGACAGAAACAGATCAAGTAGACAGCTTTCCAAACTGTCCAGCCATTACATCCATACCCAGTCAACATCTGGGTTTCCACATCTGGGTTTTTCAAAGCCAGGGGACTCTCAACAACAGCTTCCCAGAATTCAGATCAAATCACAGAACACTTTTCAAAGTGAGTCCCAAAACAAAGCTACACATCAGGGCTTATATAGCCTTCTCCTGGCTCAGAGAATGTAACAACCTTATTGACTCACTGGCCAATCAAGAAGTATCTACTGAAAAACAAGCCTCCCACCCCAGGCTTCAGGTGCACTTTAGCCTAGGGGCAGGGAAGATCTTCCAAATTTGCATTCCCATTACACAGCCTCAGACACTTACCAGACATGTGACCTTGGGCAAGTCACTTAACTTTTGTTTGCTTAATGAAATGGCAAACCACTCCAGTATGCTTGCCAAGAAAACCCCACCTATGGTATAGGTGTGCTATGTTCCTCATGGTCACAAAGAGTCAGACATGACTGAACAACAAAGTATCAAGAGGTTGAATTTGAACCTGTATCTCAGTTAAATCTGAAGGCGTCTTGGAAATGGGGCGGGATGTGTATTTCTGGGTAATTTCATCATTTCTAGTCAGTTGTTTTCAGTAGTGTCCGACTCTTTGTGACCCATTTGGGGTTTTCTTGGCAAAGATACTGGAGTGACTTGCCATTTCCTTCTCCAGCTCGTTTTTACAAATGAGGAAACTGAGGCAAACAGGGTTAAGTGACTTACCCAAGGTCAAACAACTAATACATGTCTGAGGTCAGATTTCAACTTGGGAAGATGACTCCTGATTCCAAGCCTGGCACCACCTAGCCACCTTCAAATAAAATTCCTGGTACCTAGAGGTAGATAATTATTCAAGTGGAATCACTTAATTTCTCTAGACAAATAATGTTAACCTGCCCCCCACGGTGTGATGCTTGAGGATTCATACTACGGATAGTCTTGCAAAAATCTTTGGGAACCCTCATGCACCTAGTATTGCAGTATGTAGAAATCCTACCTTTATTTGACAGTGGAAGCGACAACATTGGTTTTTCCTGGATGTAGTTGTGTCACTGTCTCTGGAACTGGAACCCAGGTCAGGGAGTCATTGAGAGATGAGAAATGTTTCTAGCTGAACCTCCATTTAAATGTTGCAAGATTTGTGTTGTTGATGTTAAACTTTGCAAATCAGTCCCCTGGAGGCCTTCTGCCAGGGAGCCTTGTTCCAGAAGTAAATTTACAATGGCCTTCTAATAGGATTCAAGTCAGAAAAAGTGTTAGACTTTGCCCAGGCTGACTTAGCCTAGCCCCCCCCCCGACTCATGCCAAATTTCTGTTGTTTTTCTGCAGATGGTTTTACCATTTCTACATCATTTCAGTGGTGTGGAATGGCTTCTTGCTATTCCGTCTCATCCAAGCCCTGTTCCTAGGAACGCCCTTTCCAGTATGGCTTCAGGATTTGCTCAGAAAACTTGGGGCTTCACAAATGCAAGGTAAACTATACCATTTCCAAACATTCACCCTGTTTTGAGAATGTCAGGTTAGCAAGAATTGCTCATGGCGTTTCATAGAGAAAAAATCAATCCTTGCCCCCAGCCTGGTGCACTAGGAAATATTTTGTGGAGTTTGCTCTGGGTAGCCAGTGAGTGCTGGACTTGGACATAAGAAGATATGTAGCATTGAATTCTGCCTCAGATACCTACTGGCTACAAGACCCTAGGCAAATCAATTAACTTCTTAGCCTCAGTTTCCTCATCTAGAAGTTGGGGCAGCACCTACTTCATGGAGTTGTTGTGAGAATAAGATCATATGAAAAGTGCTTTGCAAACTTTAAGGTGCCATATATAAATGTTAGCTATTGTTATTATTGGGGTAGGTAGGTGGTACAGTGGATAAACTGCCAGGCCTGAGTTCAGATCCAGCCTCAGACACTTACTAGAGGTGTGACCCAGGGCAAGTCATTTAACCCTCTTTGCCTGAGTTTCCTCATCTGTAAAATGAACTGGAGAAGGAAATGGCAAATCTAGTATATTTACCAAGAAAATCCCAAAAGGGGACACAAAGAGTCAGACACAACTGAAAATGACTAACAACAGCAAAGTTATTTTTATTATTACAAATCTTGCTTAGAGTGAAAAGTAGAAGAAAGGTGCAGCTAGGTGGCACAGTGAATAGAGCATTGGCCCTGGACTCAGGAGGACCTGAGTTCAAATTCAGACCCAGACCCTTAACACTTACTAGCCATATGTGACCTTGAGCAAGTCACTTAACCCCAATTGCCCTGCCCTTCCCCCCTCCAAAAAGAAAAAGAAAAAAAAAAGGAAGGAAGACAGAGAGAGGAAAGTAGAAGAAAACATAAGAATGAAAATATAGAGGAGAGTGAATGGCTTTTACTCCTGTCATCAGAACCAAGATTTTGAACTTGCTTTCCTGTCTTTGAGGCAAGTGCTGTACCCTGGCCTGTCTATAGCTTGGAAGGCAGTGAGGGGATGCATTCTGGCCCATCAGATGGTGCCCACACATCATTGAGAGAGCGGATCCAGAGAAGCATCAGAGAAGCCTTCCCATTTCTGAAAAGAAGAAAGAAGTTTGCCCTGTCCCTCAATGTTACTTTGAAACATTAGTTTCTAGGAAACATACTGTCACAAAATAATCATCAAAAAGCCTCAGGACTTTGACTAGCATTTAATTATGTTACACAGTGAGTTTGTGGTAAAATAGTGATCCTACTTTTAAAGCCACTTATTTTTTAGACAATTACAAAATATCCTCTTCACATTAGCTACACTTTTAAAAATGGAGAAGTAGAAGGAAAAAACTGACCAGAACCAAAATTAACCCCAGTGAGGAGCAAAATGAAAATCTCTTCTGTCTGCCAGCTGTTAAACCCTGTCACACCTTCCCTAGAAACAAGAATTTGGGGCTGTCAAACCCAAACTTGCTAGCTGGGAGAGGAAGACCAGACTCAATCCCTTTTTGAAAGGAGAGAAGTTTCCACCATGTCTCCTCATTTAAACAAGCATTTTTCAGGACTTTGTTGAATTATACTAGAGTTTACCTTTAGAAAGAGGAGTTTGGATTTTCCACTTTTTGCTGTTCCTACAGAAGTGTGTGTGTGTGTGTGTGTGTGTGTTTGTGTGTGTTTGTGTGTGTGTGTGTGTGTGTGTGTGTGTGTGTGTGATTGAACAGTTAGTAGCACTTAGAGGGAGTGCAGGGGAAGGTCCAGAGCACAGCTATCCTTTCATTTAATTTCTCATGTGAAATGCAGTTTTCCTGCTTTGGGTTTTGTTTGCAGATCCTTTTCCCTTTCTGGTTCAGTCTGTGCTCTCTATGACTCTTCCTTCTTCTCTCTCTTACATGGCTTCTCTCCCCTGTCCACACATGGACTGGACCAAGGCAGGATGCAGAGGACTTCATCTGCAACATCTAAAAATGCCTTTTCAGCATCCAATGCTAGTCCTCTCTGCCAGAAAGTGCTAGGAAGTGCCAGCAGAGCTTGGCCTCCCAGGATATAGGGATTCTCATAGGATGAAACCCATGCTCCTAAGTAACTTCTCTTGTCTTTTGTCTTTCAGACTAGATAATTTTTATCTGACAGTGATGTGTTTTCCATGTAGCTCAGAAAGTGTCATCTATAGTAAAGCTGTAATAGGATGCTTAAGATAATTAGTTAATTAATAGCAAACATTTTAAAGTACCTACTACATGCCAGGCACTGTGCTAAACATTTTTTAAATGTCTCAGTTGATCCTCACAACAACTGTGTATGGTAGGTGTTCTTATTATCCCCATTTTACTGTGGAGGAAACTGGGGTAGACAGTGGTTAAGTGATTTGCCCAGGGTCACACAGCTAGTAAGTGTCTGAGACTGGATTTGAACTCAGGTCTTCCTGACTCCAGGCCTGGTGCTTTCTCCACTGAGCCACCTGCATTCCTGAAGAAGGTATCAGGGGACCAGGCTTCCCATCCCAGCACTGCCACTTCATTACCCAATAATAAAATCTTTGGAAAAAAGACTGGAAGGTTGTGTGGTTGTATGTTTAACCGTGGAAAGTCAGCCCCAGGAGGAAACCTCCCGAGTCTGTGTGCTTTTCATTGCAGGTGATGAGCTTGTGCTGTCTGCCTTCTTAGTGCTGGTATTTATGTGGCTCCACAGTATACGAAGACTCATGGAGTGTCTCTTCATCAGCGTGTTCTCTGAGGGCGTGATTCACGTGGTTCAGTACTGCTTTGGAATCTTTTATTATGTTATTATTGGCTTAACTGTGCTGAGCCAAGTACCAGTCAGTGGAAGAAATGGTGAGTGCTTCCACTTCTCTGGTTGGCTGGCTGGCTTAACTCTGTGGGATTCATTGACAGGGCAGTTTGGGGAGTAGAATGCCGGATGAGGCATTATGGGAAATTCACAGTCCCTTGGGTTTGAGGAGCTTGTGATCTTATGGGAAAGTTAGCAACAACCACAGATAACGCATTCAGAAGTACAAGCAACAGAAATGTATACCTGAATATGAATTTGCTTCTTCAGTGCGTAAGTGAACCTCAGGGACTGCAGGTGAGGTCAAGCTGAGATGATGGATGGAACCCCAGCCACAGAAGACTGGATGCCTTTCCCTGACCCAGCTACTGCTGCTAACCACTTGCTGTGCTCAGGTAGCTACATTGTGGCTCCTGACCCTCCCCTCGGGGAAATGATTTATTAAAATCCAGGTTTACAATGAGAATAAGGCCCTTAATCCCATGTCAGATAACAAAACCTTCCCCTTTCCTGTAATGGTAGGATAAAATACCACAGAGCCACCAATTTAGCGTCTTCTTCCCATCACAAATAACAAGCTGTTTTAATGGGAGGGTCAGAGAAAGGAGGAAAAGGGTAGTGTGAAATTGAAACTGAAATAGCATGCTAAGTATTATTGCTGTTGTTTTTGTTTTGTTTTTTTAACATTCCTTCTGTTTAGAACAGGGGTTCTTGACTTGGGATCCATAGATTCCAGAGATCTGACAGATTTCTAGAAGTCCATGAACTTGGAGGGGGGGAGGAGGGGAATGGGAATGAGGGGGAAAATTACATATTTATTCTCATTAACCTCTAACTGAAATTAAATGTTTTCCTTTGTTGTTTAAAAACATTGAGGAGTCCACAGTCTTCACCAGACTGCCAGAGGGGCCCATGATACAAAAAGGGTTAAAAACCACTGATATAGAAGAAAATCAAGATCATGAATTGTATTTTAATTTTTAAATGCTACCCATAACTTTGTCTTGACACAATACTTCCCAACAAGCACCCAAACAACATCCGCATAAGGTGCATTCCCTGAAAAGTTTATCAGTTGTTAAGGGAAGGGAGCAATGTGTCCTTTAACTTTCATACAATGATATTGATCACTGTAAGAAATCGGGTTGTAGTGACAGTGTTCAGTCTCAGAATATCTCACAAGCCACATATTTAGTGCAAGTTGGTTTTTATTACAGCTGTAGCTACCTGGATTCCAGCACTGTATTTCTCTCTGCCATGAATCTGTTTTCTCCCCAGTTATGCTTCCCCATTGATTCCTAAAGGCGACCCTTACCCCATCTCTACAAATTTAGATTGAATTTGCTATGCATCTAATACTTAAGCAATGGTTCCATTTGATTTCTACTTCCCTTTCTAAATTTCCCCAAAAGGCATTAGTAGGCTTTCAGAGGAGGCTTCTTAAATTCTTTTTGTACTTACTTCCTCTCTTTGTGCCATATTTGTTTTCTCCCTAGGGTCATGACACAGTCAGATAGATACCTCTGATAGTTCAGTAACCCTAGAATAATATGACTCAGTTAAGTTGCTCTGAATTTAATTAGCTAAATTAAATTGACATGTGGTGTTTTTCATTCTGGGAAGCACTTTTTTTTTTACACTCTGTGAGTTAAAGTCATGATTTTCACACATTCTTGGTGAATGCCAGCCACCTTTGGGTTTTCTGTAGTAAGAGCTTGCTTTTTTCCCAAAGGGCTTTTGACTGTTACCTTTCAGCCTCCTGACTGCCCAGCACCCAGCACAGTGTCTGACACATAGCTAGCACTTTATGTGTGTTTGTGTTTTGAAACAGTGATTGACATCATTCAGCTCCTTTGGAGCCCTAGGCCAGATTTTGTTTCCTGTTTGCTTGGATTGCTTTCTGAACTTTTCTTATGAGAACTCCAGGGAGAAGTGGGCACACGTGGACTTCAGAGTGCATTTGCCAGGTGCTAGATGCTATAACACCTTCCCTTCACCCGACCTGTTCTAATAATACTGCCAGTCACCCAGCTCCTGGAGTTTTTCTAGTATTCCTGGAGCATCTTACCTGGACCTCTCATTTTTCCTCATCCTACCTTCTGTCATCTTAATCTGTGCACTGTGTACACATTTCTGCCCCACCTCCTTCCCTACTCCTTTAGGGGATTACAATTTAGTAAATGTTCCCTTCCTGTTATTTGAAGTTTTTGGCCAAATTATCTGTGCACTAGGAAGGTCATCTGGAACGCTGCTGTCTGAGCCACCTGGTTTAAAGCCCCAAGTAAAATAACCTTTTATGAGGAAGATTGTGTCATTTGCCATCTCATATTTTTAGACTTATTTCAGGATTTTAACATTTTTTTCCCCCTGGAGATTCTTTTCCTGCAATTAAAATTCAAGTCCTATCTGTATGACGTTGGGGAAGTCACACTTCTCTGGGGCTCAGACACCTCATCTATAAAATGAGAGAATTGGACTAGATGACTTTTCTTTTAGCTCTAAAACTCTGATCCTATGATCCATAAGACTTCTATAGCTGTGGATTAAGATCCCTTGAATCAGCAGGTATATATCTACTTTTACGTCTATAATTTGTAGTTTCTGTGGTTTGGAAAAGAACTCATTCTTTTAAAAAAATTTTTTAGTTTACAGCATTAATTTTTATAAGATTCTGAGTTCCAGATTTTTCTTCCTCCCTTCCGTCCTCCCCATGACAGCAAGCAATCTGATATAGGTTACACGTGTACAGTCATGTTAAACATGTTTCCACATTAGTCATGCTGTGAAAGAAGAACTAATTTCTGACCCATCCCATCAGTTGTTTAATTTACCTTCATGGTAGGTTTGTATAGTATGCAGAAGTAATGACTACCCTCCATTTTTCTAGAAACTATTTTCCTGACATTAGAACAGAATGAATCACCTTTAAGCAAGGCTTTTGAACAGAGTTTTTAGTTTTTAGGGGTTTTTTTTTTTGCTTTTTGGAGGGGGGAGGGCAGGGCAATTGGGGTTAAGTGACTTGCCCAAGATTCCATGGCCAGTAAGTGTTAAATGTCTGAGGCCAGATTTGAACCTGGGTCCTCCTGACTCCAGGACTGGTGCTCTATTCACTGTGCCACCTAGCCACCCCAGAACAGAGATTTATTTACAGTTGTTTTGTACATAGATAGACCCCACTGCTTTCCCTACCACAAACCTGTCACTGTACTTCCTCATAGTGGAAGTAATGCTACTGCATACCCTTATATATCATATCATTGTTCCTAGCAATAACAATAGGCAGAGGACAGAATTCCACTTCTGAAAGGAGACATGGCCTAGAGCATGCTGATGGAGAAAAATACCCAACAGCATAGGATTTTCTGCCAATGGCTCCAGAGTTTGTCAGCCAATGGAGAGCAAAGATCTCCCTTGTCTAGAGAACTGAAGGGAAGGGGAGTTTCTCCACCCTGCATCCAGAAGGTGCACCTTCCAGGTCCTTAAGGAGAAAATCAGACTGGTAGGATCGATAAACAAGTTCTGCCCCTAAGCTAACTCAACAAAGTCTTTTTTTTTTTTTTTTTTTGCAAAACTTGTTATATTTCTGATGTCAACAACATTCTGCTAATCAGATGACTGTCATATCCACAGTTTATGTAGGGAAAAGTCTGTTGATGCAGACACGTTGGTTCCACATCCTCGGAATGATGATGTACATCTGGTCATCCATACATCAATACAGGTGCCATGTCATCCTGGCTAATATGAGGAAAAACGATTCAGGTGAGCTTATTTGAATTTCCAGCCTATCCCTGCTCATCTTCAGAGGACAATTGTTCTTTTCTTCCCTAACCAACCGTATGTCTTGGTGCAACTCACTTCCTATCAGGGTCTGAGTTTTCTCATCTGTAAAATGAAGGGTGTAGACTAGATGATCTTTAATGTTCAGGGACTCTTACATTTTTCAAACACAGTTGATGTTGATTTGTTTTGCTTGACAATCATTTGTTACAAGGAAGGGTTTGGAGAGGGGTGGTGTGCAAAGAATTAGTGGGTAGTAATAGAGATTCAAAAAAAGAGCAGCCATAAAATATTCTAAAATATGCAGAAGAAAAATAGGAATTCAGAAAGGCACACAAACAGGACAGTCTTGTTATACCATCATGTTAAAATTTAATATACACTAGAAAAAAATCTAACAGGTTTACAATTTTACATACAGTCCTCTTCTTTGCTCCTTATATGTCAAAATGTACATGTTGTATGATTAAGTTTACAATTGAAAACATTTAAAATAAACAAAATTCTTTGATTCTAAAGTGCTACCCTGTTTCCCACTTTTTGGGCAGAGTTGTTGACCTCTGAGAAAGGGGATAATAATATTGCCATCCACCTGTTTCCTAGGGTTGTTGGAAGCATACCATAAAGTGCCAGAGACATTTGTCTTGGTTCCTATAAGAATCATGGGAAAGGAAGAAAAGAGAGCTCAAATTAATCAGTTACTGCTTTTCTAGTTTAAAAAAGTTTGGTGAAATCTACTGACAATGAGGAAATTTTGGAATTCCTAAGAAAATGGAATTCCTAATTCATATGCTCACCATCTTTGGAGATTATGGAATTATGTGCCTTACTTAGTATTTATTTAACATTTTATGCCACTGAAATGCACAGCCATAAAATGTTTTTAAATCTTCTCTCCAGGAACCTTGTAAGTCTGTCCAATTTGGGTTACTGACTCTGAGAGATACTATGTTGGCCTCAAACTATGTATAAATATGCCAGGGAAAAAGGAAAAATTTTGATTTATAACCTCTTCCACTTTAGCCCTTTATTTATCCTACTGCAGTCGCCCTGCTCTTTCAGCCATCTTTCCTTTTTAAAAAAAACTTAAATATCAGCCTTTGGGATGTAGGCTGTTTCCTCATCTGTAAAGGGCTGTTGTGAGAGTAAAGTGAGATATTTAAGAGATTTTTGCAAACTTTGAAATGCTAGCTGCTATTGTTGTTATATGCAAAAATACGAGATAATCGAGTCCCACAAAGTAACATTTAAGTCAGAGTGTACTTTTTGGCCTAAAATATCCAGATAATTTACTTGGTTATCCTGAGTGTCCTCTTATTTTCTGAATTGACCTGCCAAGTGGTTGTTTGTTTCCTCTAGTAAATTCAATTTCAATCTAAAAAAGTTTATAGTTTTTTATAGAAAATTACCCTCAACATGTAAAATTTCAGTTTTTGTCATCAAGCTTATGTAAAAGATGGGGTTATAGCTTTAGGTTGGAATCTTTAAAATACAAAGCTAATTATGTCCTTTTTTTACACAAACTTTTTTACTAGTTTTTCTTTTATAATTATTAATGTTTGGCTTTCTGAACTGAATAGTTTTTTATATGGAAATTGATCATCATATTATGTTTTCTATGTAGATGGGTGAGACTAATACAGATACAAGTATAATTAACTACATTTTCTAGAACACGAACTCGCGTCAAAAAACACCCTCATTTCAAATTCATGCTGTGTCCTCTTTTTCATTTCAGGAAAAGTCATTCACTCTAACTACAGAATTCCTTTTGGAGACTGGTTTGAATATGTTTCTGGCCCAAATTATTTTGCAGAGCTCATGATCTATGTGTCCTTGGCTGTCACCTTTGGATTCTACAATTTTACCTGGTGGCTTGTGGTGTCCTATGTCCTCTTCAGCCAGGCTCTGGCTGCTGTTCTGAGCCACAAATTTTACCTGAAAAAGTTTGACTCCTATCCAAAGCACAGGAAGGCTTATGTACCATTTTTGTTTTAAGATTGTCTGCATTTTTAAAACAAACAAATCAAAACCTTTTCAGGTTCTGAGCAAGAGGATTTACATTCCCAAGAGCAAAAGTGATGGGATAATGGTGTAGGAAGAGAATTACTTGATGTGTGATGGCTTGGCTTGGTGAGCTGGACAGAACTATCCAAAAATATTACTTCCATTTTTATAAGAAAACCAGAATGAAGTAGCCTTATGAGCAGAAAGAAAGAAACTTCAAGAAATCAGTGTTTCTGGGTGGTTTCTAGTGCTTCATCCTAAGTGGAACTTTAGAAGACAAACCAACTGCAGCAGATGAGACTTTTCTAGGCCATTTCAAAGCAGACCAAGAAGAATTATTATGATGTTTCAGAAAAAGAAATAAGATGGCATGTAGTGCTGAATGGTTTGTCCAGTCAGTATGAGGTTTACTAACTGAGCAAAGGCCCTTCAAGAATGTAGGACACGCCTCCAATCTTTCTGCACTTCTCTTAACATCTGAAGATGACAGAATACCACAGCAGCTTACAGGTGAATTCAGAGTTTTTTGGAGCTAGTTTGTTCTTTGGCAAGGCACTATCAAAAAGCTTCAAGAACTTGGAAACACTGATAGACACTTTGCTTGGTTCACAGTCTAACTTGAATGCTCAGCAAAAATCCCATTTTCAGGTTGCATGTCATGGGACTGCCTTATAGTTGTAACCTTCTTAAAATGACAGCTTTTTGATAGGTCAGGAGCTGAGTCGTCTTGAACTTGCTTGATCCTGGATACTCCTTAGCAAATAGTACTATGATGGGGTTCCCATTGTCATTGTCCACCGGACTTGTGTTTGTCTAAGTTGATTTCTATTGTATGAAGAGCCTTCAAACAGTCTATTGGATTTAGTCATTTAAGCAGCATTGTATAAACAAATGCTGATGTGCTGACTAGCCTTGCCACAAAGGAGTTATTGATAGTTAACTTTTGGAAGACTTAAAATATTTCTGTTAGAACTCATCTCAGATCAAAAAAGTTCACATTTACATAGGAAAAGGATAATGTTTACACTTCTAAAAATAAACATTAAGGATTAAGTTTCATCCTTGATTAATGAAAGAATGTTATGTGATGCATGAGCGAATGATCCCCAAACAGGAAAAAATAGTTCAGCTCTCCCCCCCCATCCCCAGAATTCAGTGCAATATTAAGAATACAGCACCAGACTTTCTGTTTTGTAGGTTAAGGTATTACTTCTAAGTCAAATTCCTTTTGTTAAGCTCCTTTACAATTATCTTGAGTTGGTAACTTTAAAAGCACAAAGATGTGATGATTATGTTCTCTTTATCATTGGCTGGATATATAATGATGCATAATCCAAAAACATTCTACGCCCATAAGAAGTACAGATAAATCAGATGCTATTGTTGAAATCTTTTCAGACTTCAGGTTCTTTGCTAGTATCAAATATATGCCTGACTAGGCACATTCTAAAGTTATCCTGTTATTATAAAAACACTGCCCTTTGTAATTGTATCTGATTTGGGGCATAGGAGATATTAGTGTTTTTACCTCAGACAAGTAAATATATTTTCAGGTATGTGTATGCCATGTAACTATACAATTAGAGACAGTTGTATAGATGGTAGTAGAAGCAGAGAGAGAAGAGGGATGTTCTTTTTGAGATTATGCAAAAGCTGCTTATATTTCTAAGGGTTAAGGTTCAGCTGACCTGCCATCTCCCTTATAGGTGAATATTTGCAACACAAAATCACTATCCTTTACTAATAAATGGGAATCTCTTTTTCTTACATGTTACTTCAGAATCCTTTTTTTTCTCCCAAACCGTCAGAAGCTTCTTCCCTCTCTTTTGTTTTCTCCCTTAGTCTTCACTTCATTAGAAATTCTGCTGGCCCAAATATAAACCCTGCTTCCCACATCTCTATATGTGACTTGTATGAAATTTGAGTGTAGTCTATAAGCTTTGGTGTTTGGGGTTTATTTTTTTCTTTCCACTTTGTCTTTCCTTTCAGATTTAGCAGTACAGCCTATACTCAGACCAGTAGTATAGAGTTTTCTAGAGAAATACATCGATTATCAGGAGTAAAGGGAGAATATTTAGCATAGCTTCTGCTCTGGCAATGTAAAACACATCATAGTCACTTACTGATTTAAGGCGTAAAGCACAAATAATCCCAAACATCAGAGAATCGAAGAGTCATTTTCATTTGGTTTCAGGAGACATTTTTCACCTCAACATGGGAATATAGATTATAGCAGCAACATGCTAAGCCCAGCAAGGAATAGGCGTGGAATCAGGAAGACCTAGGTTCAGGTCCCACCTCTGCCACTGTGCAACCCCTGGGTAAGTCACACAACTCCCTAGGACTGATCTACCAAGTCACAGAGGGGTCATAATGTGCATTAGTTGAAGGAGTTCCCTACATAAGGAAATCGTCCATCTTTTGAGTCTTTGTATTTTAGAATTTAGATCTGATATTCTGGGAATTTAAAGGGCTTCAAACCAAATAATAAGTCCCCTGTGCATAAGCCACTGTTACTAGAAAGTTCTTCAGTTTCATCATTCTGTCTTCCTCTTCCTGGTCCTCTTTATCTCTTTCTAATTTTCCAGGATAATTTGAGTTACACTTGTAGAAACAATTGTTTTTATTTTTAAAGCCAGAAAGGTTCAGTTGTAAGAACCCAAATATGGGCCGGAACCATCTGCCTCCTTGAAGGCCCTTCCAGCTTTTGTGGGGCCATAGACTAAGCCGGGGAAGTAGCAAGGTCACCAGAGGAGCTGAAGGCAGAGCAAAGAAAGCTGAGCCAGTCATTGGGCATTGACTTGTTACCTTTGGCTGGAGAATCCTTGCAAAAGCAGAGTCAGCATTATACTCTGTGGGACACAGTGAACAGCCCTTTGTGCCTAAATGAAAACTGTCAAATTCTTGGAAGATTCCACAAATAATCTTACTCTACCCATGTGGAAATGTTCCAGTGGTATAAAGTCTTGAGTTCTTCAACTGGCTTCCTTTGGCAATGCTACGGATTAATTTGATCTCTCTGACTTCGTCAATACAAAAGAAAATCATGTGCTACCTCAATCAGTGTGGCTTACCTAGTAAGCAAAAATGTACCAAAAATAAGTCACGTGTGTGACTCCACCATGGAGCTCTCGTCTTTGTATGCTAATGTTGGCCTTCAATAAATATCATTTGGTTAGCCTTATCCCTTAATTATGCTCTGTACGTTAAGAATCCAAAATTTCATTTGTGGGGGTCTCCCCTCTGCTAGCACAGATGACAATCCAACCCCAACACAAGCCTTACTAGATGTTTTCATAAATTATTGTACCCTCTTCTCCTTTCCTCCCTGCCCTGATGTATACAGTGGTCAACCTTCTGGCATTTTGTCTTTCAGTTTAGCTAGACTGGTCTCCAAACAGCAAGACACATAGTCTGTCTCTTGACCCATTCTTGGAGCCATTTTAGCTTGTTATAGCTAGAGCTTGGCTTCTAAGGCCTTCATCACATCGTGATAAAGCAGTAGGTCCTTAGGGATGCAGTTGTATTCTGCATTAAATATTTAATTCAGTTTGCTGATGCTTATAGATATCCTACAATAAAAATTTTTTTTTCACATTTTCTTTTCCTCTATCTCTCCTGTGTATTTTTTTTTACCCCCTTGTGCACAATTTAATGATAGCCTAACGTTTGGGTAATGCAGGACTTCACCATAAAATTAAAGGATTAATGTTACACAGCATATTTCAAACTTTGTTTTATTGTTAGAAGACCTCATAAAATATTGACTCAACAATTGCAAGCAATGGCAGTTTTGTAACCCTCGTGACCTGCCTTAGCGGCACATTTTGCCTCAGGATTGTATTTACCAGTGGTGTAGTGTATGTTCAGTTACAAGAACACACCCAGAAGGCTATATGGCATGGCCCTGGCAGTGCTACATATTGTATACTACTTTACTGTTATTCACTCCCTTTCTTAAAGGTGGCAATAGCATTTCTTCTCAGAAATCATGAATTTGCATGTGAAGAGAAGCAAAATTCAATTGGCCAAATGGTGTTTTTCAGGACCTATTCTGACCAATTCTAGGGTAGGCATCATGGGAAGTAGTAAGTATAAGACCTGTTTGTTGCACGGAAGTAGTAAGTATAAGACCTGTTTGTTGCACACAAAGATATTTCTCGTTTGGGGGAAGACACAAGAAAAAAATCAACCCCTCCCAATGTTTGAGTGGAAATGTGTGGGTCCCAAGTTCATATGCCATGTCCATTACATCATAGGTATTAGCTTGTACAGTTCACTCTTGGGAAGGAAGGGCTCCTGCTTCCTAGAATCCCTGTGATGTAAGGAGGATGAAATGGTAAACTAAAAGCAATTGGTGAATAGAGAAATGCACCTGGAAGAAACTTTCTCAAAGACAAAAGATCACCCTTCTCTCCAGTTCTCTAACATCCAATCGGAAAGAAAGAGAGAGCTGTCAGGAGTGGATTTGTTCTCGATCTCAGGCAGTAATATGCATGGCTTTTTTAAAAGGCTGTATAGTTAAGGGCTAGGTATAGAGACAATGGAATTTTTCTCAGGCTGCAGTAGGATGGCCTGAGGTAAAGTGCTAGGCCTCCACCTGTCTTACTGAGATGTAAAATGAGATAAGCATAAGGTTTATGTTGGCAGCATGTAAGAGAGCAATTTTCCAATGACAGGCATTCTAGGAGTACATTCGAGGTACTGAGAACTATTGTAGCCATCTATTGTCTGAGGCAGAGGAAAGAAAATGAAGGATAGTTAGACAGGAAACCTGAGAAACCAGTGCAGCAATATCACCCTGTCTCCGTGCTTCCTTCAGGTATCTTTAGGAAAGGCCAGGAGTGCAGCCTCAAGGCCACATGTGGCCCTCTAGGTCTTCAGGTGAAGCCTTTTGACTGAGTCCAAATTTTACAGAACAAATTCTTTTATTAAAGGGATTTGTTCTGTGAAGTTTGGATTCAAAGGGCTGCACTTGAGGACCTAGAGGGCCACATGTGACCTTGAGGTCAAAGCTTCCTGTCCCTGAGAAAGGCAGTAAATGGAAAACCAGTAGAAAAGCATTTGCTTTTCTGAGTGTTAAAGTTCAGCTGTGTTTACCAAAAAGGGAACTTTTTTTCTTTAGCTTGTGCTCCCTATGCCTCCAGTTATTATGATTCCTTTCAACTTAGGAAAAAAAAAACCTCATTTCTTTACTTTTTATCCTTTGGCCCCTGACTCTGACCTTGACTTTTTGACATGTGAATTCTATAACATTCTTGGGATCATTCTCCCTCTTCACCTCAAAACCTCTCTATACATCCAAAAAAAAAGTCTCCTTTTTGTCTCTCTGCCTCTTAATATTTCTCCTGCCTCCTTCAGAACCTTGCTCAATTATCTTTTCTCGCTGATTATCTTCTCTGCCTTCCAGAATGATTATTAATAGTTATATTCAATAGTGCATGTCATAAGCACTTAATACATTTTTGTTGCCTTGTAAGGCTTTCCCCCTTAGAGGAGATAGCACAGTACAGAAGAAAGAGTGGACTTAAGATCAGAAGATCTGGGTTTGAATCTTAGCTCAGCTCTTTGCTACCTCTTCTCTTGGGAAGTCACTTGATTATGTGGGCCTCAGTTTCCTCGTCGCTAAAATAAGGGGTAAGATATATCATCTCGTAAAACCCAAACTTGATACTAGCTAAATAAAGATAAAGGCTTCTTGGGGATGAAAAAAGAAAGACGGGGGGCCCCAATTATTTTTGGCCTTCTTTCTCTCCCAAGACTCTAGGTCCAAAATCATTATGCTATATAGCTTTAAGAGAGTTAAGCAACTTACTTAGTGACAACCAGCATGTATTGGAGTTGGGACTCAAACCCAGAATTTTCTGACTAAGACCAGCCTTCTAATCACTAGCCAAGCTGACCCTTGAAATCATAAAAAGCTTTGTAAATTTGAAGAATCTAGTCTCCTTGATAGAAATAGCCTGGGCCTAAAGGTGGGAATCACAAAGTTTATTGAATACTTCTTGTCTTCTTACTGACTCAGTAAATAAGCAACTTGCCTCTTTACCAGTTTTATATGCCCAATGGCAGAAGCCCAAAGCATACCATCATTTTTTGAACTATTCCCCCCCACACACAAATTATTGACTCTTCTGAACGTCCCTATTATTCTCAAGGGCACCACCATTCTCCCAGTTATCGACTACATATTATCTTCAACTCCTCACACTCACCCCCCACCACATATCCAGTCTGCTGCCAAGTCCTGTCCTGTCTTCTCAAAGTCTCTTGTAGCATCCCCTCCAATAGACACACCTACCACACTGATAAAGGCCGTCATCACCTCAAGCCTGCATGATTTAGCTTCTGATCAGTCTCTTTGCCTCAAGTCTTCCCTCACTACAATTCCACTCAGTTGCCTAAGTGTTCTGTCACACCCTTCTACCCCCACCCCCCAAACACAAACTCAGTAGACTCTAGTGGCTCTCTGGGGAAAAAAAGTAGAAAATCCTGTTTGGCTTTTAAAGTCCTTCATAATCTGGCCCACTTTTACGTTCACAATCTCTTTACAATTTGCTGTAGTTAGTCTATTATCTGGTGATACTGGCCTCCTTGTGCCTAGCACAAGACTTCCATCTCCCAACTGAGCACTGGATGTCCCTTCCTATGCCTGGATTCTAAATTTAGTAGTCAAATTGTATGAATCTTCTTCATTTCCTGTCTAAGGCGTCTGTATTGTTTTCTTCTCATATTTTGTTTCTCAAGGCTATTAGAGATTCAGCCTGCCCTAGAATTTAGGATAACCATCTAGCCAGGGCTCACAGTAATTGATTTACAAGCAAAAATAATAATAGGGACGATGTCCCCTCTTCATTCTCCAATCTAGTCTCCACCCCCTGGACAGCAAGGAGCATTCTGTGTTAGAGCCTGATGTTGCTCTTCAAAGATTTTAAGCCTACCTCAGGAGTGCCTTCTTTCCTTGCTGCTGCTTCTTGGCTCTTCTAGCTTCATTCAAGTCTCAGCTAAAAATCCTACCTTCTGCAACCAGTTTCCATTAAAGCTTGCACCTTCCTTCTTGAGATCACCTCCAATTTGTCCTTCATATAATTGCTTGTACGTAGTTGTTTGCAGTACACTTTTCCATTAACATGTGAGCTTCCTGAGGACAGGGTTTGTTTTTACCTTTTTTGGTATGCCTAGGCTTAGCACGGTGCTGTCATACAGTAAGCACTTAATAAATGTTTGTTTACGGTTGACTGACATTTATGAAGCACTTTACATTTATTCTCTCATTTGAGCTACAAATAGGTGTTTAAAAAAAAACAAACTGTGTGACTTTGGGCAAGTCAACCCCAATTGCCCTGCCTCCCCCCCCCAAAAAAAAAAGACTTCCCACCAACTTGCTACCTCCTCAAACTACTGCTTTATTTCTCACCTCTCCTTGCCTCTTCATCATGAATGGTTATTACTAAGATTCTTCCTTGGCTTTGGTCACCCATTCTCTATTGACACTGCCCTACTAAAGGTTAATGATGACTTGTTCTAAAAATTAAAGGGTATTTTTCCGAATTTTGGCCTCCTTGACTTCTCTGTAGCATTTAGTACTGTTGCCAACTGCCTCCTTAAAATTTTCCCCTTGGCTTCTGTGATTATCTTATACTATCCAAGCTCTTCTCCCTTTCTGACCATTCCTATCTTGTTCATTACTTCCTCTTCTTGCTCCTCCTGTATAGCTCTGCTCGTATGTTTTGTTCATGGACCTTTTCTATTCTATATATTCTCTCCCTTAGTGACTTCAGCTATCACTCCTGTGCAGATGATTCCCATATCTACATCTCCAGCCTAAACTTCTCTTCATAACTGCAGTCAGTCAACAGTTTCCACATTTCCAGCTTTGTCACATATCTCCATTTGGGTGCCTTGACACTTTTCACTCCACACATCTAAAATCAAACTCCATTTTCCCTTCTAAAACCAAATTTCATTTCTTTTCTTTTTCTGCTGTAACACTCCTGTTCTAGTTACTCAAGCCTGAATGTTGGAATCATCTTTGACTCCTCCTCCTTCCTGCCTGTCCTCCTGTCCTCATCCAAACTGCTGTCAAGCCCTATAGCTTCTAACCACCACAATTTCATTTTTATTGCCACTAGCTTAATTCCTCTCCTGAGCTAGTGCACTAGTTTCCTAGCTCCCTGCCTCCTAAAATCTACCTGTATTACAATGATCTGTACCTTACTTTATCTTTCCTATTGGACCAGATAGGAGAGCAGGGGCTTTAGCCTTTCTCCTCTTTAAAAATGGGTGACTTTTGCTCTTCCATCATATTTATTTCTGAATTTAACCATTTTCCCTCCCCCTCCCCCACAAACCTTGTCTGGTAGCACAGATCAAAAGAGGAAGGAAAAAAACAGTTCAGCAAAACTAACCAATACATTGACTGCTTCTGACAGTATATGCAGTAACCTTTCCCTAGCTCTAAGGGAAGAAGGTGCATTTCCTCAACTCTCTTCTAAGCTTGACCATTATAATTACAGTTTTCAGGTCATTTCATTGTTCTTTTCTTTTTACATCGTTGTTTTCCTAGTTCTGCTTAATTTCACTCTCGGATCAGATAAATCTTCCTATGTTTCTCTGAGTTCTTCTTTTCTTAAGTTCTTACAGTATAATAATACTTGTGTACCACAATTTGTTTAGTCATTGTCCAATCCATGGTCAGCCTCTTGGTTTAAGAACTTCATCTTATTTTGCACAAACCAGAATGCCTCACATACAGCAGTCACTCAGTTGCTAATTGTTTATTTAAAAGGGGAATTGTTTCCACGTTTCAGAGGATAGGATTTGTAGTTAGAAGTCTCAGTTTTGAATCTGGGTTCTACTACCTGCCCCCTGTGTCACCTTGGGCAAGTCACTTAAGGTCACTGAATCTCAATTCTCCTTATTTTACAGATGAGAGGTTGGACTTTATGACTAAGATAGTTTCCAGTTTAGATAAATCCTGCCACAGAAGCCCTATAATCTATAAAGCTGCAGAGATGAACCTTATTTTCTCCCTGATACAGCTTTCTTTCAAGTGTGTGCTTATGGAAGGATGAGGAGTCATACCTTGAGAGTTCAAAGTACCCTTTGAGATATAGTAACAAGGAGGAGGCTGAGCCTTGGAGAGAGAAAAGCATTTCATCTTCAATTCCCACCAAGAGAAAAAAAACACTCTTGTTGTTGTTTAGTCTTTTTTTTGGTTATATCTGACTCTTTGTGACTCCATTTGGGGTTTTCTCAGCAAAGATACTGGAATGGTTTGCTATTTCCTTCTCCAGCACATTTTACAGGTGAGGAAACTGAGGCATAAAGAGTTAAGTGACTTGCCCAGGGTCATACAGGTAATAAGAGTCTGAGGCTGGATTTTACTTCAAGAAGAAGAGTCTTTAGGGGCGGCCAGGTGGCTCAGCGAGTAAAAGCACCGGTTCCAGTGTCGGGATGACCTGGATCAAATCCGGGCTCAGATACTCAGCACCACACCCAGAAATAACTGGCAGTGTAACCTTGAGCAAGTTACTTAACCCCAATTGCTTTAAAAAAAAAAAAAAGAAGAAGAAGAGTCTTCATGACTTTTAGCAACCAGGAAACCTGAGTTCTAGTGCTAGATCAGACCAAGCAAATGGTGTGATTTTAGGCAACTCATTTCCTTTCTTCTGGCCTCAGATTCCTCATCTGTGATACAAGGGGATTGGTATAAATGATTTCAAAAATGCATTCATGATCTAAAACTCTAAATTTTGTCGCCAAGTTGTAGAGAAGTCATCTTCCTCATTCCCTATGTAAGTTTCTTCTTATGATTTCATTTCTCAAGGTTATTTATCCTGCCCCAGAATATATGGATCAGGATTCATAGGGACTAATCTATAAGCCCCTTGTACCTCTGACAGTAGTACCAAGGAACATTTTATGTTAGGACATGATTCCCTTCCATTACAGTAATCTCAAAAGATTAAAAGGTCACTACTTCGAAAGTTCCCAAATTCTTGCTTATAACTTGACAATTTCATGAGAGATATCAAAACCAATCCAGAAGCCTGTATTTCTATTTTCAGTTTATTAACTTCTTTTATGGTATTGTGTTTTACAAATTTACAACCCACTCTGCTCAATAGGTCTTTTTATTTGCTCTAGAAGTTGCTCTCAAATTCTGAGGGCTGCTGGTCCTAAAACCCCAGGATTTGATAAATAATCACATCTGGATTGGACTTTCTGGTTTGAAGAATGCTTTCCTCAGAACAGCCCTATGAAGTAAAGGGAGTGGCTACTCTTAATTTTTCACAGATCAGGACTCAAGATCTGGGACATTAAGTGACTTCCTCATGGTCACACTGTCAATAATGGTGGCAGGGTTAGTAATGACCAGACAGGTCTCTGGCCCCCAAGACCAGCACTTTTCCCATTAACACACTGACTCCCAGGGTCACTCTTCCCATATTCAAATGGATCTATGATCTCAATGACGAGGGCATTCCTTCTAGTCATCAAGATGAAAGCCAACATGCCTGTGCATCCTAAGCAGCTCTTGACCATGTCCTTCCATAAGTACACCAATGTACCAGGGGGCTGTCCTCCAGTCTTACTGACACTGTGAAGATAAGAATGGAGTCCATGGTTTCTCAAATACAACCAGCCCATATGCTTTTTCATATACATTTCTTTGACATCATTTATGCAGCTTCTCTGTTATGATCCCTTGTTTATAATGTACTGCATCCTGCTTCATGGCCCTGTTAGTGATCCCTATCCATATAACGTTATACATTCTAAACTTTCCTTCCCAACTATTAAGCCTTATTGTTTTTTAAAAGGTGATTCTCAAGGAAAAGGACCCACATGTACAAAAATATTTATAGCAGATCTTTAATTGGAAATTGAGGGAATGCCCATCAAGTGGGGAATGGCTGAACAAGCTGTGGTATATAAATGTAATGGAATACTATTGTTCTATAAGAAATGATGAGAGGAGGATTTCAGAAAAACCTAGAAAAACCAAAAGGTGATTCACCTTTAAAAGACCCTGAAAATTTTAGTTGTTCTTCTCTGTACTTTGCACTTCTCTGATCTGTCTTTGGGGTGGGGTAAGAATTGCATGTAGTTGGGTAGAGGGGTGCATGTCTATAGTCCCTGATGCCAGGGAGGCTGAGGCTGTGAGATTACTTGAGTTCAGGAATTCTAAGCTTCACTGGGGCTAAAGCTGATCAGGAGAGTCAGAATATGTCTGGAGCCTAGAGATGGGGTATCTTGTTCTTGGAACAGCCAAGAGGCCACCATCACTTGATCAAAGAGGAAGTGATGGGGCATAGGGTATAAGAAAACTGAAGACATAGGAGGGGGCTAAGTTATGAAGCATTCTGAATGACAAACAGCATTCTGTATTTGATCATGGAAGCAATAGTAGGGAGCCACTGCAGTTTAGTAAGTATGGGGGTAATATGGACTTGTGCTTTAGGAAAATCACCATAGGGGCTGGAAGATGGATTGGAGAGGGGAGAGACTCAAGGCAGGCAGCCCCACCAGCAAGCTTTTACAATAGTCTAGTTGTGAGTGATCAGGACCTACACTAGAGGGTGGCAGTGTCAGAGAAGAGAAGGGGGGTATAATGAGAGATGTTGCCAAAGTGAAATCAATAGACCAGATTAAGTTATTTAATCTGTTTGCCTCAGTTTCCTCCAGTGTAAAGTGGGGATAATAACAGCACCTACTTCATAGGGTTGGTGGGAGGATCAAATGAGTTAATATTTGTAAAGCACTTAACACAACTTCTAGCACATAGTAGGTACTATGTAAATGCATATTCCCTTCCTTCTCAATATGCATGCTAACAAACTTTACTTATTTACAAAGTGTTGGCTTATTGATAAGATCAGAAATCATTCTTGAAAATGATTCCATATAAAAAAAAAAACTGGCTGGTAAAGTTAGATGAAGGGAGTGGCAAACCCTAAAGCAAAGCACTTGTGGAAACTAGCCTAAAAATGTCCAAGTCTGCATCTTATATTCATGACTCAGTTTTCCCCAAACTTGACTTCCGCCTTATGAAACTCAAAACTTTATCTGAAATTAAGAAAAAAACCAGAGACCGTGAAGCTGCCACCTTTGCCACATGGCAAGGCAATATCTTCCTGACCTGTCTGCTGAAGGGAGCAATCTTTAATAAAAGATCATTATCCATGATAATTCAGATTCAGATTGACTGTGCTCTGCCTCCTTTTAGCATCTTCCACTCCCACATTCCCACATGTCTCTTTCTATCATATGGTTTCTACTATTTTGGTCCAAATCAGAACCTGCTATCTTGCCTTGGTTCAGACTATAGAGAATGCCATTGTTTCTATGCACTAAGAAAAACATTCATGATCCCAGGATCCTAGTCTGATTTCTAGCAGAAATCACTTCCATAGTTTCATCTGTAGTCTACAAAGTCAGACAACTAGCAGAAATGGGAAAGGGGAAATAGGTAGAAGGAAAGAGATGGATGGATGCTAGTTCATTTCTCTCCGTAACCTTAAAGTAGTGTTAGAATATTACAATATCTGCATTATTTTAGGATTATAATCTTCCCATTTCACATTGAACTCTGATATCTCACAAGGACTTGGAAATTAGATTAGCACCTCTTTTGCATATAATCCTAGAATGATCCTGGGCCAGCACCAGTCATCTTGACCTTTGTCTTGCCACTGGACTCTGATGACTCTGGAGGAGAGGGCAAGGTTGATGACTTTAGGAAGCTCTGCCATAACAACAACAACAATAGAGTGGAAGAACATCTAATCCAACCTGTGCCCAGGGGACAAATGCCTTTTATAACATCCAGGACAAGTGTTTGTCCAATTTGGCTTGAACACCTCTAGTGATGGGGCTCTAAGACTGCTTCATGAGATGACCAAATCCAGTTTCAGACAGCTCTAAGTATTAGGAAGGTGTTAGTAGGCTGAACTGAAATCTTTCCTGACATTTTTACTCATTAATCCTAGTTCTTCCTCAGGAGTCAAGCAGAATAAACATAATTTCACCTATTCACACCAATACTTGAGGCCCATTAAGGAGCAGGGAAGGTCTTCAAATTCCCTAGGCCTATTAAGGGGCAGGGAAAATCATCAAATTCCCTTACCATTACACCCAGGAAGTCCTTCTGGATATGCTCTAGTTTGTCATTGGCTCTTAAAATATCTCTCAACATTCCAGATGTGGTCTGACTGGCACAGAGTACAATGAGGTTACCATCTTCCTCGTTCTAGATATTGTACTTCAAGTAATTCAAATATTCAAAATTTGCACAAAAGCCAACTGTCCCATCTAATATGAGAAGCAGCATCAGTATTATTCCATATACCAGAACATGACCTTCTGCACACTTTCAAGAGGCAAATAAGATTCTGTATTTCTGTTTTAATCTGATGGCTCAGTTGGATATTAAATAATTCCCAATGTATTTTCTGGTCTCTCAAGAAGAAATTCTCAAAGTATAATGGGTAATATAGAATAATGTTTTTAGCTCCAAAATGCTAAATAATATTCACTGAATTCTTCTCAATGTACTAGGCTCATTGCACAACAGTGTAGAAACAAAATTGTATGGAATCATGTCTTCACAATATTGTATTTGTGAAGTTGATTTCTTTTTAACCTAAAGGGAGAACTTTGCCACTTATTTATTGGGGGGGGGCAGTTGGGGTTTAGTGACTTGCCTAAGGTCACACAGCTAATTTTTGTGTTAAGTGTCTGAGGCCAGATTTGAACTCAGGTCCTCCTGAATCCAGGGCCAGTGCTCTATTCACTGCATCACCTAGCCATCCCCCAACAAACTTCTTTAGCTGCTTTTGCCGTACAGAGCTCAGCACTGAAAGGACTTTGTCTTTTAATGCATTGGTAAATCCTGAGTGGTCTTTTGGTTATCCCCCTGCCTGTGATAGAGGCAAAAGGGTTGGGTGCTGTATCTGTTAAAAAACCAAAACCACAAACAACCTTCTAGCCTAAGTTTGTTGCCTGAGACTTTCTAGAGAAGAAAGAAGTGAGCTCTTGGCTTTGAGTCAAGCAAGGGGGCTGGGGAATGAGCAGCACTCTTCTGTTCCTCACCCCTCCATATGGACTCAACTATGTGAACTTGTGCTTAGGCCCCTGCATGTCTTTTCAGTTTGGGGTTTCCTTTCCTGAGTAGGGGAACAGATTGCAGGCAACCTTGTGAATCTGAAAGGTCTTGGATCTAAGAAGAGCCATAGTTAGCTGAGGATGCATGAACAATTGGTAGCAGCAAATGAAGAATCAACTGACTGTGAACAGCTAGTTTAGAAGAGGTCAGGATTCAGAGAGGAGAAATAGGGTAGAGCCAAGCTCTCTGCATATGCAAAATGACATCAGAAATCCCACAAACTGCTTTACATTCACAGTGAAGCTTAGATAACATCCTCCACATAAACTGTGCCAGTAGTTAAAAGTTTGTGAATCATATTGTATTAATATGTACTTCTTGTGAACTGGGTTATTTTTTTTTACTTTTTGCTGTGTGTGTGTGTGTGTGTGTGTGTGTGTGTGTGTGTAAGAATAAATGACTTGTCCCTTAATGCATTAATATTGTACACTGAGTACTTTTTTTACCCCTTCTCCCCACAACTTCATTTCCCTAGGGCACCAGGATGTTTGAGGAACAAGCCAATTGCAGTGAGCCAATTATGAGCCAATGAACAGAAGAAAACGGAACCTGCTCTCACCAGAGGTCAGCTGTACACCTAGCTACATATGGAACAGGGGATATTAGGGCATTCCAGCCCCTATGGGCAATGCTAGATTACCACCTAAAAAGGGATTAGTTTTACCTAAAAGGCAACAAAGCTGTCCCTAGGATCTGAATGACCTCTGCTTCCCTGTTGGGCATCTTGGTCAACTAAGGAATTGAAAGTCCCACCTACATGGAGTTAAGGCCACTCTAGATGTCTAAAGACCGCAAGAGTTACCTTGCCAATCAAATATATTTCCATATGGAAGGAAGGACAATGTGAAAGAAATGTCATTGTATCCTTGTTGCAATAGCCTCACTGTTTTTGGGCAAATAAACCTTCTATTGTTACATGATTTTTAAGTACCTCAAGTGAAACTAAGATAATTGGGTGCTGGCATTAGGGTGTCACCAGTAGCTGAGATGAGATGGCGTCATGGCTCACATCCTGTTTGGGAGGGCACAAGGGCTGGATAATCAAGTGCAGATACTTTGTGGAATCCAGTCACTAGAGCCCTTCTGATCACATACTACAGGAGTCCTCTCAATGGGATGGGGAGCAGTCTCCACCTCACACTGAATGATTAAGTTCAGTAGGGGCTGGATGTTGTGGGGAAGGATGGTCAAGAAACCCCAAGTCCAGCATTCTCTAGTGGTTGTTGGAGGTTGATGGAGAGAATAATAAGACTGAACTTCTTAAAGTGCAAGTCTGAGACGTCATCCCCCTCTTTAATAAGCTGTAGTGATTCCTTGTTACCTCCAGGATCAAAGATAAGATCCTCTGTTTGAACTTCAAAGCCCTTTATAACCTGGCCCTCTCCTATTTTTCCAGTCTTTTTATCCCTTATCACTACTCTGCAATCTGTTAACACTGGCCTCTTTGCTATTCTTCACACAAGACAATTACTCTTCTGACCATGGGCATTTTCACTGGCTGTCCTCTATACTTGGAATTCTTTCCCTCATTTCCAGTTCCCAAATTCCCTGACTTTCTTCAAAGCCCAGATAAAATTCCACCTTCTACGAGGAACCTTTCTCAACCCCACCTTCCCTCAGTTAATTACTGCCAGTCTGTCCAACATGGGTATATTATCTTTTGTAGATAGCTGTTTATGTGTTGTCTCCCCTATTAGATTGAGAGTTCCTTGAGAGTAAGGACTGTCTTTGACCTTTTTTTGTGTCCCCAGTGTCTTAGCACAGTGTCTATCACACTGCAAACACTTAATAAATGCTTTTTCACTGACTGAAAGTGAACTGGCTTGGTTCATTCAGCAGTTTGAGACAGTTTTAGGGACCATGTAATGAAAGCCAAGAGGGAGGAAAATGGAGCTAGTGTGTGCAGGTGAAGGAATACTTTCCTAATGGGACTAGAAACCCACCATATAATCTTTGACTCAGAGGTTCTGTTTTCAGAAATCCCAATTCCTCTGAGATTAGAAATATGAGAAAGGAGGAGTAAAGAATATGAGGAAGAGACTTAGGGATTTCCACTGGTGGCAAAAATTCCCTAGAAATTTCTTAAGACTGCTTCCAGCAGGAGGGTTTTTCGCCTCCCCTAAGGAAGCAGGGGTTTGGCAGGCCTTCTCCACCAAGGAACTGGAGGGGTTGCAGAAATTCAAAAAGATATCTGATGAGTCACCAGAGCAATAGCTCCTGAGGGTTTGGTCTAACAAAGACAGGGCTGAGATGCTTTCCAGAGCCAAGTGCCATAGGTTGGGAAAGCCCTCTGAGGATTTTTGTTTATATTCAGGTAACTTTATTAGAGCCTCTGGTTGGGGACTATCATCCTCTCTCACTTTCTAGGTGGTTGAGATAGGGAGTAATTCATACATGGCCCCATAAAGATGATGAATTCACATCATAGCCAGCTCCCTATTGGAATCTGCATGAAATGGGGTGAAGTTCTTAAAGGAAACAGGTTTGAGAGACTGGATTCATGCCCTCCCAAACACCCACAGCCTGTCACACCCTATGATTAGTCTGTTTTCTGGGTAGAGCCCCACCAGAATAGCTTTGGACTTCAGCTATGGATCTTCCTGCCATACAACTATACAAGTGTGGGTTGATCAATTGATGAAATTTAAGGTCAGGACAGGAGGTCAGAGCAGTTGTGGCCTTGACAAATTCTGCTGTCAGTGTGACTAGGACAGTATTGTCCTGTTAGGTGAGTTAAGGGCAATGACACCCTCTGCAATATGACATATGTGATGGTACCATGAGTGTTTAATTCATATTAAGTGATAATGAAAAACAAAAAAGCTAAAACATGACCTGAAATTTATTTCATAAAGTCAAAATGACATTTATCTATCATTTTATAGTTACAATATGTTTTCATATCCATGCGCTCACTTCATCCTCTCAAAAACCTTGAGAGTTAGGTAGAGCAGATATACCTATTTTACAGAAGAGGAAATTGAGACTCACATAGGTAAAGTGATTTGCTCGAGGTGGTACAGCAAGTCCCAAAGCCAGAATGGAACTGCTGGTTTTCTGACTCTGAATTCAATGTTATTTCCATTACATCACAGAGTGTCTGTGATGGTTTCTGTCAGGCGGTAAGGAAAGTGAAGATATAACCAGAAAAACAAAGTTTTCCAAATGGAACTGAAATGAATTATACTCCTTGTCCCAATAGGTACCTAGGAACTGGTGAAGGAGTAGTTAATATTTTGATCTGGTTTAACTTTCCAGCCTCCTTATCGTAGTCCACTTGCCTTTGCAAGATGAAACGTTAGGGTAAAAGTTACCATGAATAATATAAAATATAAAGTGCTTTAATGGTTATGTTTATATATTTATATACACATCCATGTATATGTATATACACACATAACACATATACATATGTGTATTTAGACATATATACATGCATACACATAGATTTGTATATAGATATAAAATAGTTATATGTACATACAAATACAGATATACACACATGCATACATACATTCCTTTGATCTTCACAAGACAGCCTTGTTAGGTTATCTCCATTTTATAGATGAAGTAACAAGAGTATTAGAGAGGCTGACTTACTCGGAAACACACAAGACTGAGTGAGGTCTTTTCCTTTTTTATGCTGTTAATGATCCTGCCATTGAGTAACTAAAATTCCTTACCTAGACTTCACATAGCACTTAAGTTGGTGCTTCTGCTACAGGTACGTCATGTATTATTTTGTATTATAGCTAGATCTGTGTCATAATCCTAAATTCCACAACTCTTGTCTAAAGTTTCTTCTTTCCTGCTCTTAGTGTTATTTATGCATGTAAGTAGTACTTGGAAAATGTTCTATGAATTCATCAATCAGTGAGTGAAGCCGTGCTGGGGAAGGGAGGGAGGGCTAGTGGTAATTACTGCTACTACCGTGTCAGCAGGGTACTTACTAAAACCATGATGACTAGTAACTAGGTGATCATGAGAATGAAGGTTGGCTAGCTTCCTAAGATGCAGAAGCAGGGAGCTGAACAGATGCTGGTCTTAGAGAGGAAGAGTTCCAGGTGGATTCCGATGCAAGGGGATGGGGACCTTCCCAAGCCACCTGCCCGGCGACAAAGTTGGGCCGTCCGCTGCGAGGCCAATTGGAGGAGGACTCGGGACGCACCTGTGCCGACGTCATGACGCCAGAGAACCGCCCCGGCCAATGGGCGGTCGGCACCGGGGCTGGGGCCGCGTGCATTGCTGCGGGCGGAGTCGGCGCTCGAGTTGACTCTAGACTGTGAGGCGCGCTTGGCTTCGGGAGTCGCCTTCTGGTCCTCTTGCTCTCCCAAGTCAGTTTCGCTCCCTCTCCCCTCCCCCGCGCCTCCTCCTCTCGGCCTCCTTCCTCCTCCTCCCGGCTCCGCACCCGGATGGCGCCGGCCTCGCTCTAGCCGGGAGCGCCTGCGCAGTCCTGCGGCCTGGGGTGGGGGTGCGGAGCGCGGCTGCCGGAGCCGCAGGTTTCCTGCCCCACTTCCTTCTCGCCCTCCCGGTGCGTCGGCTCTCTCGGCCGGCGGGATGGCGGCGCTGGGGAGCCGTCGGGGGTCTCCTCAGCCGTTGCTCCTGCCGCCGCCGGCGCCGCTGCTGCTGCTGTTGCTCCTGCTGACCCCGCTTGGGATCCGAGCCGTGCCCGAGGAAGACGCCGGCAGCCGGAACAAGGAGCCTCCGGCACCTCCTCAGCAGCTGCAGCCGCAGCCGGCAGAGGCTCAGGGGCCCGAGGCTGCCCGCGCCGAGGTGAGGCTGGGGCCTGCCCACGGCTGGGCCGGGCTGGGGGCGCTCAGATCCCCCCACCCCGGAGAGGGGAGGCGGGAGGGGCGCCTCTGCGGCCTAGGAGTGGGGGCAGTCGGTACTCCCCCCTCCCCGGGTGTCTGTCCCTTGGCAGCTGGGGGTCCTGCTTCCCTGGGGATCGGTGTGCGCCCTCTGCTCCCCCGCACTCACCTGGGCATGTCTTGATGGGGGGTGCCCAGGTGAAGGAGGGGGAGGCGCCTGGGATGCTGTCGGGGAGCAGCAGGAAGGGGCTAGTGGTATGTGGTGGGGGGGAATGTCCGGGAAGGGGGACGTGAGGGCGGCGTTTTCTCGGCTGGAGAGCCCTACATACTCCGCTCAGCTCTTTTAACGGAGGAGCAGAACTTTAGTCTTGTTTGGCTTCTGGACTGAGATCCTCGCCCCGGCCGTCCTTAAGTTTGCGCCTGCCCTGACTTCCGAGGTCCCCGCCGGCATCCCGGGCGCACGCGTGCCTACCGTGTACGTGTGCAGAGCCGGAGCTAGACTGGCAGCGGGACCGCCTAGAGATCCTTGGTGGGAATCAGGACTTTGGGAACTCGGCAAGAGCTGGTTTAACCCCAGGTGCGGCGGCCTTAGGCTGCAAAACTCCAGTCGTTTACTCAGATTCGTGACTTTTCTGATCTTGACCATTTAAAATAAAAGGGCATAACCTAATTAAATGGAAAGTTACTGCCATGCTTATGTTAATGGCACTATCGCTTGTTGTCCGCGTTTGGAAAGTTTTCAGACTTCTCTGTCCTTCTCTGAACATCTGTTACAGGTACTTGAGGCCTCCTAGGTCCCTTTTTTGCCCTCTCCCCCCACCTCCCACCCATTCCCTAATTTAGGTATGTCTGTACCACCTCCCCCGTGCCGTTAAAATAGTGTCCTAACAAATTAAGCAGCCTGTGCCCACCCTTCAGTCCATCTGTTGCCAGATTCCTAAAGGTCAGCTCTCGATCCGATCATTCTTCCACTCAGAAATCTTCACTGATTCCTTGCTAAATAAAGTTCAGATTCTTCAGCCTGGCATTCAAGGCCCTCTGCAGGCCCTGTCACTGTATATCTCCAAGACATATTTCGACTCTGCCCATTTGTACACTGTGCCTTGTGTATCCAGAATTTTCAGATTGCTGCTCTTTTTACCTAGAATACACTTCTCTAATTTCCATAACACGTCCTTCCCCAAATCTTTACTTATTAAAAATCTACCTATTTTTCATTAGATTTTGAGCTTTTTAACTTTTTGTATTTATAGTGCTTAGCATAGTGCCTTGGCATATAGTGGGGGCTTAGTAAATGTGTACTAACTTTCTGGGGCCTACTTAAATGCCACCTCTTCCATGAAGCCTTTCCTAAAATTTATACAGGCAGAAGTGAACTCTTACCTATCTAAACTCAGAAAATTGTTAAAGCTTCCCATACCTACTGCTACTACTAACACCCCCCCCCCCCAAAAAAAAAGAAAAATTGAGATCCCAACCGGACTAAATCACTAAGTCAACTCATTTGGTAGCACTGGAACTAGAACCCAATCTTTCTCTGTTCCTTGTTCTATACTGAGATGATCAAGGCCATACAACATTAGCTCTTTCAACTCAAGTCTTCCATAGCTAAGAAATTTTGTCCATTATTTCAGTCTCACCCTTTCCTATCTTAGGGGAAGAGGTGGTCTTTTACCATAGCTAGCTGCTCCTTCTACCTCCCTTCAGTCTTACCTCAAGTCCCCAGTTTCTTCTTTTCTTCTATCTACAAATATGCTCCAGTCTCTCTTATCTTAAACTCCTTCAGCCTTTCAAACAGTTGAATATGCCATCCCTTCTCCTTCCTTCAGACTCAAACTTTGGTGACATCTGTATTGGCTGCTTCCAGTTCTTTAATATCTATTCACTCTTTAGCTCTTTCTAATCTGTCTTCTCCTCACTGCTTGACTGAAAATGACCATTTAAAATTTGCCAGTAACCTATTTAACCAAACCAGTCCTTTTTTTTCTACTTCTCTGTTGCAGTTGATTCTTGACTGCTTTTCCCTTTTTATGTTCTCTTCCCTTGTTTGTCATAACCTAAGGCTCTTTTCTATCCTCTTCTACTGCAGAATCAATTGTAAGTAATGGGGAGGTGGAGGAGGGGACAGAGAGAGACACCTTCCTTACCCCTCCCCATACATACCATTCTATTGCCTGCCTCTGGGCCTTTGTCCAGGCTCTCCATCCCTTCCTTAGAATGCCCTTCCTCCTCACTTCTGCCCCTTAAAATTCCCCATTCCATTTAAGGCTCTGCTCAAGTACTTCCTACAGAAGAATTTTTCTAGGCCCCCCCCCCCCGATTTATTAATTTACTTTGTATATATTTTGTATTGTGTATATATCCCCACTCCCAAGTAAAAGATGAACTCTTTGAGGATAAAGACTGTATCCTATCACAATACTTGTTACTTAGTAGCCACCTAATATAAATATTCATTGAATTAAGTTTAAAAGTGAAGGACTAGAGAGATATAATATAATTCATCCCAAGATCCTTCAGCTAATTAATAGAAAACTGGGACTAGAATCTGCTTCCTTTTTAAGGGCTCTTTCCATGGTACTGTACTACTTAATAGTCAGGCACTCAATAAATAGCTGTTGGATGAATGAAATCATTTCTGCTTTAGATTTGAGTCATTATCTACTTGGAGAAACTAAACATAAAATTAACCTTATATGGAAAAGTCAGTTTTTGTTGTAGTACTTTGCTGGTATTAAAAAAAAATCTTTGGGATACAGTAGTTCAAACCCAGGAATCGAACTAATCACTACTGAACATTGTAGACAAAACCAAAATTTTAACCAGCACGTTGAATCAATGAGAAGAAAATTTAGTCTCATTTGATTTTTATATATGTTGATAACAATACTCCTTGGGTTCTCAAAAAACTTGGAGTGATTTGCTTGCAAAATGAAGTTCCTACAGGTCCAAGGAATACCAGAATATTTTCTTATTAAACATAGCTGAAGGACATATAATTTGAAAAGAATGGTTCTAGTCCACAATAAATTAACTGTAGCAGCACTTAGCACATTTCTGTCTCTTCTTTAATTCTGGCTTTCCACTTTCTGAGGACTAGGAACTGTTGCAGAGTTATATCCTTTTGGAAAAACTTGTCATTTCTGATAGATTAGAACTAAAGTGTTTAGTGGTGCTGGGAGCCTTCAGCCTCTAGGTCCTCAAGTGCAGCCCTTTGACTGATGCCAAACTCCATAGAACAAATCCCCTTAATAAAAGGATTGGTTCTGTAAAGCCTGGCTGCACCCAAGGACCTAGAAGGCCACATGTGGTCTGGAGGCCAAAGGTTCCCCACTCCTGGTTGTCTCGTAAACTATTAGTTGTCTGTGTAACATTTAGTTGTTTGGTTTAAGTTTACAACTAATCAGTTGTAATTTTGAAATAACAACAATACTTACTATCTTTGAAACTTTTAAAGAATAATGTTTACCTCAATATTTATGAGTTAGAAATGGGGTTAATTGGCATGTGGTTGATAAGAAAATAATGTGCAACATGACTTAAATGGAAATGTGTTTTCCATAACTGTACAGGTATACCCTAATTGCTTGCCTTCTCCATGAGGGAATTGGGGATAGGAGGGAAAGAATTTGAAACTCAAAATTTTAAAAAGTATTATTTTTACATGTAAGTGGGAAAAAAAAGATTTTTTTTAAAGGAAAATAATGTCCAATACCCTTAAGTCACATCGGTAGAACTGAAACCAGAGTCCAGGTATCCTGTCTCCTATAAAAATTATTTTAAGGATAAGCCATCTTTTTTATTTTTAACTGGAAAAGAGAAGAGATGTATCTTTTGAGACTTTAGCAGGTTTTTCCACAGTATTTTTTAGATGGAAATTTATCCTAATTTCTTCTCTATTTTAAAATAACACTTCTGTTTTAAAATTACTTGTTAATTTGCTACCAATTAAATTACTTACATTTATTGTTACATCATCAATTTCACATTATTTTTCTCCATTGCTATATGTGTGTTTTGTGCCCTAAAAGTATCATGGTTTTTTTTAAATCACTTAGAATGCCAAAACTGTTAATGTCATTAAATATTCCCCTTGCCTATGGTATAGGTTGTGAAATATCTGAAAGCTATTTCATCTTGGTAATTTGCTTGCAAAAAGTATACAGTATATCATTTTATTTTTTTATTTTTTAAGCAATCAGGGTTAAGTAACTTGCTCAAGGTTACATGGCCAGGTGTTTCTGGGTGGGTGCTAAGTGTCTGAGTCCGGATTCGATCCCCGGGTGATCCCTACACTGGAGCCGGTGCTCTTACTCGCTGTGCTACCTGGCCGCTGTGTTACCTGGCCGCCCCAGTATATCATTTTAGATAGTGAGATACTTAAACTGAACTTTTCTTACCAAAGTTGAATATAGATTTCTGTGCTTAAATACGTTGGTAGTTATTTTTACATCTATTTCAGTGTACATTTAAAGATACCTTGTGCCTCAAGGATCAAGTAATTTTTCTGGTGAGAGTACTGACAAAAATTACAACCCATTTACAACTTATTTTTTTATTTTATTTTTATTTTATTCTTATTTTTTAATTTTTTTTAGCTTTTCTTCAGTTTAGAACTTGCTAGAGTAGAAACAATAGAGCAGGAACAGCAGCAACTGTAATAATAATAGCAATGATCCCAATGACAAGAGAATTGCACCAGAAGTCAGAAGACTTGGATGAATATCTTGGTTTTGCCACTAGCTTGACTGTATGCAACCTTTTAAAATCACTTCTTCACTTTCATTCTTCATTAACTAATTTTTTTTTTAAATAATTTTTATATATTCTGTTTTTTTAAAATTACCAAAATGCCTCCAATTACAATTCAGTGTGCCTGCACCCCACTGTCACAGACTACTTTGAGAAGAGCAAAAGCTTTGAGGTGTGGGGTGATGGTCCCAATGGACTCATCTGGATAAACAAAAAAAGGGGAGGAAAACCGAGCGAAATTGATCAGTACTGTGTTAAGTTTTGAAAGTGTGCGGTGCACCACATTTGTAGAGCTACTACATCTGCAAAATGGTGTGTTCTCATCTCCTCTTTGGGTTACAAATTTTCTTCCCATTTTTACCCTACCCACCTCCCCAAAATAGTGGTCCCCCAGCATATCCCCTCCTCTTATTTCCCAATTACATGTAAAATAGTATTAATAATAATATATATGTATATATATATATATTTTTAAACATTTGGTTTTAAAACTTTGAATTCCAGATTCATTCCTTTCTTCCCTTGTCACCACCCTTACTGGGAAAATAAGCAATTCAATATAGGTTGTACATGTGTAGCTAATGCAAAACATTACCATAGTAGATATATTGTAGAAGACTGATTATATTTCCTCCCTCCTATCCCATCTCCCACTTGATCTATTCTCTACTTTGGTCTTGTCCCTTTTCAAAAGTGAGTTCTTCCAACTTCCCTCCCCCCAGCCTGCCCTCCCTTCCATCATCCCCCCTCTCATCCCCTTCCCCCCTACTCTTCTGCAGAGTGAGATACCCTATTTAGTGTGTATGTCATTCCCTCCCTGAGCCAAATTCAATGAGTATAAGGTTGACCCATTCCCTTATGCCTTCCTGTTCTTCCCCTCCATTGTACCCATTTCCCCTTGCCTCTTCTATATGAGATAGTTTGCCCCATTCTGTCTCTCCCCATCTCCTCTCATTATATTCCTCTCTCACCTCTTAATTTCACCTTTTAAGTATCATCTCTTCCTATTAAATTGGTCCTGTGCCCTATATCTATGTATACCTGTAAACATATATATGTATATATATACACATTCATATATGTAATCATATGCCTATATACCCTCCAATAAAAACTATATATATTTCTATTCTCTTCAAGTATTTTCATACTGAGAAAAGTTTACAGTTATCGTTTCTCCATGTAGGAATGTAAATACTTCAACTTTGATAAGTTCCTTATGATTTCTTTTCCCTGTTTACCTTCTCATGCTTCTCTTGCTTCTTGTATCTTAATGTCAAATTTTCTATTCAGCTCTGGTTTTTTCTTCAAGAATACTTGAAAGTCCTATATTCTACTGAATGACCATATTTTCCCCTGAAATATGATACTCAGTTTTGCTGGGTAGGTGATTCTTGGTTTTAATCCCAGCTCCTTTGCCCTCTGGAATATCATATTCCAGGCCCTTCGATCCCTCAGTGTAGAAGCTGCCAGCTCCTGTGTTATCCTGATTTGTATTTCCACAATATTCAAATTGTTTCTTCCTGGCTGCTTGTAATATTCTCTCCTTGATCTGGGAATTCTGGAACCTGGCTATAATATTCCTAGGAGTTTTCTTTTTGGGATCTTTTTCAGGAGGTGATTGGTGGATTCTTTCAACCTCTTATTTTGCCTTCTGGTTCTAAAACATCAGGGCAGTTTTCCTTGAGAATTTCTTGGAGGATGATTCCTAGGTTCTTTCTTTGATCATGGCTGTCAGGTAGTCCAATAATTTTTAAATTATCTCTCCTGGATCTGTTTTCCAGGTCAGCAGTTTTTCCCATGAGATATTTCACATTGCCTTGTATTCTTTCATTTGTTTGGGTCTGTTTAACAGCATCTTGATTTCTCCTCAAGTCACTAGCTTCCCTTTGCTCCATCGTAAATCTGAAGGAATGATTCTCCTCAGTGAGCTTTTGAGATTCTTTTTCCATCTGGCAAATTCAGCTTTTTAAGGCATTCCTCTCCTCATTGCCTTTTTGAGCTTCTTTTGCCATTTGAGTTAGTCTGTTTTTTAAGGTGTTATTTTCCTCAGTCAAGCTGTTGACTATCATTTTGTAATTTTCTTGCATCGTTCTCATTTCTCTTCCCAATTTTTCCTCCTCTTCTCTTATCTGCTTCTTAAGGTCCTCTATGGCCTGTAACCAGCTCGTATTTTCCTTTGAAGCTTTTGGTGCAGCAGTTCTGACTTCACTGTCTTCCTCCTGTTCCATGCTTTGTTCCTTTTTGTCCCCAAAATAGGAGTCTAATGTTGGATTCTTCTGTTTGTTTTGCTTCCTTTGCCTGGTCATGTTGCCACTCAATTACTTGACTTTTGGGCTTTTTGCCACAGTAGGACTCTGCCACCAGACAGGGGAGCTTCCGTCCCAAATGCTGGGGTTTTCTCAGCTGCCGGAGGTATTAGTTGGGTGTCCTCTGAACCCTCCACACACTCTGGCAAGCTGGTCACACACCCCAGGACCTCCACCCTAGACTGCAGTCCAGATCCAAGCAGGTTAAAGCAAGAGTAATTACCCCTCAGACTGGCTGCTTGGTCCCCCTACAGTCTGTAGACCAGGAGCTGAAGCTGCAACGTGGCGCTGGCTGTGCCGAGACAGCTCAGCCTGGAGGCAAAAGCCAGTGCTCTCCCAACTACTGGTCCCAAAGTCCACACTGCACTGACCTCTCACTTTGTCCTTAGCATCTATGTGTTGATAATTCTGGACTGCCACAGCTGCTGGTGATCTGGAGTCCCTCCAGCCTGGGGCTGGTTAGGCCTGCCCTGGGGTCTCAGACTGGCCTGGGCTCAGCTCCCAGAGCGCTGAGCTGGCAGCTTGTTGCCGGCCTGCCGGTCTGTCTTCAGTGGGAGGTTAGCTTCTCTATGTTATTTTGTGGGTTCTGCAGCTCCAAAGTTTGTTCAGAGTCCCCTTTTACATGAATTGGGGAAGGTGGAACCTGGAGCCCTGCAGAAGTCCTGTTTCTATTCTGCCATCTTGACTCCGCCCCATTTACAACTTAATAAATGGTCCTTAAGGGTTGTTGCCAAAAAATTCATCACTCTGAAGCTAGCCTGGTGATAAGCCTATCTGAATTAGGCTATGCCCCTGGGAAGTAGACCCATGGCTCTGGTACTGGGAGTCCTTTGATTTTGTTTATAGGTTTATCTTTTGTTGGCATTGCCTTCAAAAAACCTGAATTGGTTCTGTTCTAGATTTAGATACTGGAGAAGTACTTAAGTGGAGTTTATTTTGTTGTTGTTGTTTTTTTTTTCCTTTGCTTTGTGGAGGGAGAAGGCAGGGCAGTTGGGGTTAAATGACTTGCCCGAGGTCACATGGCTAGTGAGTGTTAAGTGTCTGAGGTCATATTTGAACTCAGGTCCTCCTGACTCCAGGGCTGGTGCTCTATTCACTTCGCCACCTAGTGGTCCGGTAAGTGGAGATTCTCATTTGTGTGATAGACAGTCAAGTTTAGTGTTGGAACAATTTGGGCAAGTCTGTTACTTTGTAATTTATATAGAATTCTGTTTCCTTTTCCCGTGTTTTCCCAATGAATGCCTCTAAATGTCTAGCTGGCTTAATGAAAAACTTAATGAAAGTTGAGATTTATTCTTAGTTGCCCTGGGATGGAGGAGTTTGACTCATTGAGGGGAGGAGGAGGAGTGAGCAGGGAGAAGAGTAGGATACTTAGTTATGCTACTTTTCATCTGTGTGCCATTGGGCAAGTCACTTTCCTCATCTTCAAAATGAATTGAATGAACTAGATGATTTTAAAGATTCCTTTCCTATTTATAGCCAGGGGGCCTATGAATCCTGTAAACTGAGCAAGAGTAGGGTGAGATAGAACCTAGGGGCCAGCTCAGCCTTCCCTGCCCAGAGTACCATCACCTTCTCCCGTGCTTCATTTTTTTTAGTATAAAAAGTCTGACTCTTGCTATCTTGACAGAGCATGCCTTAGTTATGAAGACAATTTCTTTGGATTTAATATAAGGCAAATGTCTTCCTATTTCTGTTGAAGGTGTTGCCATCCTAAGCCCTTAAGTTTGTCCTGGACTTTTATTTCCCATATTCCACATGTTCCTTCTACCTATAGAGATTTAGAGTTGGAGAACTTTTATCTCAGCTTCTTAAGGCTCGGAATTCTTTTACGGAGGAGAAAACCAAAGCCCAGGAAGGTAAGTGACATATGGACAGTCACAGAGAGTCTCAGGGATATCTGAACTCGGGTCTTTTGGCTCCAGTGAGGCAGCTACGTGATGTTGTGGATAAAGTTCCAAATGTGGAGTCAGGAAGAATTGAGTTCATTTTGGCCTCAGACAAGTGCTGTGTGACAATGGGGAAGTCACTTAACCCTCTTTGCCTCACTTTCCTCATTTGTAAAATGAGCAGAAGGAAATGACAAACCATTCTAGTATCTTTTCTGAGAAAACCCCAAATGGGGTCACAAAGTGCTGTGTATGACTGAATAACACCAACTTTTGGCTCCAGAATAAATTTTCTCTTTTTTTAAACCACATACCCCATCAATTCTTTTTCCTTTGTCTTTTCTATAAAACCACTACCCTTTATCACCTGGTATCAGGTGATCTAATTGATCTTCCTAATTGATCTCCCTGCTATCAGTCTCTCTCCTTTTCATTTTCACATAGCTGCCAAAATAATCTTTTTAAGGTATACATCATACTGTTATACTTGGAAATTTTCAGTGGCTACTTGTTTCCTTAAGTATATGGTACATATTCAAAGCCTTGCAATTAAGGCTCACTATAGTATGGTACAACTTGCTTATCTCACACTAGCACCTTTCATGTATGTACTCTATATTCCAGCTAAACTGGACTATGAGTTATGCTCTGAATTTGCCTTGTCCTGGATTGCTTCTTCATGTTTACATATGCTGTCCCTCCCTTCCTTGAACCCTGTCTCTCATCTGTTAAAATCTTTACCTTCTTCAAGGTCTAACTCAGGTGTTACTCCTTCTGTGAAGCTTTCCCTTTATTGTCCCAGTTGTTAATTTCCTCTTCCTTCCCTAATTACCTTAAAAGGGAATACTGCAAAAGACTGCTGACCTGGGAATCCCACTGGGAATCCCACTCTGATATTTACTTACTAGCTGTGTGGCCTGTGACCAATCATTGAATGTCTCCCGAGTCTGTTTCCTTATATGTAAAATAGGGATCTTACTGCACAGCATTGTCCTGGGGATCTTGTAAGATGTATTTAAAGTGTTTTGCAAACCTTAAAGTGCTATGCAAATGTGAGCTCTTACTACCTTTTATTATTTAACTGTTGAGACTGATCCTGATGTCATGGACTTGGGATGTCTGGACTTGGACTCAGGAAAATCTCGCTTTAAAGCCTACCCCACCCTTCCCCCATTAGTTTTGTGACCACAGGCAAGTCACTTCTAAGCCTATCCTAAATTTATCTCCTCTATTATAAAACAGGGGTAGCCATACTTGTAAATACCTATTTCACTGGGTGGTTGTGACCATCACAGGAGATCATGTATGTGAAATGCTCTACAAATATTAGAGTGATATATAAATTTCATCATGTTATAGTTGTTAAGAATAACATCTCCTTAGAAGAATGTGAATTCTTTAAGGGTTGGGACCCATGGATCTGTACTTGGCCCTATGCTTTTTTTTTTTACATTTCTTATCAGTGATTTTGATAAAGCCAGAGATGACATGCTTATCAAATTTCAGATGATACAAATCTATAAGAGATAACTAACACTGAACAGTGGAATCATGATTGAAAATTATTTTGCTGAAGCAAGAGCATTGGCCTGAGGTGTGTAATTCAGTAGGTCTAAATGTAAAGTGTTATGCTCAGGCACAAAAAAATATCAGCTTCACAAATACCAGATGGGAACATGATTAAACAGTAGTTCTGAAAAAGACCTAGAAGTTTAGTTGACTACAAACTCAGTGCGAGTCAACACTATGATGTAGCAGCCAAAAAAACCCTTATTTGTCTTTGGGTTGAATTTAGAGGTATAAAAAGGTGTTAGTACCATTGTACTATGCCCTCATCAGAGAGACCCCATCTGGAGAGCCTTGAGTTTATATCACGAGTATCAGTTGAAGAAATTGGTCATGTTTTAATTTGAGACAACTTTGGCTTTCCTCAGACTTCTGAAAAAGTTTTTTTCCTAAGACTTTTGGTCCCTTCCTACTACCTTTCTAGACTTCTTATATCTTACTTGCCTCCCCATACTCTTCTATCCAATGACACTGGCCTCCTTGCTGTTCCTTACATGTCATTTCATCTCCCAACACCAGGTATTTTCACTGGCTGTCCCCCATGCCTGGAATTATTTTCCTTTTCAGCTCTGCTTCTTGGTTCCTCTGCCTTCCCTCAGTCTCAACTAAAGTCTCACCTTCTTCAAAAAGCTGTTCCTTGACCTCTTTAATCTTACTGCCTTCCTTCTGAGTTTATCTCCACTTTATCCTTTAACTTACTTTTAAGAGCAGGAACTGGTTTTTTTGCCCCTTTTTGGGGGAGGGGGTAACCTTGTCGTTTAGCACAGTACCTAACACATAGTAGGTGCTTAATAGATAACTGTGGAGGGAGGTGGCAGCAGGTCTGAGATGTGAGAAGAAGACATAATAACTGAGTATTTAAAGGACTGTATGTGGAGAAAGGATTAGACTTTCTTCAGAGGGCAGAACCAGGCCCTTTGGGTTGGAATTGCAAAGGCAAATCTAGGCTTGATATCAGGAAAAAGCTTTTAACAATTAAAGTATACAAAAATAGAATGGGCTGCCCTGAAAAGGTAATGTGTTCTCCCTCCTTGGGAGTCTTGAGCCACCCCTCAAGTACTTTATATAGTAAATATGGCATGGACTGGGTGGCTGTTAAGGTCCCTTTCAACTCTAAAGTCTGTCATTCTATTGGTTTGTTTGTTTCCCATTTCCCCAGCACCCTCAGAGTGCTGTGCACATAGTAGATTTTTAATAAATATTTACTGAGTGAAATTATCAGATTTCTGGGAGTGTGGTAAATTTCTACATAGAAATATTTAATTCATGTTTACATTTATGCATTAGATAAAGAAATGACTTTTGACTGACAGTCTGTGTTTTGGGGGAAATTAAAGGCTTGATTTTTCAGAATTGAGATTTTAAAACATTTGATAGCTCAAACTTTCAATCTATAAATTTATCTCATAAAGTTAGTGATCTTTTTATAAATCATCATGTATTTTAGCTGCTGTTATATTCATAATGCTGTTAGTTAATGAGGAAGATACACAAGAAGTATAAGACAATGTTTTTGTCTCCTAGGATTTTAATATCTGGTAGGAGAGACATGTATGAAAGTTAAAATAACACTGCAAGGTTTTATGTTGCTAAATGAATGTATTTAAGTCCTGTAGAAGTTTTCTGAAATAATTTTCAAGCTCAAGACACAACCTGTCCTCCCCCTTTCTTTTGTTTCAATAGTTGTGAGTGATTCACAGGGCAGTGGAGACATGGATAGTTAGAATAATTAGGCTGCAACATATCTAGTGATGACTACATTCAAATAGTATTATAAGGTATAGTAAAGAAATATATAATTGGGAATGTAAAAAAAGGTGGACACTACACACAAGAGTAAAGAATACTAGGTGGACAGCTGTGAATGAATAAATGAAAAAAAAGCATTTATTAAGAGCAAGCATGTTGGGTGGGTCCTCAGAACGATCTTTGGGAGAACATGAACAAGGATCATACAGAATGATCAGAAATGTAAGGATTGGGATCTGCATTCATCCATGAGACTATGCTGAAGTAAGGCAGAATGGTACCACCACATAGAGGTAACCTTGAAAGTGGGCAGAGAAATTGGGATTTATTGTAATAATATGGAGTGGTTTGTGAATAGGAGAATAATGATGAAATTGATGTTCTGGAAATCTGCCAGTGATCCATAGTGAAGGGTTTTGGGGAGGAGAAATTGGAAGCATGAAGTCCAGCTAAGAATTTGGCATTGATTCTATCCTGAAGTAAAGAGAAAATGGACTAGGGTGGTAGCAATGGGAATAGAGAAGAAAAAGCCAATCTGAGAAAACATTGCCAAGGAACAAATGACAATATTTGCTATTTAATCAAGGGGATAGAGAGGAAAGTGTCTGTTCTACCACAGAAATGTACAGACATGAATATTTTGGCATATATGGGACCTTTCTGTCTTTCTTTAACCTCTTTGGGCTATATGCCCATTGGGGGGGAATCTCTGTGTATGGATATTTAATATTCCTTTGACTTATCTTCATGCTACCCTGCTTCTGTGCTCTAGCCCCCTCCTCTGACTTGGGACTCAGTCTTCTCTTCTTATTGAGTATTTTTGACACGTAGCTTGGACCTAGACCTACCTACCACCTTACTTCCCAACCATCTTCATGCAGTGTTGCCATGAGTTAGGTATCTTTCTTTTCTCCTTCCTGCTCTTAACTTTGAAAACAAATCAGTTAACACTAGCAAAACACTTCTTCAGGGCTACCTACTCCCCTATATGCCCTGTTTTCCCCCATTAGAATGTACTTTCTTTGAAAGCAGAGATAGTCTTGATTCCTTGTATTCTTTGTACCCATCAGGGGGTACCTGGTGTAGAGGCAAGAGCCACTGATGAAAAATGGAAAGTTGATTGGCAGGTTCAGAGGCCTCCTTAAAGGGAGGCTTTGGGGGAGGATGTTCCAGGGAGTCAAATCGAAGCATAGCAGTTGATGGGAAATGGAGTGCATGTCCTTTTATCCTTTGAACATTCGTTCGTTGGAGAATGGCTCTTGGTCTCATATTTTTGTTAGTTCCATAGATCTCTATCCACATATATATTGTTTATCAGATTTAATGTAAGTTTTTTTTGCACCCAAAACAAAAGCTTTCAACTTGATGTGATCAAACTTATCTTTTGTGATAGTCTTCCATCCTTTGGTTAAAAATTCTCTGTATAGTTGTGAAAGGTACAGGATCAGATTCTTTTCTAATTTGGTTTATGATGTAAGCTTCAATATTCAGATCAATTATCCATTTTGAACTTATTACAGTATGTGGTATAAGAAATTTATCTGAAATAGAGAACTTAACTAATTTCTGCCAAATGCATTATTGTTTTCCCAGGAGTTCTTTTTTAAAAAAGTTCTTCCCTCAGTAGTAGGAGTCCTTCCTTTTTCCTGTCTCAGAGAAATCATTTCTCTCTTATAACAAAGAATGAAAAAAGAGGGTAAAATAGTTCCCCAAAACTAACTAGTGCTGATAAGTACCGTGTTTCCCCGATAATAAGACACTGTCTTATTTATGTTTTTTTTTTTTTTTGGAAAGAAAAACACCAGAGGGCTTATTTTCAGGGGAGGGCTTATGTTGTCCTGCCTCAGCTCTCCTCCGTGGCACTGCTCTCAATGGCGCCAGCAAGCAAATCACTGGGGAAGAACAGGATGACACGCTCACTGCTGCAGCTCTGATTGGATACAGCTCGGAGGGCTGGAGGGCGGCGTGCGTTTGGGGGGGGGGGCGGTGCATACAGAGGATACCGTAATGTAGCGTGTAGCGCAGGGGATCACCTTCACTACAGTAGTAATCTCAATAGGGCTTATTTTCGGGGGAGGGCTTATTTTAGAGGAATCTTACACAGTAAGGGGAGGGCTTATTTTCGGGATAGGTCTTATCATCGGGGAAACACGGTACAACATTTGCACAATTTCCCTGGCTTCCTTCAAGGCTCAGCTCAAATCCTGCCTTCTTTCAGATTACTTTCATCTACTTTGTATATAAGATATGCATGTGGCTAGTTTATGTTGTGTTCTTGCTTAGACTGTCTACCCCTTGAGGGGTGGGGCTTTTTTTTAACCTCTCGCTGTGCCTGGCACATAATTAGCACTTAGTATTTGTTGACTGATTATCTCAAAAAAATCTTAACTCTGAGATTTTAGATGCTTTGTTCCTCCAAATGAATTTTATTTTGTTTAGCTCTTTCTTTAAAGAAGCCTCTTGGTAATTTGGTTGGTATAGCAGAATATCTGGAAATCAGTTTTGATAGTATTGTCATTTTTGTGGCATTTTATATGTATTCAGCCCAACCATAAAAAAAAAAAATCACCTCCAGATATTAAAGTTCTTAACTTCTTTAAACAGTGTTTTCTGGCTGTATTTAAGTTTTGAGTGTGCCTTGGTAGATGACTTAAGATTTTTTATATATTTTGTAGTTATTTTGAATGGGAACTTTTACTATTTTTTCTTTGGTTTTATCATTGCTGTAGTGTTTTGTGTATTTTGTATATTTATTTTACTGAAATTAATTTTCTCATTTAGTTTCTTTGTTGATTCTCTATGTAAAATGTCATATTAGGAGATAGATAATTTTGTCTCTTTTTTGCCTATATCTGTGCCTTAAATTTCTTCCTTTTGTCTTACTGCTTTGGCTAGCATTTCTAAAATTAAGTCAGCCTGCAGTGAGAAAAGGGTGTGTCCTTTCTTTACTCCTGTATTTATAAGGAAAACTTATGCTTCCCATTGCAAATAACTCTGGGTCTTTCTGTTTGTTTTAGATAACAACTTTTTCAATATGTTAAAAAAAAAAAAGATGATTTTTCCTCATTGTGGGATTTTCAAACATAAGTGAATGTTGTACTTTACCAACAGCTTTTTCTGCATCTATTGTTAAAATCATATTTTTGTTTTAAAAAAAATTTCGTTTCTCTGTTACAGAAAGGACCTATACCAGCTTCCCCAATTCATATTAATAATGAGGATCCTGCTGGCCAGACTAATTTGGGATTTATCCATGCATTTGTGGCTGCCATATCAGTTATTATTGTTTCTGAATTAGGGGATAAGACATTCTTTATAGCTGCTATCATGGCAATGCGATATAACCGTTTGACTGTGCTAGCAGGCGCTATGCTGGCTTTGGGCCTAATGACATGTTTATCTGGTAAGTACTTAGACTTTCAAGTTTATTAAACAAGGTGCCGTCCTTTGTAGGGGAGGTGTGTAAATTGTGTTTATTTACTGGACAATCAAAAATAATGACTAAATTGTTTACATTTAAATCTTACACTGAAGTTGGAAGTTTATAATAGAAATTATACTCAGAAATCTACTGTTAGAATATACAAATTAGGGAACTTAATCATTATGCAGTACTTGAAAACTAATTTTGCATAATTTTCCACTTTCCTAATTCAGCCATTTGAGTTACTATCCTATTTGTTAACTTACTGCAATGTATTTGCTATAATCCTGCCTTTCCTCCTTTCAATCTGGATAAATCTCATTAATTTCTAAAGTCCAGAAGCTTCCACAGAAGAGAATTGCATATTTCCTGTTAAATGACACTGGGGACAAAATGGATTACTAGCTGAGAAATCAGTGAATTTCAATTCATTGTATGCTGTTAAGCTATTGGAAAAAATTCTTATTCATTTTGCTTAAAAAATAGTGTTCTGTTTAGATACATTTTTATATAAAATACATAATAGATTTTTAACCTTTGGTTTAAAATGCATTTCAGAATCTTGTGCCCCTCAGTCATCTGTTATTGTATTGGGGAAGTTTTAAAGGAAATACCCATCAAATTTCTGGTCAGTAATCTTGATGTTGAACTGGCTTTTTATTCAGTGTTTTTTCCTCTCAAAAAAGGGCAGTGACAGAGGAATTAAAAAAACTGGTTTCTGAGTCAAGAAGGCCTGGGGTCCAGCTCTACCTCTGACCTGATGGGTCACATATCGACACAGTCATTTTAAAATGCTGTAATATCTTTTTTTTGTACTTTTATGCATTCAGGAGAAATTCAGGCCACATGTTTGACCCCTTTTATCAGGCAGCTCTCTGAGACCTTGGCTTGCAGAGAAGGTATTAACTTGTACTGGTTGAGGGAGTTTGCTCATCCAGGAGTGCCCTGTGCCAGTTAAATCACAAATCTATTCCTTGTCATTAAGACTTGTAATTGCTTAGGCCAGAAATAAAAAGGATCAACCTCCTTCAAAACTGTAGCATTTTGAGCCTTGGGATTGGGAAGACTTGTATTTGAGACCTGCCCCTGACATGACACTGGCTCTGTGAGCAGAGGCAAGTCAGGCTCCGCTCTTATCATTCAGGCAGCTCTCAGAGCTCCTTACGAGAAAGTGTGGGTCTCCATTGGTGCAGTAAGTGTCCCTACTAAGAATTCAGCGCATAGATGAAATTACAGGCACATGTTTTAAAAATATAACAGGCTTATTTTCAGTGTTGTTCGTGTTTTTATAATTTGTTTTCAAATAAGGTAACTTGATTATTTAAATAATTAAAAAAGAAATTAGATAATCCCAACAGGTAAATAATCCCAAAGCTGTTAATTTGGAAAAAGTTTTCATACTTACATTTAAATAAAATCAGAATTTTAGATGTGCTGGGGGCCTACAAAGGTGAATGTTATCAAGCTCTTTTGTTTTACATAAGGAAGCCGAGGGTCAAAAAGATGGTACAGATTGACCCAAGTCTTTCAGTTAGTGACTGAGCTGAGCCAGAACCTGCCTCTTACTCTCTAGTCTATGCTGTGGTCATTCATCCCATTATGGGGAATGTGGGTCAGGCAGCCTTGAGAACTCCTTGGGGCAGGGGAGAAGCACTTATATAAAATAGCTCTGACTTTGTTGGTAACTGCTGTCTGTCACATTTCTCAGAATAAGGATAGGAGATATATGGGTTTCTCTTCTCCCTCCCATTAAAACATAAGGTCCTGGAGGGAAGGAACCAGCTTACTTTTTTCTTTTTTCCTCTTAACATTTTACGTAGCACAGTGCCTGACACTGAGACCCTTAATAAATGCTTGCTTGGTTGATTGATAGGATGTAAGCTATATATAAAATGAGATTAAGTAAACCAGAAATAGGGGCATCGAGGTGGCGCAGTGGACAGGGTGCCAGGCCTGAAGTTGGGAAGACTTCTCTTCCTGAGTTCAAATCCAGCCTCAGACACTTACTAGATGTGTGACCCTGGGCAAGGCATTTAATCCTTTTTGCTTCAGTTTCCTCAAATGTAAAATGAATCAGATAAGGAAATGGCAAACCTCTCCAGTATCTGTCATTCAAACCCCAAATGGTGTCACCAAGAGCCAAACAAGACTGAAATGATTGCAACAACAAAAGCAGAGATGGTAACAGAGTGACTAAAGATGTAAGTCCTGACTCAAATAGAGAGAACTTTCTGAACAGATAAGTGACCAAGGACTCTCAATGCAGATAAATTAATTGTGCTTCTTATTACCTTTTACAAATGAAAGCTGACTGTGATTTTCAAAGGTTTGCTTCATGTTTGGGTGATTTTTTTTTTTGTCTTTCAAATTTTATAATGGAAGTCAGTATAAAAAAATTATACATACAAGTGTAAAGTATAAATTTGCTTTTCAGGCAACTTTTGAGAAGTATATCATCTGCCCTAAAAATGAAGTATAGTTATTACATCCCATGGATTTTGCATAGTTTACTTCCTTTTAGCAAATTTAAATGGTTTGTGTTGCATGACTAAGATGCATCTTCCTTTCAGTGGAAAACTTAAAACTGTACCCCTGCCCACCTTCTTGCCAAGTTATTGTTTTCATCTTTTACCAGTGGCTGAAAATGGTGTTAATAAATTGACTTATCACACTATATGATAACACAAACTGTAAGAAAGTATCAGTACTTTTGTAAGCTATATTTGTGTTCTATGGCCACAAATACTGGTTTGTAATAGAATGTCTGAAATAAACTGGGTTTAAAAAATTTGAATAAATTATGGCAAGTAACCAATACCACTTCAAAGCTTTTAAGATTTAAAACTGAAAATATTAAATGAAGTAAATCTGTTAGGTCAATTAGTAAAAGTAGATCTAATTTTTATGATGATTTTTCATAGAAATATTTTATAATCAGGAAGAAAAGATAGTATTTTTTTTCAGTGCTTTAAAGTACAACACAATTTTATTTTCTTTCAGTTTTGTTTGGCTATGCCACCACGGTTATTCCCAGAGTATACACATATTATGTGTCAACTGCATTATTTGCAATTTTTGGTATCAGAATGCTTAGGGAAGGCTTGAAGATGAGTCCAGATGAGGGTCAGGAGGAATTGGAAGAAGTTCAAGCAGAAATAAAGAAAAAAGATGAAGAAGTAAGTCACAGTATTTAATATTTTGGTCAGTAAGTTGCTGAACTAAGAACACAGTGCTGAGGTCTTAGCTGTGGTAGCTGTGGCCAGATTAGTGTGTAACAGATGTAAACACTGTGCACACGTGTGCATACACACAAAAAGCTTTCTCTTTTCCTGGTTACTGTTTCAAGGGCTGGTTATAACAAGGGTTGTTGCTGGGTCAGAATGTTTGTTAGAAGAAGAAATGCCGTCCTATGGGTTTCCAGCTCAAAATGTATGTGAGCCCAAAGGATCTTCTATGTGAGGTGAGAAGTGTTTTATTGATCTTCAAACAAAATTATAAAGTTATAAAGCGTTAGCCTGCAGGCTTCTAGAAGGGAGGCCATTCTTACCCTCATTTTTATTGGTTGCACCAAGCATAGTGTCTCTCACATAGCAGGTGCCCAGCAGATTTGTAAAGAACAAGGTGATTATACATTCTTACCCTCATTTTTATTGGTTGCACCAAGCATAGTGTCTCTCACATAGCAGGTGCCCAGCAGATTTGTAAAGAACAAGGTGATTATAATTGTAGTTATAAACAGTACAAATGGGTGACTTTAGCCTATATAACTTAATTTACTTGATGATTTTCCCTAAAATTTAGATACTTCCTGTTCTGAATTAGGTTTTTAAAAATATTATGTTAATTGCTTAACTCATTTGACATTTGTTAAGATGGAACATTATTTTTAATGTCTTGTGGAGCACAATTACTCCTTAGCCATGATCAGCTTTGAATAAAAAAAACAGTGTAGGTAGTTGTGAATATTTTAATACTAAGGGAGGATTGTGGCATTTCAGACAGTAAATATAGAAATATTTCTTTACATAATGGCTTTTTAAAAACTTTGCTTCACTTTTGGGATTTGAGTGCTCCTATATCATTACTTTTTTTTTCTTTTTAAAGCTTCAAAGAACCAAACTCTTAAATGGGCCAGGAGATATTGAGACTGGTACAAGCACAACCATACCTCAGAAAAAGTGGCTGCATTTTATTTCTCCTATTTTTATTCAAGCTCTTACTTTAACATTCTTAGCAGAATGGGGTGATCGCTCTCAACTAACTACAATTGTTTTGGCAGCAAGAGAGGTAAGTGATATTTGAAGCTACTGCTATATGATTGCTTTTCTTTGGTTTACATGCTGGATATCTCATTTTAGGTGTAATAATCCACTATATTCCTTCTTCCTATATAGCCACATCATTCATTAAGGTATTGTTTGGCATGCCCGTACGTACTTCTGTTGTCTTTTTACTGATTATATTGCTTCAACGTTCAGTTTTTCTGAAATGTTATTATTTCTCTTTGGAGAATTCTTTGATTTCTCAAAATTATCCTTGGTTTATGTAGTTAATTTCTTCTGTGATATAGGAGCCTTTTTAGTTTGTCCATTACCCAATTAGATAATGTATGGAAAGCACTTTAGAAAAGCAGGTTCACTTTATTTTCCTGGTCATTCCCTTCATCTTAGCCATCAAACATGCTCTCACATTCATGTTTTATTTCGTGTTGTTCTGTGTGCCTTCGCTCATAGAAAGGCTTCTGAAATTAGACTGAAAAAAGATAATTTTACACTTATAAATTTAGGCATGGTGTTTGTCCTTTCCCATACTTTCTGGTCATGTCTCAGTTTATAATAACAAACAAAATAAAATGGATAAATGAATGAATAAATGAATAAAAAAGCAAATCAAGATGTAGGTGTAGAAGTTGTTTATTCATAATGTTACTAAAATACATAAGCACTACTGGAGCAGTGGTGTCAAAATCAAATAGAAATAGGGCCACTAAACTGAACATATGTGCCTTAGGACACATAGTGACTTAGAAAACCACAAGTTAACATTATCTACATTTTACTTTATTTTTAATTATTTTGTTAAATATTTGCCAATTATATTTTAACCTGGTTCCTGTATTCAGTGTTAGAATGTTGCTTGCTGACTGTGGGCTGTGTTTTATACCTCTGATGTAGAATGTGTGTGTCTGTGTCTGCCTATAGCCATATTAAATGCTGGCCTTTTTGAATGTCAGTTGTTATTAAGCTGTTTCAGTCATGTCCCACTTTTTGTGACCCCATTTGGGGTTTTCTTGGCAAAGATACTGGAATGGTATGTCCTTCTCCAGCTCATTTTACCGATGAGGAAACTAAGGCAAACAGTGTTCTGTGACTTGCTCAGGTGGTGGGGGTGGTTGTGGCAGTTTGTCCTTTATTCTCAAAGAATACCATGACATCAGGGAGATGATAACATGATTTGCAGTTGACTTTGATTTGCATGAAGGAGGGCTGTGTGAAGTCACCAGCCTCACTTTCTCCTCCAGAGCCATCTGGGTCCAGTGGCCAGATTCATCAGGACAACTGGAGATGGCCCAGGATGCAGTGAGACCTTGGCCCTTTTTTTTTTTTTGGAGGGGGAAGGGCAGGGCATTTGGGGTTAAGTGACTTGGCCAAGGTCACATAGCTAAGTAAAGGTTGAGGTCGGATTTGAACTCAGATCCTCTATTGACTGCACCACCTAGCCTCCCCGAAATGGAAACAGTCCCTGTCTTTCTTTCTTTTTTTTTTTTTACCTTGGCCCTTTTAAGCTAAGGACTTTTCAAGTTCTCGGCTTTGAATGAGGCAATGCCCATTCAGTGAATAGACCTCTTTAAGAAATGAGTCAGGGGATGGCCCCTTTAATTCCCCCCCCCCCAAAAAAAAAAAAGTTTAAGTGTTTAAGGCCAGATTTGAACTTGGGAAAATCTGCCAGCTCACTGCCAGAATGCTTCATTAATGGTTATTTTATTCCTTCCAGGTTTAAGGAGGATTATTTGATACCTTTGGGTTAATGGAGAAGTTGGTAGCTTCTCTTACCAGCTCAGTGAACTTTTTTTTCACTTTAATGTCCAGTAACTCTGAGCCCTTTTCTTTTAAATTCTCTTTTCACTCCCACTACCCACCTACCCCCCAAACAATAACAAAAAAAACCCTCACAATAAATATGCAAAATCTAGCAAAATCCCTATATTGGCCATGTCCAAATTCAGAATCACAAAGACTTTCAAAGTTGTTTTTCTCTGTCATACTGTTATTGTATAAATTGTTCTCCTAGTTTGACTATATATGGGATCATAAAAATCTTCCCAGTTTCCTTGGAAACTGTGTATTTTGCCATTCCTCGTGGAGCAGTAATGTTTCATGTTCACACACCCCAGATTCCTGAACAGTCAAATGTAAATCTGTGATTTAGTGATATCTCTAAAATGTAGGTCCTATAACTGATATGGAAATGTTTTTTAGAAAATTTAGAACTCAGAAATTTTTAAAACAAATGTTAACAATTGTTAATACATGTAATATGAAATTTGCAGGTGATAGGAGATAAAGCTAGCACATAACATTTACATTCTATATCCCATTAAGACTTTGTTTCCATGTTTATAATATGAAATGTGTTTTCTGAATTCCAGAATCAAATGAGGGTAGTTTGAATATCTTTTCTTGGCTCTGAAAGGTACGGAATATTGTGGCTGCAATTTAGTACTTGGGACACTTTGCTTATAGGAATTAGACAGATTCATAGTTTGCATTTATAGTTCCAAGATTCTTCATGTAATCTTCTTGGTGGATATAATCATGGATAGATAGCTGGCCCTCCCCTCTGCTACATAGTGGCTGTGTGACCCTGGACAAATTTCTGTAACCTCTCAGATCTATGCCAAACATGTCAAACTCAAATAAAAATGAGGCCGCTAAACCTCACATAAGGATTCCTGCAGGCCACATATTGACCTAGAATACTAGGTCATTATGTTTTTACTTCTTAAAAAATATTTCCAAATTACATTTTAATCTGTTTGGGACTGTATTCCGGAGTGGGCGACACTTATGCTCTAGGCAACAAAGACTGTTAATTTCAGAGAAGGTGCCCTTGCCCTTCCTTAGCTTTTTACACTAGTGAAACCACAAATTCAGGCCCTGTCTCTATCCCTAGAATTGTTGACTGGAGTGACTTTTTAAGCTCTTTTCCCTGAGCTGTAGACATTTCCTGTGAACCATTAAGTACTGCTCAACATAAGAGAGAAAGTACTTAAAAGTAATCATATTTTTAAACATTTGAGCCTTATCACCAGATGCACTTGATATTTTCTCCTAACCAAGTTTGACTTGGGCATAGGCTGTTGTAGAATATTGTTATTTTTCAAACCTGTGCCTTATCTTACTAAATAAGTAATTCATTTGTTTCTATCACTTGGGCTAGGAATACTAATAAGAGAAAGAATGTCTTTATTTTTTATTTGTAAGTCCATACTGAAGCAGTAAAAATCTTTAGTTTGAAAATTAAAAGTACTACAGAAACATTAAGAAGGCTTAAAGTTTACTAGATCTACAGTTCTTGCATTAAAGGTATGATTCTTCATTATAAAAAAGGATAGTATAGCTGAAAAATAATTTCATTAGAGAACCCAAAAAACTTTTGATCAAAATACTTTATTTTCTTAATCAGTGTTTGTTGACTTAGATATTTCTATCACCAGAGTTCCTGTTGACTTAGATATTTCTATCACCAGAGTTCCGGAGTTGGTAGAATTTAGAACTGTCGGGGCAGCTAGGTGGCGCAGCAAGTAAAGTGCCAGCCCCAGAGTCAGGAGGACCTGAGTTCTGTTCCAGCCTCAGACACTTTAACACCCACACAAAAAAACTAGCCATATGACCTTGGGCATGTTACTTAACCCCAACTGCCCTCCAAAAGGCCAAAAAAAGAAAAAGAATTTAGAACTGTCCCAGAGGTTCATGGAACCAGAAGTTAATTAATTATAATTAGGATTTATAGCTACCTAAAGGCACCCAGGTAGTCAGTAGGAGAGAGTTGGATATGAAGTTTGCCTTGGTTTTCTGACTGAGTTAAATCCAAGATTCCTTTTTTAAGAGAGAAATAGAATTTTGAGATCAGATGTGTCTGTCCTGAGAAGATAATAATGGAGTGGGAGAGGACACATGAAAGCTAGCTGTCTTCAAGAATGTGAATAGCTGTCCTGTGGGAGAGAGTTGACTTATTCTGCTACTTGGCCCCAGAGGGCAAAAAACTGTAGCCATGGGTAAAAGTTGCATTTTAGGCTTGATGAAAAGAAAAACTGACTATTGGAACTATATAAAAGTGAAATGGATTGTCTTTGAGATAATTGATTCAGCACTACTAAACATCTTCAAGCAAGAAGACTTGTCTAGTGATGTTGTAGAAAGGCAATGAGATAATCTCAAGGGTTTACAAAATTACTTCCATTTTGGCAGTTTTCTCATTCTAAAATATGACCACTTAAGTTTCCTGAAAAGCTGGAGACAATTTAGTATTCCTGAACTACCTACTATATTACATTTCACCTTATTTGAAATTTTCTTGATGTAATAGTCACAGATCTGGCTAGCACTGAAGACATCATCCAGTCTTAAATCCCTCACTGTGAAGAGATAGAAACAGGTCCAGAAAATGACGTTCTCATGATTTTTTAAATTAGTAAGAGATTGAGCAAACTGAGCCCACATCATCTCTTACTTTCTCTCATCTTCACTCTGTCTCTATCTACTGGTTTCTTCCTTGATGACTACAAATATGCCCAAATTTCTCTCATCCTGAAAAATTTCTCACTAATAAATTATCAAATTTTGCTTCTATCTCTTCAACATCTTTTACCTGGTCAGGTTATGGTGATGGTTTTTCCTCCCCACACAGCCACTAGAGTGTGCTTGCCCAAAGCAGAGGTCATTCCCACCCTCTGCCCCAAAGTCCCTTCTCAATAAATCTTCTTACATGTAGGATTAAATAGAAACTCCTCTGCCCTTTAAAGGTCTTCACAACCTAACTCTACCTTACACATTACTCCGCTCCACATATTTCTGACTCAGCTGCACAGGCCTTTTATGTGTTCCTTACACATGGTACTTCATCTCCTGCCTCCATGTTTTTTCATGCCTGGAATGCTCCTTCTCGCCTCCACCTCTTGGAATCCTGAGTGAGTTGCCCTTAAGACTCAGCTCAAGCATTGCCTTAAGGCCTTTTTTGGCTTTCCCCTCAGAGGTTACCTTTTATCTACTTTGTGCCTCACATATACTGTATAACATTGATTGCCTGCCCCTAGAAACTATAGGTCTTGTTAAGTTATTGGTGTTGGCCTCATACAAAGAAAGCATGTCTCTTGGCTTTTGGGGGATTATAATTTCTGGTTCCAGGACATGCTTACATAACCATTACCCATTTCATTCTAGCAGCCATGATACTTTTCATAAATGTATTAATAATATTTAGGTTATTTATTTGCATTTGGGCAGGTAGGTGGCAGGTGCTAAGCTGGATAGAATACTGGGCATGGAGTCAGGAGGACTTGATTTCAAATTCAACCTTAGACACTTAATGTGTGACCCTGGGCAAGTCATTTAACCCTCTTTGCCTCAATTTACTCATCTGTAAAATGAGCTGGAGAAGGAAATGGCAAACCACTTCATTGTCTTTGCTAAGAAAATCCAAAATGGGATCACAAAGAGTCAGAGACAGCTGATGAATGATTACACCAAAAATAGCAATCTGTCCTTAGCTTCATTCCTAGAAATCCTCTTGCCATTTTGGATTTGGCTTAATTTTTTAAGGCTTGCTAACAATCTCTCCTCATAAGCTGTTATTTTAGCTTTAATTTTATATTAATGGTAAAACCACATTTCTTTTCAGGACCCTTATGGTGTGGCAGTAGGTGGAACAGTGGGACATTGCTTATGCACTGGATTGGCAGTAATTGGAGGAAGAATGATAGCACAAAAAATATCGGTTAGGACTGGTGAGTGGATTGATTTATAGAGCTACTTTAAATCACAAAACTGAAGCTAGGCATTATTTGCCTTTATTTTCAGATTGGGGAGGGGACTATAAGCTAAATGAGCTATTAAGCATTGATTAGCATAGCAGGTACCTGGTTCTGAGAACAGCTCTTAGAGGAACAAAAAATTTTCCAAGGAGACCCCCTTTAAATGGAATTGGTCCTTATAGTTAGGAAACACTGAGCTCATTCAGTTAATATTCAGCATTAGCTTTTAGCAAGTTAAACCTTCCCATTTGTATTTTAATTTTCTCACTTTTAAATTCATGAATTGTTTTCCAAGCTGGCCATACTAAATGCCAAAAAAACTGCTTACTCTTACTAATAGTATCATGTAGTTGACCTGCCCCACTCTCCCCACATAATCCCTAGGACTATACATTGCCTTCTATGAAGTAGGCTGGGTTACTATAATGGTGAGTTAAATAAAAACTCACATCTGTGTTCTACCAGGTTTCCAGTGCCCTTTCAACAGTAGCCCCATGAGAATTCAGTGGAAAGAACACTGGGAGAGGGTAGTGATCTAGTCCCAGCTCTGTTTGTGGACCTTAATTTCCACATTTATAAAATGGTGGTGTTACCTTTTGTTTTACCTCCACCTCTCAAGGCCATTGCGTGGATCAAACAAAAGAAGCACTTTGAAAACTCGGTAGTCAAATACACAAAGGACAAACCACCACCACCACCAGTTTTTCAAAGCATTATTATTACAACTGAGCACTTCCAACAGACCTTAGTGATTTTAAGTAGAATCTCTTTAATAGTTCTGGATTCTTCTTTTTTTTATATCTTATTGTTAGATGCAGTTTGGAAGGGAAGAAACCATAGGTAAACACAGCTAGCTCTGAGTCATCATTTTATATATGGTTTTTCCACAGTAAGACAAAGGCAAGAATTCTAACCATTTTCCTATTTTCTCTTCCAGTTACGATCATAGGAGGAATTGTCTTCTTGGCATTTGCCTTTTCTGCATTATTTATAAGTCCAGACTATGGTTTTTAATGAGTCCTCTCCATTTGTATTTAGAGTATAAGATAGGGTGTTGCCTATCTTTTTGTACATAGTGTATATTAATAGTGACTATGAAAAATGCTGTATTTTATTTTATAGCATTGATTTGTGAGTTTAGCCCACTATATGATGGCAGTTTTACATGAAAAAGGATAACCAATGATTCTATCTGCAATGTAGATTTTTTTTAGATGGGTCCATTGTTAAATATGAATGGTGGTATTTTTTTCCTTCCCCATCCTGCCTTCTTTCCATCCCTAGGCCTAGAACCAGTGTTCTGGCATTTGGTACTAACTCACTGATAGTCTGGTAAACTGAATAGCTTCATTTTTGAGTGTGTTCACAATTAAGATTGTCTTAAGATTGGCCACGTATTAATGATATGATATACCTGAATATGTATGACTCAGGAAAATATTTGAAAAAATATTTCCTAAATACTGGCATTTCTCTCCCCCAAGCCAGCAGTCTTTTTAGAAATTAGACTTTTTGGATTAAATATTAGAAAGGCTGATTGCACTTCTCTTTGAAGATAAGCAATTCATAGGACTTTTATTTTCCTGGCCCACTTTTTTAAAAATTGGGTTGGAAACTCACAATATACAGTAATGGTCAATATTTGACAATGCTGAATTACCAAATTTAAAAGTAAAATACTGTATTTATATTTTCTCTATCACAAATATTAAATGTAATATGGAAATGATGTAAATAAAAAGTTATAAGAACACTGGTGGGTTTTCTGTGTATAACTATTGCTTAAGGGATGCTTATTAGGCAAGGTGCCTATAATTACTAGCTCTGAGCTGAGACATCTCCTAGGGAAGGGAAGACTGATTACATAGTGACCACAGCTAGCCTTCTTCCTGCTCACAACACCGGCCTATAGAAATTTTAATATTTATTCATTTATTTATTTTTTAGTAATCGGGGTTAAGTAACTTGCTCAAGGTTACACAGCCAGTTATTTCTGGGTGTGGTGCTGAGTATCTGAGCCCGGATTTGATCCAGGTCATCCCAACACTGGAGCCTGTGCTCTTACTCGCTGAGCCACCTGGCTGCCCCTAAGCAATTGGGGTTAAGTAACTTGCTCAAGGTTACATGGCCAAGTGTTTCTGGGTGGGTGCTAAGTGTCTGAGCCCGGGATTCCATCTCCAGGTCTTCTCAACACTGGAGCCGGTGCTCTTACTTGCTGTGCTACCTGGCTGCCCCTAGAAATTTTAATATTAACACAAAGCTGTGGTATTCTAACTTTCCATAACTCTCCTACCACCGTTAACACTACACCTAGTAGTCTGTTTAATAAGGATAAAGTAATAAAGCACACACGCAATTCATCTAGGCTAGATGAATATAAATAAAGGGAGAGGTCACTGTCAATAATTCTGAAAATATTTAATTTTCTAGTTCTGTGCTAGATAACAGTAATTTATATCAAATATAGGTGACATTAAAAAACATTAGCATTGAGGTACTGTTTTTATTTTCCAAATTGAACAAAAGAAACAAAAGGTTGTTAGGGTTTTTTGTTTTGTTTTTTAACATCAAGAGAAAAATACATGCTACTGTTTGGCTCTTTTGCTAAAGTTCTGAGTACAGTATTCTAAGGGAAAATGCATTGTTAGTAGTACACATTTGTTTTTAAAGCTTTACACAAATTCCTAAGGATAACTTGGCAAAACAATAGTGTAGACTATAGGGCTTTTTTGGCCATATAACAAAAAACAGTAAGCAAGGAACTTACCTTTTCAAACAGTTATGTATAGTAGTGTTGCCAGAAAACAGGCATAACCAGCTGTAATACTAAAACACAAAAGGCAACACTAAATTGACAAAATTTCATGGGACAAAATTAAAATGGCATGTGCCCCGTGTACATTTAATTTAGTAGCTGAGACAATAGGGTACTCTTCAGAGTATGCATTTGACTTAAATAGAATGATGCTACATATAGGCTCTGCAACTACAGAGATCCTAACGGCACCACTGATAGCATTCTTTAGCCCTCATACTTAAGTGCAATGTAGGATTTTGGCAGAACACATTAAGTAGCAATACCAAAAAAAAAAAATGACTCATTTATTTAAATGTTTTAGACCAAAGATTCAGCAGTCCCCTTTGAGAGTAAAATTTTGTCTATTTAATCTAGTGATTAACCCCTGTAAAACTGAGGCATATTTTTATCTAATTCAGATGAAGAATCAAGTAAGGGGAACAGGGATAATAGGACAGAGACACTAAGAACTACACAGAACTCCAGAAAATTCTTATTCTTGTTCCAATTACCAGCAGATGTTAACAATTAAATTTACAGAGATAAACCATGTTTGTCTTAATTTTGTATCCAGAACAGCATCGGCTTAATTTATCTTTGGGTTTTAATTTTTATATAAAGTGAACATGGAATTAATTTCCTTGCTGCTGAGGCCCATTTCAAATATATACCACAGTAAAATACATTTGAAGATCTAGCAATAGTCTAAATTATACCTCTTTTGGTTGGCATCTGTGGGGAAAAAATAAGATATTTTCTAACAATTTTGTTTTAAAAATGATTGTCTAGTTACTTAATACAGTAACACCACTGGGTGGGGACAAGGATTTCAAGAGAAAACACTTACAGAGCTTCTCCTATAAGAACTCTATAGTGCCAGGTATTTGGGTGCAAACATTGCCAGCAATGAACCTGCACCAGTAGTCTCAACACAGCACAGACAGAGAACATTCAAACAATGTCACCCTTCAAGTGATGTCACAGTTTGTTTGCCTAGAAAATTTAAAAGTGTGTTTATGACATAGTCAACTTTAACCCATCAAGGCAAAGACAGTTTTTTTTACATTACCAAAAGTCAGTGTGCCTTATTTTGACATCCAAAACTCAAGAGACTCCTCTGATATGCCCAAACTATAAATCCTACAACCACTTGAAACCTGAAATCCTCCCTACCCTCCTTCAATTGTCCAAATACCACTTCATCAGACCATGCTATGAATGGAGATAGAAAATGGGAGATGGGGTAGGGGATGTTCAGGAGGACTGACCAACATTAATATACAAAGGCATTTGATAATTTTATTATGCAGAAGAGATTGCACCACTTCTGCTTTCCCTCGTGGGATAAAGCAGTGATAACAGAACCATTAAAAGTCATTTTCTCCAGAGTTCAAAAAGTAGACAGACTAGTGGGCAAAATGTGCCATAGGTTCTGTACACCCTTAGGCTGGAATTACAAATAAAGTGCCTTTTATACTTTTATAAAAAACTAAAACCTTGAACAAATAAACCCTACAGAATAGAAAAGGCAACAAGTGAAATAAAGTTTTTTGAAGGAGTTACCTTTATTTTGATTTTTTCAAAACCAGTTAAGAGCAGTAGGGCAATGAGATGTTTTTGCTATATTTTACATGAAGGATTATAGTTCCTTCACAGCTGACCTACATAAGGACAGCCACAGATGCCCATGAAAGTGATAAATGGCAGGGGCCCAAAATGAAAGAGATTCATTATGCCAATCCAAAAGCAAACAAAACATGATACAGAAATCATTTTAATAGGAAATTGAACACTCAGATTTATTTTAAAATAAATACTTTTAGTCTTTTAATAAGTCACATAAGTGCTTTCATCAAAGCAATTATTCCTTTAAAACCATTTTCTAAATTATTTATAAATACTATTTTGATTGTCTCAGTGCAGCACCTCTCAGTGTTTGCTGGTGGGTAAGGGTTTCTTATGTAATATTTTCTGTATAAATAATATTTTGTTTCACTAAGAAGCATCAGGCTGGGGAAACCCAGGCAATTAGCAAAGCATAAAGCACTGAAAACATCACAGAACCTTTAAATTACTATTTTATTTAAGAAAAATAAGGAATGTAGTGTTAAGTTAGGACATGAAGAAACTTCCAAAATTCTTGTGTACAAGCTGTTTTAAGTTATTTTAATGTCCAAGTTTGATTCATTTCTTCTGAATTAGTCAATATTCAGTTTCTAACATCCTGCATTAATAACCATCTCAATACATTTCAGTGGTCTCCTTTTTCCAAAGGAGACAATTAACATGAGATTGAATGACAGATTTTTCTCAATCTTGTCCAAAGCAGCCATTTCCCCAGGTTTTCTAGTACAGAACTGTTTTTAAGAACAATTCAAATGAGACACTAAAATGGCCTGCCAACACTGTAGGACACAACATTTAAAACATTCAAAACAATTTGGTTTGCTTCTTAAAACTATTATATTCTAAGATTTGCTACTACCAATTCATTGAACAACAGGTCTATATACTCCTACTCAGAAGAAAATTTTTCTAGACCTCTGAAAACTAAACAGGCTCATTGGTCTTTTTTTTTTGGTGGCCACACAAAAGGCAAGACAGGTTTAAGAAAATCTCTAAATGGAACTATTCACCTACAAACAATTCCTTCGACATTTAAAAAACAAAAACAGCCAAGTGGTTTTTGACACTTTAAAATCACTCCCATAAACCTAAGGTTCACTGGGTCTAAATGCTTAGACCAGAAATGCTTCACTTTATTATTCAAATGTTGATGTGGGGGCCCTTTGGGAATAACATCTGTAATGATAAACTGTCAAAGTGAGTAATTGCAATAAAGTGCTCATGATATATCCAGATGATGTTTTCAGACGGTACTAGACTTGAGTTTTTAAAGGGTTTGTCATTATTCCACATGTAAAAGGATCCCCAGGCATGAGAAATTGGTTCTCACCTGTCCCAGAAAGCAGCAATACTATCTTTTGGTAAGCTGACAGTAGGCACATTACCTATACAGATGGGAAACACTAAGCGCTATGGCAAAAGTAAACTAGATTAAAATGGAAGGCATGTGAAGGGCTCCTACTATACTTTTACAGTTATATACAAATATATATATTAAATATACTATAAAAATATTTATATTTCTTTTCTTTTGCAATGACTTTAGGAGCTCATTTCAGAAAGTTCTTACCCAATTCAAACAAACCAAAAAAATGCACATCTTCATCTCTCCCTTAAAATGGATACGTGCCTTTGTGCAATTTCTTTTCCACAATTCTTATTCTAGTGCTCTAGCTTCCTCGTCAGACTCACTTCAGCAATGTTAGTATCCAGTGTTTGTACCTTCCAACATTATTACTCCCATGGGACTGATAAGCAGGGTCATAGACATTGGAGAGGCTATATATTTGAATGAGTTTGACACAGACAAAATATGCTTACCCATACATTCAAAGTCACTAATGAAAGTGTAGGACAAAAAAAAGGAGATAGAAAATGGGTTTCAGGTAGAATGCTATATGCTTTCTATTCTTTAAAAAAAAAGTTTACCTAAATATGGCATAAGTGATCTAAATGTCTTGAATAATTTTCCAGTTACATGGAATCTTTCTCCATAAGTAATTAGCAGGGAAAATAATAACATTTTAAGTGCTCTTCCCTAAGGCTTTTTGTTTTTAAGATCTCTGAATCACAGAGCCCTTAGAGTATAGCTAATTCAGTAGCTCATAGGATAACAGATTCCTTTTAAGGCAATGCCTACAATACCATACAAGAGAGCCAAATATCATTTTAAATACATTCTGCTCCAAGTTTCTCTATCTGAAACCAGTAGATTGCCTTGGTTTCCTATTACTACTAGTACATTCTTGTACATATCATATTTACAAAGACATCAGATAAGGTGGTACATAGGATCAATCCTGAATCATCATGCTTCTAACTACATAATCTCATTTTCCCCTTCAGATTTTTGTCTCTAAAACAGGAGAATGAGCCTTTGGGTTCCAGTGGGACACCACTTTCCACAATGTTGGTTAGTCTCTGAAATTCTCTCCCCATGTGCTAATGCACAAAAAAGCTAGAGCTCCTAACATTTTCCCTTCATTTTCTCTTGTTCTTTAAAAGTGCTGCTTAGTGTCAAAAGCTTCTTACAGATATGTTTGAGAGGGAGGATTTGGTGGAAGAAAGGATTTTCTAAATGGTAGCATTTTAATTTGCAATCTTTCCTTTTAAGGGACAGACTGAGTTTAAGAACTAAGCCCTCCATGAAGTTGAAAGTACTTTGAAACCTTGTATACCCACCTTGTCCTAGACCAAGGGAGATAGGTAGGAGAGTGAGAGACATAAATAAGGGGGTGGGCGGAGAATAAGTGGCAGCTGAATAGAGACTAGCTTTCCTACACCACTCTGGTCAATGGAAATTGGCAAAGTATTTCATTTCAGTGGCTGCTATTTCAAAGCAAGAGAAAGTTTGGAGGAGGGGAGTGGGAATTATGCATTGAAATAATTTCTTTTGATTTTCTATTCAACATATGTATTGGATGGGAACTATTTAAGGTAGGGTAACAGGGAGAACGAGTAAATACAGTACTTAGATTTACTGATTTACTAACTCCTTGGCTAAGAATGGAACCTTCTGCTTCACTTTGGTTATATCAACCTGAGTTTGGAGGACTCAGAGGTCACCGTGTTTTTCCCTTAATGTTAGGTGCTTGCTTAGAGTTACCAGATGTGCCTTAAATAAGTCTATGTATTTATCTCAACTTTATCAGCACAGAACTCTTAAGAGATAAAGCCTGATTTCAGATACATGTATGTGGAATGGTATAACAATTTTAACAAGGCAGTCTTAGGTGAGGGAGAAATAATATCTCATTTTGAACATTCTAAACCAGTTATATTCAGATACAGACACCAGGGTGAAAATTAGTTTTCTTTCATTCATGGGAATGACAAATCTCTTCTGAAAGATTACACAGCTTGAAAAGGGATTCTTGATATGTTAAATATTGGTATCTGGTCCTGCTCCTTTTTACAGAGACAGGTCCTACCTTTCTTTGGTTATTTTTCATTTCTATTTTCCATTTCCATTGTGGTTTTAAGTACTAATTGCTGGTTGGATGCAAGTCAACGAAAAGCTAAAAAGTATAACCCTTAAGAAAATAACAATGTTTCAGCCACAGTGGATCGTAAAAAGCCTTAGGGTTCAATTTGAATCTTAAGTTATCTAGCATTCCATGTTCAGTTATTTTCATGAAAAAATAAAAACTATTTACCAATACTGCTGTGTTAAACCTTCGGGGGGGGGGTAATTTCAAATATCCTAATAAGAATTCATTTGCATTATTTTTTTTTTCTCTGTAGATGTGGACTTAATTACAAGTACCATAAAAAAAGCTCTTCTATAGAGCATTTTTTAAAGTATATCTTTTCTGTTGGAATTTTTTTATTATCTTTGTAACATGAATGCTTTAAGTCTTACTTCATGTTAGAAACCATGCTGAACACATTATTTTCATTTTTGAGTATCCAATTCAAATCTTGCCTCCAATTAATTTTTTCCATTAATCTATATGAATATCAAGTCAATTTACAACTCACTTCTTAAATAAATATTTTGACCTGAACACAGCTAAGCCTACATTTAAGAAAGCTCTGAATTCCTGGATAATATTAATGACTATGAAAACAAAGAGGTGTCACTTTTTTTCAAATTATGCATGATCTCCAGTTGAAATAAAGTAGTCTTCCCTGGGAGAAAAATATCAATATTAGTCAACACTCTAATTTTGTTAAAACTCTACTAAGACTTCAAAACTGTAATATTGCTACAGAATCAAGACAACATAGTTCAAACAATGGTCAGCATTATCACCTGAATCAAAATCAAGGCACTATGGGGCTTTTTTTTTAAACAACCCTGAATCATTTCTGACTAAAAGAAACATTGAAGTTGTAAAAGACAATAAAAAGATTTCCAACACATTTTAACAAGTTACAGTTCCCACCACAGAGAAAGTTAAAAAGTGCCTAAAATGTAAATACATTTTGTGCAAATTACTCCTATAGCTGAAATATTCTTGAAATTATTTTTTTAAACTTTTACATAAATATTTCCAACTATGAACTATATCAAAAGATGTGATCACTCCAGGGAGTAAAATTCCCAACCATCTACATACATAAAACAGTGCAAATCCTATTTTCAAACATAATTGAATAATTATGAAACAAGGGATATTTCTGAACATCCTGAAAACCCTGTTGCACGATCATCAGTTCCAACAATCGCATCAATAATTTAACCTGAAAAAAAATCCACTCCCAGCAGCACATCATACCTCATTGAACAAACTGTGACATCACAGGTAAAATACAAATAGACTTGTGCCCCAGAAAAGAGTGAAAAGAACGATGTATCGTGTTGTAAACAAAAGGGGATAAAAGGGGATGTATTAGTCTGAATGTAGTACAAGAATTTAAGGAAATGTATCCAAACCTACAAAGAAGAGAGTATGCTTCCATGCAGCATATAAAATATTTTGCGCGCTCTCTTTTTATCCAGACATATACACAATATTTTACAGCATCTGTACAACAGAGATTTTGATTCCACACAACATTCTGAAAATATTTACTGTCCCATAATCACCTGACAAAGGACAAAGTCTTCTGGACTGTCTTCATGGCATTTCTTTTTTTAAGCAAAATTCAAACCACTGATGTGGCAACCGTATGTCCACTGTGACATTTGATAAAATGTACAGAACTACTAAAAATGAACATTGTTAGTGCCCTTCTGGTTCACTTGAGATTGGGCTCCACTGGGCAAATTAACATTTGGCATAATGCTCTTTTCTTACTAAAAAAAATTTCTGGGCAACTAAAACACTGTCAGAATTGGCCACATCCCTATGATCATCTTCCTGCTGGCTAGTACTTAATGTGTACTTCCACAGAGCACTCCCGACAGACTTCCAATACTGCATCTTAAATAGTCTAAACTTTTCCTACCATCAATGGGTCATCAGTGCAACTCTTTATGAAATAGCCATTCTCTCCCCTTCAATGTCAGAAAAGGGGTGAATGTGCTACTGTGGTTGAACTTTGGAAGGATCAGTCAAACCATCAGTTCTATGCCGGGTAAGCTGCTGTTGCTGAGACTGATGCTGCTGGTGATGGGCCTGAGTCAAAGTGCCCTGTTGTAGTGGAAAAGCAGCAGAGAGGATAAGTTGAGCTGAAGGATTTCCATGAAGCAGCCTGGAAGTCTGAAAACAAATGATATATAAAATTATTAAGCCCCTGCTCCTTTATCCAGGGAACAGAGATTTGCTCAAGTGCACCTATTTTTTTCTTCCTTAAAGAAGTTTTCCCTATCTTACCCAGGCAGAAGGTACAGCAGCGACCCCCAGACTGCTACCAGTACTTGTCAGCCTGGGAGTTCTAAGCTGATGCTGCTTCTCCTGAGGCAACCTAGTGACCTCTTGCACAGTGGTGTGAGATTTATTGTGAATGCCTGATTCATGTTAGCTTGACTTCAGTACCGAACATCCATGGTCAAGCAATTCCCCCAGCCACAGGAATTACTGGCAGCATGGCCATATCTGTCTAGCAGGATGGAAGAGGTTTTTAGCAAAGTAGCACTGAAGAAGAGACAATATTGGCATATTTTTCCAACTACCACATCTGGCTCAAGTTCACTTTCCATAAGGACCATAAAATCTAAAGTTGGAAAAGACTTTAGAGAAATATGGCTCAACCACATGATTTTATGGATTATCAAATAGGCTCAGATAGGAGAAAGGAGTAGCCTCAGATCACGCCAGTGCTAAGTGGGAAAACTTTTCTATGAACCCATGTTCTGTCTCTGAAGCCAGTCCTTTTCCTACCTACATTAAACTTGTTCAGATTAATACCTACATCATCTTTGCTAACTTTTTAACCATATATGTGCTGAGAAAAACAACAAGGCCTGTTCCCCCAAGTACAACATGAGATTCAGTTCTTCATCAATCTGAAAGTTAAAATGATGGAGAAATTTCCTGATATTTCTGGTATCAGGCTGAATACATAAAAATCCCTTTTCCTTGAGTCTATCTTTAAATTGTCCTATTTTATGAGAAATAAGTACACTATGAACATGCTTTAAAAATAAAATTTAGGTAGTACTGTAATGGTTGTAATTATTATCTGGGCATGGATGTGTATCTAGTGATGAAAGGAAAGTTCAGTGCTGTGAAGATAAATATTGCATAGGAATCTGAAGAGTAAGATCTATGAACCAAGGCAAGCTAGATGTGGTCAAACAGGAAATAGGAAGAATTAAACAATATCTTAGATGTCAATGAACTCAAATAGATGGAAATGGGTGAATTTGATTTGGGTGATTATATATACTATTATGAACAAGAATCCCTTAGAAGAAATGGAGTAGCCCTCATATAGTCAATAAAAGGATGAGAAAAGCAGTACTGCAGTATAATCTCAAAGATGAAAGAATATCTTTTCAAATCCAAGGCAAACTGTTCAATGTCACAGTAATACAAGTCCATGTGCCAACCACTGATGCCCAAGAGCACAAAGTTGTGCAGTTCTATGAAGACCTACAACATCTTCTAGAAATAACACCAAACTGATGTTATCATCATCATGGGGATTGGAATACTAAAGCAGGAAACCAAAAGACAAGTGGAATAACAGGGGAGTTTGGCTTTGGAGCACAAAATGAAGCAGGGCAGAGGCTAACAGTTTTGTCAAAATAACGTGCAGATCATAGCAAATACTCTTTTTTTCAACAACCCAAAAGGCAACTCTACATGTGGATATCACCAGACAGTCAATACAGAAATCAAACTGATTATATACTTTGCAATTCCAAAAGGGAGAAGCTCTATACAGTCAGTTAGAAGCAAACCTGGAGCTGCCTGTGGCTAAGATCATGAACTTCTTATTCAGAAAAAAATGAAGGAAGTAGGGAAAATCACCAGGCCATATTTGCATGACTTAAATAACATCCCTTATGAGTATGAAGTAATGAACAGATTTAAGGGATTAAATCTGGTAGAGTGCCTGAAGAACTATAGACAGAGGTTCAAAATATTGTACAGGAGGCAGTAACAAAAAATATTCCAAAGAAAAAGAAGAGTAAGAAAGCAAAATGATGGTCTGATGAGGCTTTACAAACAGCTGAGGACAGAAGGAAAGCAAAAGGGAAAGGAGGAAGGGAAAGATATACTCAACTGAATACAGAATTCCAGAGACTAGCAAGGAGACCTTAAATTTAAGAGCAACGCAAAGAAATAAAGGAAAACAATAGAATGAGAAAGAGAAAAGATCCCTTCAAAAAAATTAGAGATACCAAGGGAATGTTTCATGCAAAAATGGGCATGATAAAAGACAAAAATGGTAGAGCTTTAACAGAAATAGAAGAAATGGTAAGAATATAGAGAATTATAAAACAAAGATCTTAACACCACTGATAGCCATGATGGTGTGGTTACTGATTTAGAGATAGACATCCTAGAGAATAAAGTCAAGTGTGCCTTAGGAAGCATTGCTAACAATGAAGCTAAGCCGTTTAAAATCCTTCTGTTAAAGTGCTTGTTAAAGGCTCCAATATGCCAGCAGATCTGGAAAATTCAACAGTGGCCACTAGATTAGAAAAGATTACTTTACATCCCAATCCTAAAGAAGATCAATACCAAAGACTGTTCAAATTATTAAACATCTGCATCCATTTCACATGCCAGCAAAGTTATGCTTGAGACACTACAAGCTAGACTTCAGTAATATGTGAACCAAGAATTACCAGAAAAGCAGGCTGGTTTTAAAAGAAACAGAGGAACAAGAGATCAAATTGCCAACATTTGCTGGATCATGGAGAAAGCAAGGGAGTTTCAGAAAAATATCTACATCTGTTTCACTAACTACATTAAAGCTTTTGATTGAATGGATCAGAATAAAATATAGCAAGTCCTCAAAGAGATGGGAGTACCAGATCACCTTACTTGGCTCCTGAGGAACTTGAACTTGTATGCAGGTCAAGAAGCAACAATTAAAACTGAATGTGGAACAAATGATTGGTGTAAGATTGGGAAAAGAGTATGACAAAGCTGAATACTGTCACTTATTTATTTACTTATATGCAGAGTACACCATGTAAAATACTAGACTGGATGAATCAAAAGCTGGAATTAAAGTTGCCAGGAGAAACATCAACAATCTTGGATATGCAGAAGATACCACTTTGAGGGGTGATGCAGTGAGTTGAGTGCCGTCCTCAGAAGGACCTGAGTTCTGATCCGGCCTCAGACACTTCACACACACACACACACACACACACACACACACACACCCCCACACACACCATGTGACCTTGGGCAAGTTACTTAACCCCAATTGCCCTCCAAAAAGCAGGAAAAAAGAAAGATACCATTCTGATGTCAGAAACTGAAGAAGAGTTAAGAAGCCTCTTGATGAGGCTGAAAGAGGAAGTATAAAACCTGAAGTGAGATTAAAAAAAAAACCTAATATCTTTGCAACTGGTTCCATCATTTCTTGGCAAATAGAGGGAGAAGAAATGGAAACAGTATCAGATTTTATATTTTTAGGTTCAATGCTGACAGCAACTACAGCCATGAAACTAAAAGACATTTGTTCCTCAGAAGGAAAGCTATGGCAAATCTGGACCGCATACAAAAAAGCCACGAACATCACTTTGCTGACAAAGGTCCATAAGGTTAAAGCTATGGCTTTTCCAGTAGCAATGTATGGCTGTGAGAGTCAGATTATAAGGAAAGCTGAGCACTGTTGCTTTTGAATTGTGATGCTGGAGAAGACTTTTGAGAGTCCCTTAAACAAGAAATTAACTCAGACAATTCACTGAATGGTCAAATACAGAAGCTGAAGCTGAATACTCTGGCCACGTAAAGAGAAGACAGGTATCACTGGAAAAGACCATGATGTTGGGAAAGGCTGAAGGCAAAAGGCAAAGGGGACAGCAGAAGATGAGATGGATAGAGAGCATCATGGAAACAATAAATATGAGCTTGGAAAGACTTTGTTAGAAGGGTCCATGGGGCCAGGAAGAGTTGGACATGACAGAATGAATCAACAACAAATGGATATTCCACCTTATATAGATACCCCTGCTTGTCTTAGCTGAAAGTACCATGCTAATACCGCCAGTGCTGTGATTTTTATTTCTGAATGTGCCAGTTGGCTTTGTTCATTCCAGGACCACAGATTCTGGACAGCTATCTTACCAATCAGAGAGTCCTTGCTCAAAAGGAAAATTAGAGTTAGAATGTGTATTCATACAAAACCATCACTATTACTAGAAAAACTCAAAGGACTCTTTGAGTGAGTCAGTAGCATTATCTGTTCATATGAAGAATGGCAAAAAATTATGAATGCAAGAAAAGTATGTTTATAAGGTAAAAAGTCATCATATAGTATGAAAGACCCCAAGACAATGTGTGTGGGTATACACCCACCCACCCACACACACCCACACACACCACACGCAGTATTTACATATCTTTGTACATCTCTATCTTTGACGAAAGATATACAGGCTGTCCCAAAAGTCTTAGTATCATTTGAGCTACTGAACTAAGATTTGGGTCACCCTGTATTTAAGTATTTTGCAATTAGCAAGAGTCCTTTAATGGGAGAAAAAGGGCCACTAAGACAAATGGTAATAGTCTCACTGTGCCTTAAGGCAAACAAGAGCCAAGACTGTTTTTGGAAAGTAAAAAAGTTATATACTAAATCCCTTTCAAGGTCCAGCTTGTTTATTTGCCAAAAAAAAAAAAAGTTAATTCTGTTTACCAACAATAATCTATTACCTAAAATTAAATGAGTATTGGGAAAAATTCTACATAGAAGGAATGACCTGTAAGAATTGTTGTGATGGCTGAGTCAGCTGAGCCTGAGATGACTGCTGAATGGTTGTTAGCTGCTGTTCCTGCTGGTTCTGTTGTTGTTGCTGCTGCTGCTGCTGCTGTTGCTGCTGCTGCTGCTGTGTTATTGATAATGTCTGTGGCTGCTGCTGTTGTGTGGCAAAAGTGGGATAGGCAGTTACCACCTGACCCATAAACATAGTACTCGGTACCATAACTGCTCCACAGGCTACAGGAGCAGTAACTAATTTGGTCACTAGTTGCTGACCTTGAGAAAATCTGCAAAAGGAAAGAAAAAGCCCAGGGTCAAACTAGGCACATACTTTTATAAATAACAGTTTATTGAACAGAGATATTTATTTGGTTTGGATGCACTTCTTTTCTATTTTGGACACAAAAATCCACATTTTAAAACTTCAGCCTAAAATTAACATACAACCAACCAAACATAAAGGACCTATGCTTTCCTTGGTGCGACCTAGACAGTAACTCACATCTAACATAACAGAAAAGCCTCAGAGAGCCGGATGAGGCTCTCAGACGTTCTGGGCCCAGTCTGTGGTCACACACCAAAGGCAGGGTCTGAGCCCAGGCTTTTCTGACTCCAAGCCAGCACTCTTCCCACTGAGCCACACTGTCTCTCACAACACAAATACATACAAATAAAGAACAAAAACACAAATGCGCTTTCCTTTTGGTAGCCTGAGTTCAGATTTGTATAGTATCTGGTTCATTGTCAACCATGAGCAAGTTGGAATTTATCAGAGCAAAGGAAATAGAAGATCTTTTTTACAAAGGTATTCGGGCATAATGCTAGGGTTTTAGAAACATAACAGTTTAATAATAATAACTGATATTTATGTAGTGCATTAAAGTTTTTGGAGAACTCTAGGAGGCAGGTACTGTGGATATTATTCTAATTTTATGATTATGAAACAGAGGCCTAGACAAGTGGAGTGACTTGTCCAGGGTCACAGTTGGTGTCATAAGCAGTACTTCTACCCAAGTCTCTCTCAACTCCCAAGCCCTGTACTCCTGCCACTGTACAGGGCTGCCAAACATTCTATCAATACAATCTTGATTTATATTTTTGTCTACTCAGCATAATTCTGATTATAATTCAAATTCTTTTTTTAATTATATTTTTCCTTTTGGGAAAAAGATTCCTATTTGCCTTCTTTGAAAGAAAATTACTTTTCAACAAGACTATATAAAGAAATTATAATATTTGAAACTTACTTAAAAAGTCTCATGTATAACATATTGTAATTAGACATTACATTTTGGTTATTGTTTTGAATATATGTGTGTATATATTTGAGTGTGTATATGTGACATATATACACATACATACATTATAAACAAATAAATAAACAAAAACATTAATGTTAGGTGTTGTATTGTTTCAGCCCAGTCCAACTCTTCATGACCCCATTTCGGTTTGTTTGACTTTGCAAAGGTACTGGAGTGGCTTGCCATTTCCTTCTCCAGTTCATTTTATAGATGAGGAAACTGAGGAAATAGGGTTAAGTGACTTGTCCAGGGTCACACATCTAGGAAATGTTTGAGGCCAGATTTAAATTCAGGAAGAGGAGTCATCTTATCTCTAAGACTGGCATTCTATGAACTGCACTACCTAGCTGCCCAAAATGTTGGTCACTTTTTTACAATCTGACTTTTTCATATTTTTAAAACAAGTATATTACAGGCGGCCAGGTAGCACAGTGAGTAAGAGCACCAGCTCCAGTGTCGGGATAACCTGGGGATCAAATCTGGGCTCAGATACTTAGCACCACACCCAGTGATAACTGGCCGTGTAACCTTGAGCAAGTTACTTAACCCCAATTGCTTAAAAAAAAATATATATATATATATATATTTTTTTTACTTCAAACCTACAAAATCTTGAATCTTTTACCCTTCAGAGTAAAAAGATTATTAAAAACACAAAGAAACCAGTCACAGTAAAGAAACCGCTTATTCAACAGCAAGACAAAAAAACAGGACAAGAAAATAAGCCATTTCTCAAGAAATTAATACAAGTAAAATAATATAAGTACAGGTATAAATTGCTTTGCTATAGTTCATGATAAGTATCATCTCAATCCTCAAAATTAATTCTTCAGTTTATTTTTGTTTGTTACTCTGTGGACAGAGATTATTTTCAAATATTTACTACATAGTATTGAACCTGTCCAAATTTAAGTCCAATTTTTAAAACTATATTTTTTTCATAGATTTTAAAACAGACCCTTCCTCCTGTTCTCTGGAGCCCATCATCAATGCTGCTTGGCTGTTAGTTAGCTGTAAGAGTTTGAAAGAAACCTAATATATTTTGTAGAAAACAATAGAATATTCAACTACAACATGAACAGGGCACTGTACTAAAGTACAGGCATTATACTGCCAATGTGAGTATATAATATACTAGCATTATAGTCCTATAAATAGAGACTACTAATATAATAAAGTGATAGTGTAGGCTATAAAGTATATAGTTCTACCATCATTTTAGTATTCTACTAAGCATTATATTAGAATATTACTTCAAAAGTATGTGATTTCATCATGGTGGGTGCTCCCTTAATTGAAGTTGACCACAACCCTTCCACCAAGTTGATGGCCACAATGTTAATTACCTGGCAGCAGCCTGAGGATATACCTCTCTGAATTTAGCTAGCTTTGAACTTGTCTAGACAACAAACTGGCCACATATTAAAAGCCTTTTGAGCTTGGCAGGATCAGCCAAAACCTGAGCTCCTCTGAAACAGCTTTCAAAAATTCAGGATCTTTCATGCCTCGGCAAGACATTATTAATATAAACTTTAACGTGTATATATATATTTAGTAAAATATATTTTTAAAAGACTTTCTAAAAAGTACAGTATGGTTTTGTAATTTAAAATAGGTAATTCCAATCTTATGAACAGGCTGTGTTTATCAGTTTATTTGTAATTATTTGCAATTCAAAATATATCTTCTAAAAGAAACAATATTATAGTATAACAATGTAATCTCATAAATTATCAGTTGGGTTCCAAGGACAGTCCTTAAAAACTCATTTAATCCAAAATGTAACTGAATTATATTGGTAGTTATAATTAATTACTCCTTATAACACATTTTATGTAAAAATTCCAGGGTACTCCAAAACACCAGGGAGGGGATAAATTTTTAGTGTTATGATTACTCAATACCTGATAGTTACAAAGTTAAAACTGGAATAACAATACACTGCAGTTTAGATCCAATATTTGGCAATACAATTATTATTTCTCTAAATTCATTCTCAGCTTTAAAATAAATAACTCTTACTATACCAACATAGTTATCTAGTTTTCATTAAATTAGTTACACTTTGATTTAATGATGAGTTAAACTCTATGAATGGAAATATAAAATTAATTATATAAAAGTTACCTTATCTGTCTGTCCTGGGTGAAAGTGGTTACTGCAGCATTCTGGTTATTGTTTTGTGGTATGCTAGATGGAATCTGGACCACATTTCCTGTAGTTGGCTGAGAAATTACCATAGTGTTGTACAGTGGAGCAGTCAGCGTGCTTTGAGTCTGATTGGAAAGAGAGGTTTGTTGATTGTGCCCGCTGAGCATGTTTGGTTGAGTTTGCTAGGAGAGATAATATTTTATAGACTACTTAAAAAGATTTAATGTATTCCAAGGATAATACCATTTATTTATTTTTGCCAGTGGGAGTTTCTTACTAAAACTTAGAGTGATAGGAAGCAATGACTATAAATGTACTTTTGAAGAATGACATACAAAACAAAAACTAACGGCAGTTAGTGTATTTACCTACTTGTTTGAAATGGCTCAAGGCTAATATTTTGCATATCACAAATTGGGCTTTGAATATCTGATACATTTTGCTACTAAAATAATTTTGCATAAAGTTATTTAAAAATCACTAGTCTACATTATCCACTGGACTTCTTAATTTCATGAGAATATAACTTTTTAAAACAAGTTTTTATTTTAATTCAGAAATTTTATAAGTTCAATCATTTAATGACCATCACAGCTTGAAAGCACTTTATAGTTTACCTGAGTTGCTGGATTTTGTAAAGGCTGTTGCTGCATCATGTGCTGAGAAGAACCAATATGTCCAGTATTTATTCCACCTTGAATCTGATTAGTTTGAACAACCTGACTTTGCATGTTTATAGGTGCAAGTTGCTGCATATTTGATGAATTTCCAGAAGAAAGTTGAACAGAACCAAAATTCAATCCAGGGGATGACTGCTGTAAAAACATCTTTAAAAATATTCTAAAATAAGTTGTGGTTTTTTTTTTTTTAACCTAAACAACAACTCAGACTAATTCAATGATGAGAACAGTTTTGAATATTCAAAATGTTATGCCAAGATTCTGTTTCATAAAGTGACTTTTAAAATTTTATCAGGTAATTTTACAATATTTCGGTGTTTTCAAATACTAAAAAAATAGCCCCAAAGGACATAAAAAAAGCAACAAAACAATTTTAATTCATACATACACATAAGTGAATTCATAAATACAGATATACGTAAAATATAACATTTAAGAATGGGAGAGAGTGGAGGGAAGAATGTTGCCAAAAAAAATCCAAAAAGGCTAAGTGTCATTTCAAGAATCTTATTTCCATTGTCTGCCAAAACCTAACTCTTAAATTGGATTTTTTTAAAGCAAAACTAATTTTATAGTCTTCAGAAGAAAAAAATTACCACCATTTATGTTTCAATGTTACTTATTAATTAATTATAGGCTTAAGGGGTATGTTCAAATGCCACTTTCTAAACTAGCTGCTTGGAACTTCAAAATGAATCCAAAATATATCTGAAGGAGAGTAGAGGTAGGCAGCCATAATATAGTTGGAAAAGTTCTGAACTTGAATTCAGGAGGTCTGGGGTTGGATTCCAATTATGAAACTTTCTATAAGTCTTGTGTATAAAGCATGTCACTGAACTTCTCTGAGCCTCAGCTGTTTCATCTGTAAAATGGGAATAACAACACGCTGAAGAGGGAGAGATATGAGCAATACAGAAAGGTAAATCTGAAATTTGGCTGAATGAACAGACCCAAAGAATGATAATGGATTGATTAAAATCAACTCTTAAGCTGGTATCCACAGACCTCCCTAAGAGATCTATGGATAGATTCCAAGGAGTTCATGCACTTACATGGGAAATAAAATCACATCTTTATTTTCACTAACCTTAGCTTTCCTCTGTAAATTTATGTATTTTATTCTTATGCATTTAAAAACATTCTAAGAAGGGATCCATAGACTTCACCAGACTTCCCAAGGGATTGATGACACAAAAAAGGTTAAGAAGATCTGACCAAGAGGGAGGTCTTTCCAATGGAACACCCCAGGGATTTGCTGATGGGTCTGATTTGTTAAAATGTTTTTAACACTGACTTAAATTTAGAAGACCTAACTGGCAGATTCTTCAGGTTAATCCAAAATATTAATCTGGGACAGGGCTAACATACTGAATTCTAGAAACAATGCACTTTTTATGATAGCCCCAACCATTAGTGTTTGCCCTCTCTCTTTATCTGGTATTTATTCTCAGGCAGCTAGGTGGCACAGTGGATAGAGTACCCAACTGGAGTCAGGAAGACTCATCTTCATGAACTGAAATCTGGCCTCAGGCACTTACTAAATGTGGAACTCTGAGCAAATCACTTAACCCTGTTTGACTCAGTTTCTCATCTGCAAAATTAGCTAGAAATGGGTAACCACTCCAGTATCCTTGTCAAGAAAACCCCAAATGGGTCAGGAAGAGTCAGACACAACTGAAATGACCAAACAACAAAAATTTATTCTTAGGTGTATATATATGTTATCTTCTCTGATAGAAGAGCAGAACTGTTCATTTTTTTGTCCTTATATCCCCAGTGCCTAGCATATAAGTAGACTCTTAATAACTGCTTATTACATGATTGATGATTGAATTCACCTTAGAAAAAAAAGTATTTTACTTCCACTTCATGGTCAGTAAGTCTATTTATGCCAAGAGTGTCTCTTTTTCTAATACACACACACAAACACACACACACACACACACACATACATACACGTGAACGCACGCAACTGAATGAAAAGATTCACAAATGCTGGCAGTCAAACTTAACTGTAACTTACTTGTAGCCCTTGACCATGGACCATTTGTAATTGTTCTTGGATTTTTCTGAGTTCTTCTTGTTGTCGGTGAATATTTGCCTCTATCATCCGGGTCCGTTGCTCCAGCTGATCTTTTAGGTGCTGCATGGCTCCCAACTGAGCTGAAAACTGAAACATGGGCTGAAGCACCATAAACAAATCAGATATTTCAGAACAACTTAATTCCTATGATTATAGAATAAGTAAATTGTCCCTATCACTTATATCAGTGAAAACCAGCTGTTAGCTGAAAGCATAACTACTCGTGTCACATAAAATATACTTTTAAAAATTCCCTATTTAGTTGTTAAAATATAATACTAATACTAACTCATATTTATGTAGTACTTGAAGGTCTGCAAATGTTTTACATAATTCTTTCATTTCTTCTTGGCACAAACAAAGCATATTTACCATTTAGAGTCATGGCAGCATAGGAATCAAAACTTAATTCGATAAACTGCTATATTGTGCTGAGTCACTGTTACCACTAAGACTGCTTTCAGATGAGTAATGTTAATAAGGAACATCTAAGGAACTGTAAAACCTTCCAATAATAATAAAAATATAACCATGCAACAAGATACATTCATTCTGACATAACATTATGAAGGGAGGCAGTTCCTATTTATTGCCATTTCTAATTTTTCTGTTTTTCTTTTTTTTGATATTACTTAAAGGAAACATTGTCACTTTGTTTCCTCCCACTTTGTCCGGCTTCTTCATTGCCTTCTTATTGAGAGCCAATCAGATGAAGGCAACAGTATCCATAAAGGCAAGAAACACATACGTGCTTTTTAAGATTTTGTCCCAAGGAACACACTGTACCTAAAAGTGGGGATACCTTATAACACTAGAGGCACAAAAATCTTTAATAGAAAGGCAATGGACTAGATCTTCCTTGTAAAAAATTACCTTCTTCCTTTTTAAAAGAAAAATTTAGAGAATCAATGGGTTGTATAAAATCTGATGGATAAATGTTTTTTTATAAAAGAATAAAGCAGTTTGCCTATTTATAAAAATTATGCTTTTATAACCTAAGTGATTTCACTTAAATATAAATTAAAAAATGGCAACACCAAGAAGTAAAAGAAAAAAAGGTGCCAAAATGATGCATTTTAATCATTGCTTACAGGTAAGGTTTTTGATAAATCATACAACTTTTACTGTCTCTACATAGAGCAGAAATGAGAAGCATCATGGGACAGTGGATAAAGAACTGGTCTTAACGTCACAAAAACCAGAGTGAGTCCTCTCAAGCCTCAAGTAGGTCACCTCTGACACACAGTGGTGGTCATGTGACCCTGGGCAAGTCACTTAACTCTTTCAGTGCTCTAAGTTACAGAGAAAGAGGGTATTTGTAGAAGAAGTGTGTGTCCTCAGCAGGAGTTCCTACACCAACAACTTTAAACTCAAAGAGAAACAGAACCCTGTAGACAGCATATTGACTTAGAAAGCCACAAATTAACATTATCTATGCTGAACTGTACTTCTATTTGTTTTTTAACATCAGCCAATTATATTTTAATCTGGGTCATCCCACTTAGGAGTTTTTAGGATCTCCTGCGCTCACCACCCCTCTTTCCACAAACCCCTCAGCAGCAGGTCACCTTAGCACATGTCCAGTCCCATTCCTTATTCCCATGATAAAAATAATAGGACATTTTACACACAAGTAACCCCCTCCCTTTTTTAAAAAAAACATTTTTAAAAGAGTTAATGAATATATATGTTAAGTGCTCTAAAAATGCTCTGAAAAATATTAAATGCTTAAAGAAATCTGCAAGAATTATGTTAAACCCTTAGAATGAGTACTTTATGAACCTGGTGTTGAAAAAAATTATAACTGAATTTTTTAAATGACTCAATAGTATCAAAAATTTATAGTATAATCAATATATTCACTGGATATTTTAGCTCATACTAATGAATTATGTACATTTTATGCTTGTATATGTAATCTTAATACAATAAAGAAACTGATACATTTTAAAGGAAAAAAAAATCACAACATTTTGACTATGAAACAAAACTTCCAAATCAGAGAATATCTGACAGAGATATAATAAAGAGGGCCAGAAAACTTTCCAGGAACCTGATAATACTCAATAATGCTTTGGATCCAGTTTTGGAGGGTTTTTTCATGGTAGCTCTTGTTGTTTTAAGAATTATAAGATTCTCTAAGAAACTATTAATGTACAAGTCAAATAATATGTCCCTCTTGGGAATTAGCATCACCTAGAAGAGGACTGCCAAAAATCTAAATGCTGTCTATATGAAAGGAAAGAGAATGTAGTCATGGAAAGGTGTCCTAGGGTTCATCAGCAGCACAGAGCTCTACTGGGGTAGGATCATAAATCTAGAGGGACCACAGACCCACACAGTGAAGGTTCTTCATTTTACAGAAGATGAGTGTGAGGGTCAAGGAATCACACTGGCAGTGAGAACGGGAAAGGTGAGATCTGAACTGAGGATCCCTGACTCCAGAACCAGTGCTCTTTTCACATACCACATAAACTTGATAAAAATCTACCTGCAGAATTTTTCTGAATGCCCAGAAGCAGGGGCTAGAAGGGCAACAAGACAAAGTAGCACATTTTTACTTAAGAGTTGAAGTATAGCCATAAAGAAAAAACACTCTAAGCAAACTCTGCATAGAATGATCTCTGGTTCTAAGAAGTGAGTTGAAGTTAGAAAGACTTAATGATTAATTTATAGTCAGAATGTACCAATCTGTTATTTCTTTAAATTTTGTTCTAAAGCATATTCTCTTAATTATTAAACGTAACTTTTCAATCAGTAAGGATTCTGAGTTTTTCTTTGCCAATATAATTCTGACAGAAAAAAAATCAAATGATTGGATCATATGTATATAGCTCTAAAATTCAAATGACTTGCTTAGAAAAAAAAACTAGACCTAAAAATTATGCTATCTAAGGCAATACTGACTCTTGGAATCAACTTTCTAGCTAAAGGCCTAAGGCCCCACAATGAAATCACAGAATCAGATAAAAGCTCAAGAGCAAGGTAGAGTGAGTGAGAAACAACTCCTACAATATCCCCATCACATTCAGTGCCCCCTCTGACCAAGTGCTCTCAAGTTGAAGATGAAGCTAGAACTTTCATGCCTATAGAGTTTTAATCTAGGGAAAAACATGGAGCTATGTGGGTTTAGTAGATACACAGCCAGTGACTCTGGCTTCATTAGCATTGTATTCTAAATATTAAAGATCACTGGTTCAACTGGTACTTAAAATAATGAAGCTTGAATGTCAGATGTCTTTCCTTCTGGAGTTAACACCATTCAGTAGAAGTGCAACAGATCAAAAGCAGATGGAGAAGTAGCAAGGGACTAGATAATCCAAAAATTACTGGATTACAAACTGGCAGAGAATAATAAAAACTAGCATTTGGACAGCTCTTTAAAATTTGTAAAAACACTTTACAATTACTATTTAATTTTATCCTCACAACAACTCTAGGAGGCAGGTCCTATTATCTCCATTTTACAGATGAGGAAATTAAGGCAGAAAGAAATTAAATGACTTGCCCATGGTTGTCTGAGGCCATATGTATTTGAACTCAGATCTTCCAGACTCCAAACTCAGCCCTCTATCCACTGAGAAATTAAAGGTTAACTATACTAGTTCTGTTAACAACTCCAGTATATACTTCTCTCTCCTTTCCAAAAATGTGAATGCAAATTATAATTTCTTTTACATGTTAAGCAGATTGCCTATTGATTACTCATGGTCCGTCATGTATCTAAACAGATGTAAAAAACAACTGGAGTTTTGTCTTTCAAATCTTCAGAATGTCTTGAAAATTCAAGCTATATCAGAGATGGTAAATATAAAACTGTAAATGAGGACCATTCATTCAGTTACATAATGAACATTTACTATGTGTAAGGCAATGTGTAATATTTTTTTAAGGCAAGTTATTCAACTGCCTTTTCTACACTAGAAGAAGAAAAAAGGACTATATTTTTTCCATCTCAACTATGCATATAAATAAACTTTAAATCTCAAAGTATAATTATTAGACTGAATACAATTCATTTAAAATAATCAAACAAAACCAAAAATCATTTTCATACCTGTGACATTCCTTGTTGAATTTGTAAGGTTGTAGCTTGAGACATCATTGGCTGTGTTAAAGACTGACCAACAGATTGAGAATTTAGGGACTAGGAAAAAAAACAACACAATATTGGTTTGGGGTTATTTTTTTACATAAACACTTCCACCTGAAATAAACATTCCTTTAAAATGAAAGCTACCTAAACTTAGATATTAAGAACTTTCAGCTTTAAACTGTTTTCTCACAATAAAGATAATCTATACTTTTTACTTAAAAATAATTTTAATATTTTTAATGGAAAATATTTCACAAAACATTAAGTCTCCAGGTAAATGAGATGTTAATAGCTCTATCTTTATTTCTTGAAAGAATAGTGAATGAATATCATGGATCTTCTCAATATTTATCTGTGTGAATGTTTATAAGAAAATTATTCACTATAAAACTTTACCTGACTACTAAACGATGACCTTCTTTGAGTTATTTTTTCATGTCCAGGTAAATGCTGTCTGGGAGGAGTACTATTATCTGTTGGAATCTTTGTTGGTGTTGCTGGGTTAAAAAGCAAAAAAATAAAATTTCATTAGAATTTACTTTATAAAAATTTTCAAACATTCATCTCAAAATATCTTTCAGTGAAAAAAAGTTTTAATACAAATTAATTTTAGGTTACTTAAATTTAAGTATAATAATTCAGAATGCTTTTCCCCCCTATCATTTCTATCCTTTTTAAGCAACATATGAAATACTCTAAGAAGGAAAAAACCTTCATTATGAAAACAAGTCTGCATATTGGATGAAACCTATAAAATTGAGTTAAAAAATTGAGGCATTTTTTTCCTATTTTAATTAAGGCAGTTAGATAGCACAATGGATAGAGCACTGGGCCTTGAGTCAGGAATACCTAAGTTCAAATCTAGCTTCAGACACTTGCTAAGTTGTGTGAACCTGGACAAGTCACTTTAACCCTGTTTGCCAGAGTTTCCTCATCGGTTAAGGAAGGAAATGGCAAACCACTCCAGTATCTATGCCAAGAGAATCCCTAATGGGGTCACAAAGAATTGGACATGAATGAACAACAATGATTTAATTATTAGAGACAACCGATTAAAAACCAAATTTTAAGGGGCAACTAGGTGATACAGAAAATAGAGCACTGGCCCTGGAGTCAGGAGGACCTGAATTCAAATCTGACCTCAGACACTTAACACAAAAACTAGCCATGTGACCTTGGGCAAATCACTTAACTCCAATTGCCCTACCCTTCCCCCTCCAAAAAAAAAAACAAAACCCAAATTTTAAGCTCTACATAACTCTTCAAATCCATACAACATCTTCACACCACAATCTTTTAAAATGAAGACAGCTTTACAAATATACTATTGTGAAAAATGAGACGAGAAGAAAAAATGTTAACATTATTTGAAGAAGGGACCTGCTTTTCTTCTGCAGTACTTACAGGAAGGATCTGACACTGCAGTATGAGATGACTTCCTTGAACTCCTGGATGAAGCAGAAGGAGTTGGGCTGTGATCAAATCTTTCTAATGCTTCTTTGAGACTAACAGTGTTAATACGATTATCAGATCCAGAGTCTTGGCTCTAAAGAGACATAAAAAAATTTTCAAAATAAACACTCTATTGTAATTTGTTTCAGAGACAAACACAATTCATTCTGAAATACATATTTTTAAAATTCTGTTACTTTTTCACTCAGCAAAGCAGACCCTTCTCCAAAGAATTCAAAACATTAGCTCTCACATATAGGCAGGGGACCAACACATTATTACTATTTTATACACCATAGAGAGGTTAATCCAAAAATCAGTAGTTTAACAGAAGATAAATATTGTGGGTATGAAGTAGAATCTCAGAATTGCTTTCATCTGCACTTCTCTAATTAGCAACATTTTGGAGCATTTTTTCATATGGTTGTGGATAGTCTGGGTTTCTTACCTTGAGAACTAACAGTTCATATCCTAGACCATTTATCAATTGGGGAATAGCTCTCAGAAATTTGATCAGTTTCTTACATATCTTGGAAATGAAACTTTTATCAAAGAAACTTGTTGCAAAGACATTTCACAGTTCATTGTTTTCCTTTTACTCTTAGCTGTATTGGATTTGTTTCTATAGGAACTTTTTAATCTTCTGGCATCAGAATTTTCTATTTTACCTTCTGAGATCTTATCTGTCTCTTGTTTGGTAATGAACTTTTATTTTATCCATCAATCTGATAGATAATTTTTTCCACATTTTTCTAATTTAGGTCACCAATCCAACTGAAGCTTTCCATGGCATAAAATTTGAAGCAATGTTGGTCTAAATTTAAGCCTTTCCATACTGCTGTCCAATCTTCCCTGAAGTCTGTGTCAGTTATTCCTTTTTTCAGTTATCTTGACAGGCAGACTCCTAAGTATTTAATATATTCTCTATTTATTCTATTTTCTTTTACTTCTATAATTATTTTAAGTGAAATTTCTGTCTCTTCCTGCTAGATTTTACTGGCACCATACAGACATGCTAATTATCTATGTGGACTTATTTTATATCCTGAAAATCTGCTTAAGTCACTTATTGTTTCAGTTAATTTTTAGTCAACGATTATGGGGTTTTTTAAGTATACCATCATATCACCTAAAAAAAAGTGAAAATTTTGCTTTTTCTTTACCTATACTTTTCCCCCATAATTTTATTTTCTTGTCTCACTGCTAAAGCCAGCATTTCTAAGTACTATGTCAAAGAGAAGGGGGTAACAATGGACATCTTTGTTCATTCCTGATTTTATTGGAAAGTATTTTTGCTTATTTCTATTACGTATATTGTTAGCTCTTGATCTTAAATTATGCTATTTATTATTTTAAGGAAAGGTTCATATATTCTTATGTTTCCCTAGTATTTTAACAGAAATTAGCATTGTATTTTGTCAAAAGCTTTTTCTGAATCTATTGATATAATCATAAATTCTTAACTGATTTTGTTATTAATATGGTTAATTAAAATTATAATTTCCTAATATTAAACCAACTCTGCATTCCTGTTACAAATCCAAACTGATCATAGTACATAATCATTGAGATCTGTTCTTTAGCTTCTTTGCTAATATTTTATTTAAAAATTTTCCATCAATATTCATTAGGGATATTAGTCTACAGTTTTCTTTTTCTCTTTTAAAAAAGATGATGAAAAAGAAAGACTATAAATGTTGGAGGGGCTGGAGGTAAACAGTTACATTGATGTACTGCTGGTGGACCTGTGACTAGGTACAAAACTTCTGAAAAGCAATTTGGAATTGTAAACAAAGTTACTAAACAGTGTACATTCATTGATTAAAACATAACACTGCTAGGGCTATATACAAGATTTTTTTTTTAAAGAGGGAGAGGGGGGTGGCTAGGTGGCACAGTGAATAGAGCACCAGCCTTGGAGTTAGGAGGACCTGAGTTCAAATCCAGCCTCAGACACTTAACACAAAAAACTCATCGTGTGACCTTGGGCAAGTCACTTAACCCCAATTGCCCTACTTTCCCCCCTCCAAAAAAAAGGAAAGGTCCTACACAGTCAGCATTTTTTATGGTGGCAAAAAACTGGGAACTAAAGAGATTAATTCAGAAATGGCTTATTAAGTTGTGGTTATAAATTAAGGGAATACTATTGTGCTGTAAGAAATCAGGAAACAGATCATTTTAAAGACAAAAAACATAAATGAATTTATACCATGTAGTAAGCAAAACTAGAAGAACAATTTTCTAAAAAAAGCATTCTTTTTTTGCTTTTTTGGGGGGAGAGGAGAAGGCAGGGCTATTGGGGTTAAGTGACTTGCCCAAGGTCACACGGTTAATGTTAAGTGTCTGAGAAGCATCTGAGGCTGGATTTGAACTCAGGTCCTCCTGACTCCAGGGCCAGTGCTCTATTCACTGTGCCACCTAGCTGCCCCACTAGAAGAATAATTTATACTATAATATTAATGTTATAAAAATGAATAATTCTGAAGACTTTTATAAACTGATGGATGAAATGATGAAATAATGAAGGAAAACAATTTATACAGTAACAACATTGTAAAGACAAACAACTTTGAAAGCTGTAAGAATTATGACCAATACTATATCAATCAATAATATCTTGACTATCTGAGATTCCAGAGGACCATGATGAAACATACTCTCTACCATCTGACTGAGACACAACAGATTTAAGGTGCAGAATGAGACATTTATACTTTTGCATACAACTAACAAGAGAATTTACTTTGCTTCAGTATGCATATTTTTTATAAGGAACTTGTTTTTCTTTTCTCTAAAATGAGAGAATAGATACCTTCTGCCTTAAACATCTATGGAAATCTAAGATCACTCACTAAATGCTGAGCCAAGTCACTTAATCTCATTAGGCCTCAGTTTTCTCATTTATATGTGTGGGGAAGAGAGTTGATCAGGACACAGCCTATCAGTTGTTTTTCTTACAGTCCAGTTGATATAATCATAGGGCACACTGGGAAGATAACAGACAATGAAGTGTTCAGTCTTAAATGAAGTAAAATGAAGTGTTTATACTTCTTAACTCCTTTCTGAGGTATGAAGATACTCAGTAAAGCTTAATGGAACTGGAAGGAAGCTATCCACTGGCTGGTCAAACGGTTGGCTTACATCCCTGGTAGTCCTTCTAAAAAGCAGGACATATATTCTAAATGAAGAGTCCAGGAAGGAGACAGTCTTGAGAAGTGTAATTCATGGTAACAGAGAGACAATTATAGATTAAAGAGAGAATTAGCTTTGGAAGTCAGAAATCAAACTCTGGACCAGGGCAGGTGTAGGTGCAGCTGAATGACCTCCCCAACAGAGACAGTGGGAGCAGACCAGACACCCTGAGTAAGAAAAAGACAGCAGGGACCAACAGTGCCAGAGATGTGAGTTATGTTGGACATAAATGTTCCCCACGTCTGTGCTTCTCTACTAGTGTCATCTATGTATGTGCACTCTCTTCCCACTAAGGCTGTGCATAATCATGAAAGGTCAGTTTCAGATTTACGAAGGGAATGTGTTGACACTATTGTTTTTACAACCCCACCTCAGCAAAATGTCTATTAAAGGTGAGCATGCTGGTTGAGCTTTTTAAGCTATAGTTTTAGGAGTGCAGAACCACAGTGTCTTGGTCTTGAGTTGAGAGGTTGCTACTAAGTAGAAGATAACATAAAATAAAGGGGTTGGATTAGGTTCCTTTCAGCTCCAAACCTACGATCCTATTACCTGAAAAACTGTTAGGAATTTATCTCATTTGTGATGTTTTCTTTCATTTATCCTATTAGAGTTTTTATACAAAATTAACAGTGATGAGGATGATAAAAATCACCTTCCCCTCCACACATACACGCATGCATGCACACACACACACATACACACATGTATGCCTAAGTTTCCAAGTAGCAATAACACAAAGGGATAAGCAGCATCCAGGGGGAATATAGAAAGTATAAAAAATGAAGTTGGAAAGGAGAGAAGGCAGTCAAATGAAGGCTATCCTGCTCAGGTATCATAGATGTTCCTCACATCTGGAGAAACAACTTCCATGTCAAGTCTTCTTCTCTGAGAAAGAAAGGGGCATGGAAAAATGCATGGACATTTCCACATTAAAAATTTTTTTCCCTAAGACATAAATGTTTTCATCAAACATTCCGGACACCCTGCCTTTAAGGAAGGGAAGAAATGAAAGGGAAGGGAACTACATGAAAAGTTCTATGCTAAGCACTTGTTACAAATATCTTATTTGATCCTCATTGAGGTACATATTCTACTTTACGGCTGAGGAAAGTGAGGTAAACAGAGGTTAAGTGACTTGACCAGGGTTACACAGTAGTAAGTGTATAAGATAATATAATTAATAATAGCATCTTCTTACACTCCTGATTCCTATCACATTTTTCATCAAATTTCAACAGGTGGCGAATAACAACAGCCCCACCATTCCTAAATTCAAGCACTGAATCTCTTCCTCTGAGTTAAGATTTAATCATCATTTCAATCTTCTCACACTGAGCCATTTTTATTTTATAAACAGGAAAACTGAGGAACATGAAAGTCAAATAATTTGAATATTTCATAAGTCATTTTAATGAATGAAAATACATTGATTTGTTATAAATGTTAAGAAACATACTTTATCAGCTGCCATCTCAGGAAGAGACTCCTTAATTCCAAGTTCTCGTCGTCTTTCAGCCCTAACTTCTGCATAACTAAAAAGGGAGACAAAAAATGTAAGAACATACAAAAAAGTTCTGATACATACAAAGAATATACAAAGTTCTTGTATGTAAGAACATACAAAGTTCTGATCACTTAAAACATTTACTTTTCTTACCCAACTGCCCTCCAAAAAGCAAAAAAAAAACAACCCAAAAACATTTATTTTTGTTGTTTGCTTGGTTGCCAGTGAATTACTTCTACGATATTTTCTTTGTAATATATAACATTAAAACCACATCTATAGTTTTTACTCTCCTTTCAAAAACAGTACTTCTCTTAGATAAGTCAAAGTTTTTACATACTGCTGAAAACTATTTACTAATTATTTAGTAGGTAAATGAAGAGGTTATTAAAAATTTCACTAGTTTTAATTCTAAAAGTAAATCTAGTTGATTTCTATATATAATGTTATACTTTCTGCCATAAGTTGAAAATGTAATTATGATGACTATATCATTACTTCTCCAAGCTTGCCAATATTGGTGATTTTTAAAACCTGGTGATTTAAAAACTATAAAACATTTTATTTCATTTTAATTAACAATGTTACTAAAGTTATTATTATCTATTACATAAAACTATCAAAAAGAACTATTACCTTACTACAGTGTGTGTACAGACAATAAATTCTGGCCTTGAATTCCACTGATGATAGGTAATATAGTAATGAGTTTGAAGCCAAATCCACTGTTGCCCTTTAGTCAGGAACCTATAATAACAGGACTTGCCTTTCCCATATTGCATTACTAGAGGAGACAAAAAAAAAACCCACAATTTTTTTTCTTAATTTATATTTTTAATTAGGAATAGTTTTTGTCCAAAAGCTTATACTCTCTGAAAGGATTCATGCAGAATCGACTTCCACTGACTCTGCCATCTACAGTAATTCAAGCAAAAACAAACCACTCCCCCAAAGTAATTTAGTGACTCAAGCAATTGATGTACCTTCCAAAGCACTTAACCTATTAGTTACCTCAAAATTACATATACATAAAACACACACACACACACACACACACACACACATGCATACATATACACAGTGAAAAGAGGTCTAGTCTTATCTGTTTTTTAATAAACAACTGACTTCAAATCAACCAAGCATGCACACTGTGGACTTCTGCTAATCAAACTGAACTGGAAAGTTAGAGCCATATAGATTCCTTCCTGGCAGGCAGTCCCCTGGCCTAACTTTCCATTTTTTTTAATTTTTTGCTTTTTGGAGGGCAATTGGGGTTAAGTGACTTGCCCAAGGTCACACAGCTAGTATTTGTGTTGTGTCTGAAGCTGGATTTGAACTCGGGTCCTCCTGACTACAGGACCGGTGCTCTATTCACTGTGCCACCTAGCCACCCCCCTGGCCTAACTTTCACTAGTAAATGATATTTTCTTTATACCTGAAACTCACTCAAAATTTTCTATGAGTTTGGGGTAGCAGATGCTATTTAACCTGTTTTATTTGGAGAATTCTATTTAGTCAGTACAGGTAAATAAAGACTTAAACATCAAATTTAATTTTTAAAATTAAAGTCATGACATCTCAGTAAATTATATTTTAAAATAAAACAATATTAACACATTATTTTGAAAAATTGGAAGCAAAGAAAATATGTATATTGGTGGATTCTCTCAGTGGATATTTTATGCATTCACAAACTGAAATTTTATAACATAGTATTTTATTCAGTGGTACCAATCAGCCTAACAAGCCACTTCAATTTCCAAAAGACTTTTCTCAACGTCATCCTAAGGGTATAACTTACAAACTATTAGAGAAGTTCTTGTTCATCATATAATAGGTGTCGTGACATGCTATTTAACATTACAATAACAGAAAATGAACACTATTATTTATGGCCCTTATCTGCTAACCTCAATGCAAATGTAAATATGCAGTGAAATTCTCCATTTCTTTTTACCAGGATACTAAAAACTGTCACATTATAGTAACTTTCTCTTACCCTTTATTATTAAAACAGGATTTCAACAGTTGAGAAAACAGTTATGAATATGGCAAAATATTAACATTTACTTACAATGTTCATGGCATTTTGCCAAATTTTCTAGGTCATCCACATGATAGTAATCATACCCTGATGTCCCCAGAACTTCAAATGGCAAATATCCTATTATGGGAGGGGCCCTATATCATACATAAAAAAAAAGCATTACCTTATTTTGATAACACACACAGCTAGTAAAACCTTTTAGTAGATACTTTTTGGAAAATGGGTAAAAATTCCAAAGTAAATTCTGATTAGCTTGAAAAAATATAAATCTGTTGGCTCTAGATTTTTCCATAGGCCCTACCTGTGATCTAGGAAGAGAAATTTCCATTCTAAACTATGTCTGGATGTGAACTCTTCATTGGGCTCTTCAACAGTGCACATTTCCTATAAACAAGCAAAAAGAAAAGTCACAAAATGAATCATAATTTAGAAATGTTTCTCTGAATAATTAATTCAGAATGATCTTAACTGTGTGTTGTCTTATAAAAACACCCGGCATTGTATGATAAATGAACATTTCAAAAAGTTTTAGGGCAAGGTAAGCCTGGCAGACTGGGTGGGGCAGGGAGGGGTTTATAGCATATTTCCAATGTTTAATTGGGTATGAGATATGGATTAAAAGACCTCATCAAAGGCATGTATTGAGAATAGGAGATAGCAGATGGAATGGTCCAGTGTTGTTTCTTAGAGGTTAAACGAATCAGATGAAAAGTGAGCACTTGGTGGAACTTCTATGGAGGATTATATTATGATGTGGAAAAGTACATGTTTAGAGGGTAGTACAATTTTGTAGCATATGGAGAAGCAGCACAGATAGGTTATGAGGCCTAAGTATGAAAGGCTATCAAATATAGCTACCATTAAGCACTAAAGTCCTTTATTCATTTATAGGGTTTAGGTTAGGAAAGAAAAAAAGGACAAAACCCAGAAGCCCATAACCATTACTGCCCCCCAGGCCATGGGAAAAGAAAATGAATGGAGGGGTCTTCTGGCAACAGAACTGCCACCAAACTGCTTTTGGGGGAATGATGGCAAGGTTAATTGTGGCTCTAATAGATACTGATCAACTACTATCACAATATTTGGGAAGATATAGAATAAGACAAGGCTAGATTTAAAAGGTTAAGATACCCATTGTAAGAATGAGAGGTAGAAGGAGAGAAAAAGCCCTTTTATTGGTAGATTAAACTATTCGTTTCTGAAGGAAACACTTGTACTCACTGCTTGTTCAGTGAGCCCTTAACAAACCACAAGTAGAACTGTTGATAATTGACATTTGGATAATCTATTCTGAATTATCTCTGACAAACAGGAACTATAATTTTAGGGCTAGAAGGACCTTAAAAGTCACCTAGTCTAACCCCTTCATACATGAGAAAACTAAGGTCTGAAAAGTTATGATTTGACCCATCCCCAGTCACACAGATACTACATTCCTAAATCTTAAATCTGGGGGCCAGCTTCACCTTTCTTCTAGTATATGTCTACTTCATCTTCTTCTCACCTTTGGTTGTTCTATTTCCTATAAAGCCAAGCTCAATTTATTAATAAAATAAATAATTCGCTAATAAAATTAGAAGGTAAATTTATAGCAAGTAAGTTATTTATGGCGCTTCAAAGTACAATTAATATTTTAAAAATCAACTGTTCAAGATTATTTAGACTATGGCTCTTCCTCACCAGGGTTTAGAGCTAACTATACTGTTATGAACGTATGACTATTCAAAAAAATGCACAAACTAATAAACAAATAACAATATACAATTAAAGTATACATACAGCTCATCACAATGAATCTAAAGCAACATTTGTGGTACAGTAAAAGGAGAACTAGAGATGGAATTTTACCTAGTAATGTGTTAGCCCAGTACCTTTGGACCCAAGGGCAAATCACAACCTCTGAGCCTATGCCTCCTCAGTTGTGAAATGGGGTATTTGTACTAGCTACCTCACAAGGCTGCTGTAAAGATCAAACTTCATAATCATTAAAACACCACATAAATACAAATTAACATAACTAGAAAAAATTTTATAATTGAATAATAATGATAGGGTTTAAATAACTAACTGCCTGAGAAATGCTATGATTGCGCATACTCAAAAATTCATGATTTCTACAGACTTTAGTCAGTTTTTATTATCCTAGAAATAGGAAATAATGCAGATATTCAAATGATAGGCTGAAATTATATCCTATGTGGGAAGCAAAATTCTAAACATACCTTAATGAACTGAGGTGTAGCTAACCTAACAGTAGCTACAAAACAAATTCTGTCTTCATATGAAGGCCTATGGGATCGCTGTATGGTTCCTTCAAAACCATTGTGTGATGAACTGGATACTGAATGAATGACAAAGAAAAAAATATCAACAGTTATTTCATCTATTTTAAATTTCTATTCTCTTTGTCAATGCCATTCAATTAAACATTTGTTAGTCATCTGCTGTGAGATGAGCACAGTGATAGATGCTAAAGGAGGTAAGAAGTTTATATGTCCTGGCTCCAGCTTATTACAGGAATATAAAAATGCAGATAGCTATAAACCAAAATAACTACATCAGAGAGGTGTAAAATATCTCTCTAATATAGAGGTCTAAAGTCTGAGGAAGAAAAGGTCATTACCAGACAGGAACAGGGAAGGCCTTATGGAAGAGAGGATAATTTGAACTGAATTTTAAAGAAAGGGTGGGATTTCACCAGGGGAAGAAGGAGAATAGAAAAATGTTCCAGGCACATGATTTAGCCTAAGCAAAATAACAGAGATGGAAGAATGGAAGGTGGGGGAACACACACGACACAGTAGTCCAATTTACCCAGATGTTATTTGGAGGTGAGCACTATAAGGCAAGGATGGAAAAGTAGGGTGGTACCTCCTTGTGGAGGGCCTTGAATGGTTGGCAAAAGAAGCTAAATTTTATTTTGTAAAGCAAAAGTAAAACACCAAAAATCTCTAAGCAAGAATACTATAACTCTATAAGAAAGATAAGTCAGGAAGTAACATGAAGAACAGGTTAAAATAGGGAGAATACTAGTGAGGGAGCAAATCTAGCAGGAGACAATTACAACAGTTGAGACAAATAATAATGTAGACCTACATATACTAGGGTGGTGTGAAACATAAAGGTTTCAAAAACTGGAGTTTGGTGTCACTGTAAGAAATAATAAATTTATAGAGAGAAGTAGGTTGACAGGGAAAAGAAATAATAACTTGACTGATTATAGTATTACTGGTGCATTGGAATAGATATATGCTGTAAGCAGATAGAGATGCAGGTCAGTGAGGGAAAAGATCGGGGAGTCTTTTGAAAATAGCTGATAGCTGAAGCCATAAGAATCTATGAAACTGCTAAGCAAAGATACCAGGGTCTTACAGAGAGAAGAAACAGAACTGGTTAAGAAGGAAAGTCAAGGAGAATATGCTATATCTGAATCATGGGAGAAGAGAATATCTAGAAGAAAGTCAACAATATGAAATACTACAGAGGAGAAGGATGAAAAGGAAGGAAAAAAGGCTGTTAGATTGGCCAACCAACAGGTCACTTGGTGACTTGTGAGAAAGCAGTTTCAATAGAATATCTGTAGTGAGACAAAGATCCAGTTTGGAAGCCAGAATGTAAGAGGCTAAGGATCACAGCATCACAGGATTAAAGCTGATAGGGAATTAAAACTAAGTGAGACCTTAGAAGTCATGTCATTTTTCAGATTGAGGTCCAGAGAAGTTAAATAATTTGTGCAAAGCCACAGGGGAGACACTGGGTGAGAAGTGAGGTATAGATAAAACATGTTTGAAGTTTGGTAGTAGAGAGGAAAAAGATGGGATTTTAGCTGGATGGCATATAAAGGTTAAGGGGAGGATCTGGAGAGTGTATAGAAACCTGAACATACTTGTAGGGAAATGAATAGAAAGCCAGTGAAGAGGGAAAATGAAGATACCTAAAATGAAGGGAACAATTCCTAGAACAAGGTGGTCCTAGAGGGGGTGTGTGAAGAAAATAGGACTAAGGCACCAAAAGAGCAGCAAGCCTTAATGAGGACTATGTATGCCTCTTCCCTCTATCATTAGAAAGAAATGAAGGGTTACAGAAAATAGTGTAATTTATAAGAAACTGAGAAAAGTCATGTCAGGTGTCCTTCATAGTTTCATGGAAGTAAAATTCTCTATCTCTAAGTGCAGAGTTGGAAGCATGGAGAGGTGAGAGGAAAAGATTGAGAACAGTCACTGTGGGGAATGAGCAAGTAAATAAGAGTGTAAAGGATTGATGAACAGGCTTAAGCTAAGGTTAGCCACTATAAATTTATGTTATATAAGTAACTTCAAATTAAACATTCCCATATAAGAAGAATCCTCTAAGAACTTACCATTGTTCAAAGATTTGAAATTTCCTATAAACTTCACAAATTCATAGGTAGGTGGTTCTTTTGGATCTATTGTTCCTCGGAGCATATGGCAACAGAATTCAAGCTGATTTTTTGCTAAAAAGCAGAAAAGGTATTACTAATTTAAAAATATTTTTAAACTTTCACTTTGCCTTCCTATCCCCTTCTAGCTACCATCTAATCCCTTTCCTTTATTTTGATAGCAAATTCCTTGAACTTTTCCCTTCCAGGTTGCCTTCACTTCTTTTTAAATTTTATTTTTTCAATTATATGAAAAGATGATTTTAAATGTTAAAAAAATTTTTTACATAACTTTATCACGGCTTTAAAAGGAATAGCAAGTTGTACATAATAGATTTATAGTTCTGAGTACAATCATCTTTTTTTATATTATGTTACAGAAATGCTTGTTTTATTCCATAAATTAAAAATAAAATAAGAATTGAAAATATTTTGAAAACCATATTTTAAGATAATTGACTTTCTTTATAATGCTATGTAATTAATATCATGAATTTAACCATATTACTCTGAGAAGGAGTCAACAGACTTCCTCAGACTGCCAAAGGAGTCCATAACACAAAATAGATTAAGAACTCCTGCCTGCGGCGGCTAGGCGGCGCAGTGAAATCACTGGAGTCAGGAGGACCTGAGTTCAAATCCAACCTCAGACATTTAACACTTACTAGCCATGTGACCTTGGGCAAGTCACTTAACCCCAACTGCCCTGCCTTCCACCCTCCAAAAAGTGAAAAATAAAAAATAACCAAAAGTGTAGCAGTTAAAAAAAAAAAAAGAACTCCTGCCTATGAGAACTGTCCCATAGTTATTACAAAACTTCAGACTGAGTGATCCTTCTGTCCATCACATTCTTAGCCCCTCCAACCTTCTCACACAGGTCAGCATTCTCCTCTCCCTATGTGAATTTTTCAATTCTGGGTTCTCTCATTGGTAGGCAATGTGGCATAGTGGGTAGAAGGCTACTCTCAAAGCCTTGGTTTAACATTCTTTACAAAATTTTGAATTCCACATTTTTTTCTCCCCTTTTCTCCCCTCTTCCTAAAATAGTAACAATTTGATAAAGGTTATATTTGTGCAATTATGTAAAATATATTTTCATGTTAGTCACTGTTGTGAAATAAGGAACAGACTAAAAGAAAAAAAAACATGAAAAAAATAAAGGGAAAATAGTATTCTTCGATCTACAGAATCCATCATTTCTTCTTTGGATGTGGATAGCATTTTTCCATCATGAGTACTATGTCTTAAATCCTTGTATTGCTGAGAAGAGCTAAGTCATTCATAGTTGATCATCACACAATGTTGTTATTACTATGTATAATGTTCTCCTGGTTCTGCTCATTTCACTCAGCATCAGTTCATGTTAAGTCTTTCCAGGTTTTTCTGAAATCTATCTGATCATCATTTCTTATTACAAAGTAGTATTCAGTTACCTTCATATAGCACAGCTTCTTCAGCCATTCCCCAATTGATGGGCATCCCCTCAATTTCCAATTTTTTTGTTGCTATAAATATTTTTGTGCAAGTAGATCCTTCTTCCTTTGTATGATCTCTTTGAGATACAGCCTTATTAGTTACTTTCACTCCTTACCCTTCCATTCTTCCCTTAACCCTATGTAACATGATTTACTCAAGTCACCACTCTACCAAACTGCTCTCTTAAATGTTATCAGTGACTTCCTTCTTGTCACTTTATATTGTAAATCAGAAAGCAATGTTTCAATAATATTTAAGAAATATCAAAGTATCTATGTTGCAAAGTTGAAAAAGTACAAATATCTCCCATACAAATATAATTATGTGATTTATTAAGTAAAAAAACCCAATTATTATCCATTACAAACCCACTACTTACATTTTAGATACTCTGGTGTTAATGAATCACTTTCCAGAAGATGAGTTGACAATATTTTATAAACTTCTGAATGTTCCCCTTCTGGGATAAAATTAAATATACTTTGATCCACAAGATCAGACTAAAAAAAGGGGGAATTTAAAACAATTATAATGCATTCAAGTATATATTTAAAATATCACATAGTTTATTAAATAACAAAGAAAAACACATAATTAATTTTTGTCATTTCTTAGTTTCCACCCAACTTGACTGCCTGACACATAATAATAACCACTTAATAAATGTTTATTTGACTAACTGAAAAGAGGCAGACTCCCCCACACCTATTCTTTCAAAAGTGTGAAATCCACATCAGACAGAATGATCAAGAAATCCATAAGGACTATATGAATACCTATAAATGAAGGGATTAAAAATAAAATATATATTCTAGAAGGATTGGAAAAAGAATAAATAGCTTAGAAGAAAAGGCTGTATACCTGTAATGGGAATGCAAATTTGGAAGATCTTCCCTGCCCCTAGGCTAAAGTGCATCTGAAGCCTGGGGTGGGAGGCTTGTTTTTCAGTAGATACTTCTTGATTGGCCAGTGAGTCAATAAG